>NC_041383.1:157683573-157729662 GCF_002162155.2 Triticum dicoccoides | reverse complement strand
GAGATATGTGCGTGCATGCACATGTGTGTATTCTCGGGAGGCACGGATTTGAAGCATGTATAGTCACGTGTGTGTACCAGCTAGCGATGGTTGAGGCACTAGAGATATGTGCGTGCATGCACATGTGTGTATTCTCGGGAGGCATGGGGCCTTGTTGCCTGCGGAGGCACGGGTGTGCAGCATCTCCAATCACGTGTGCGGAGCAGCTAGCTTCTCTGGAGGCATGGGGCCTTGTCGCCTGTGGAGGCACTGGTGTGCAGCATCTCCAGTCACATGTGCGGAGCAGCTAGCCACGGTTGAGGCACTCGAGGTATGAGCGTGCATGCACAGGTGTGGATTGTCCGGAGGCATGGTTGAGGGAGTCCTGGATTAGGGGGTCCTCGGACAGTCGGACTATATGCTTATGCCGGACTATTGGACTATGAAGATACAAGATTGAAGACTTCGTCCCGTGTCCGGGTGGGACTCTCCTTTGCGTGGAAGGCAAGCTTGGCAATTCGGATATGTGGATTTCCTTCTCTGTAACCGACTCTGTGTAACCCTAGCCCCCTCCGGTGTCTATATAAACCGGAGGGTTTAGTCCGTAGGACAATAACAATCATAATCATAGGCTAGCTTCTAGGGTTAGCCTCTACGATCTCGTGGTAGATCAACTCTTGTAATACTCCTATCATCAAGATCAATCAAGCAGGAAGTAGGGTATTACCTCCATAGAGAGGGCCCGAACCTGGGTAAACATTGTGTCCCCCGCCTCCTGTTACCATTAGCCTTAGACGCACAGTTCGGGACCCCCTACCCGAGATCCACCGGTTTTGACACCGACAATGCTCATGTAGCCTCTAGAGGCATGGGCGGGTGGTCTCCAGAGTCATGGGTAGGAATTCATTTTTGGAATCACTGTTGTGTTACAGTTAAAAAGAGGCACTATTGTTTATAGTGTACTTACACTCTTTGATGATGTTCTCTTTTGATGATGAACACACAATTTGTAACTAGATTACATATAAATATTACTCATTGTTAAACTGTTTGTCATGTTTTGAGCGAATTAGCCTCGCTTGCTAAATCAGAAGTTTTAGTCTTCGTTCTTGTTGAAGATCTTGCTAATCTCGTCTCCCATTTCATTAGCTCTGACTTGATTCATCTCGCTAAGTAAAAGAATGTACATTGCCTCTACCCTCCAGTCTTCCACTTCATCCTGTAAAATTTTGCCGACAATAGAAGTATAATCTTAGAGTTGGTGCATAAAAGGTGTATATATGTATTCCAATATTTTCTATGTATTTTGTGCACAAGATTTTCATTGAAAACTTATTGTCAAATCTTCCAGGTCTTCGATGAACTTTTTACCATTGTAGAGGGATGCAAGCTTTAAAACAGCAAATAGTGATTCGCCATTTTCTAACATCTTGCACGGTATGAAACTACCATCTTGTTTTCTTTGGACACATTGTTTCTCCTAGTATGGCATTGAAGACTTCTTTAATCCTAGGTATCTGAGGTTTGCGTTTTGTAATTATTTTAATATTGCAACTTGTAAAACTGAAGAAAAAAAATTGTTGCTTATAAATGCTTATGATTGCTGATTTATGAGCATGATATTCCTGAAACTGTTTTTTTCTTTCCTCTTCAGCCTCATCCTTTTCCTGAAGAATTCGATTTGCTTCAAATATATCCAAATTTTTCATGTCTACCTTTTCTTTATGAAGTTCCTCTGGAGTTGCTTCCCGACGATCAATAATATGAACTTTTTTTATATTTGTCCAGCATATATAACACGTAGCGGTGATCCTTCTTGAGTGGAATGAATATCTGCGGACAAAATATTTGTTGCTTAGATGACAGATTAATATAAAGTAATTTGATAAAACACATATTTTGTGATTTTGTTGTGGAGTAGAGGGATGTTACCATGTTTGCTGTTGAGAACTTATTTTGTTGATGTTCTTTGAGATACATGGGAACCAGCTGATTCTTTGTTCTTTGGAATTCAGTTTTAAATTTGCTAATAGTAGTTTTGTGATTCTTTAAATCCAGTATACGCTGCAAACAATAATTATGATAAGAAAACTGTCACAATATAAAAGAGCAGGCGTCGCAATATAGCTTTTTAAAAATTTACCTCTACAAAGTTTGGGCCTAATATTAATCTATCATTGTATTTTGAATCTTGTCTGCTTTCCAAGATTTCTGTTATATCATCGAGGACTCTCTTTTCTATATGATGTGGTATGTTCGTCTGTGCTGGTCTTGGACCAAATACTGCCTTCAGTTGATCTGTAGTAAGTTGCGTGCTTTCGTTATCTCTATGAATGCGCCTAAATACAATTTTGCTGTGACAGGAAAATAAAATAAATATGTAGATGACATACACATTGCTTCCAACTTTTTTTAGGTGCAATAGAAAACAACTCACTTTTTGAATTCTTCCTGCCAGCTATCGCTCATGATTATTTGGAAGAGGTCGGACACTTCCTTTATGTGTTGGAAGTGATGTGAATATTTTGGGTATGGATTGCTGCTTTGTCCTTTTTTTATTTTTGTTGCATCTGTTTCTGTCAGCGAAAGCAGATGTGTAACATGTAAGCTCTCGTGATAACCATGGGATGTGTAGGTCATTACAAAAAGAGATAAGCAGAGAAAATTTTCTTACCTTTGTTGGTGGAAAAGAACTTTGAAGTTTCTGGTTTGAACTCTTTGAATCTTCCAGGTAGTTGCGCACTTTATTTGGTTTGTTTCACCAAATATGGCTGTAAAAAGAAACTCTGGTTTCCACTCGGTATCTACCTTGCTATCCTGGATGAAGGTCGTCGGATATTCTTTTATCTTTCTTTGATGAGATAATTGAAGTATTCAAGGAGTTCTGCTTCTAAAATAAAATTGTTGCTCTCGTACTATTCACTTACATGGAAATCCTCATCGTCTTTTGTGAGATCAATGCCATTCCAGTATTTTGCAAATTGAACCATGAAGTGTCCGCATTGGGTACCCTGATGTTTTGGCACGCAAACTCTATTAGGCGTTTCTGCTATCCTCGACCAGTTTGGTTCACTGTTGGCTTCTAGTACCGCTTCTCCATAATGTTTCTTAATGAGTGCATACATCCTTTTAATATGTAATTATGGTTTGGTTTTACTGTTCTATATTGCCATTAAGAAATGTAATGCAAGAATAGGAAACCCAAGGTTGAATTGACGTACCAGTTCTGGGTGATCCTTATGGTGTTTTTTCCATGTATTGTCTCCTATTTGTCTGTAATTCATTGTGTCAAGTATGTCGATGGAGTTCATGTACTTGTTCAGCACGTATAATGTGAAGTATTTAGCTGTGCTGTGAGGTATCACAATCTGCGATGTTTGGAGACAGGTGAGTTAAAGTTCATTGTCGTCAGACGAATTAAAATGACATGTAAATGTGCAATCCTACAGAAGAATGAATTTTGTTTGTATATTTCTATTGACTTACCAACTTTTTTCTTTAAAAGTTCTTTCCCTGTTACAAGGGGTGCAAACTCTTTCAATGCTTCTTCCTATTTGAATTCTCGTAGTCCTCCTTCTCTCCTAGGTATAACACCGAGCACAATCTGCGACAAAAAATTTGTCTACTTTTTAGTTGAAACATATAACCACTGAAATGATTCAAGTGTTTTCGTCCAATTGGACTTCATACGTTTGCAAATTCTATAGATAGTATGGCTTTATCGGTTGTGTTGCATTGTTGATGCACCGTCCATTCTTCGAATAATGCGTTTGCGATGGAGCCCTCCATCTCTCCATCTCCTTTTCGTAGTTGTTTCATTATGTCTTGTCCTGTAATGCATTCGTGTCGTTTTGAGCTACTATATACATTTAGACTGCAGGCAGAAAAGGTTTATACATTAGTTAGGTGGCTTCAAAAAGGAGCAGAACTACTCTGTTTTTTCTTTTAACAAGACAAAGTACTCACTGTCCGCATTCTTCCTGTCCTTCTTTGCTGAATAGGTATTCATGAAGTGCCTTGTCTTTGTTCATAAATTTGAAAACTCCTTGGACAAATGTGGGAATCTTGTTTTTTCCTTCGAGTCTGTTCGAAGGCTTCACCGACCTCTTCTTGACCGAGGTTTTCTTGGCTGAGCTGTTCTTAGATGATTGAGCCATCGAATGTTCTCCTGATTCTTGATGTAAGCTTGTCAGATACGGCGTGGCATTTTTGTTGAATTCAAACTGTTCATGCTCAACCAATAATGTTTTGATTACATCAAAATCATAGCCCATTGTACAAACTCATAGTATTCCTGTAGTTGGTGCGGGTTAAGGCTTAAAATAAATTCATCAACTTCTTCATGCTTTTTCATTGTTTTTGTTTTTAGGAAGTCTAAAGAGATGGTGCTGGAGGTGCCTTGCTGATTGCTCGTCGACCATGTTTCTTCTTGAAGAAGGACAGGTTGTTTCTTCTGCTCAGAAACTTGTTCTTGTGTATTTGGCACGTCGTTGCTTCTGTCACCCTCTTTTATAGCAGTGCCTGTTTGTTCAAGTTGCTCTGTACTCATGGTATTGTTGTTGATAATTTTCTTGTTTTTGGTGCCCGTTGCGCATTCAGGTTGGAGTGGTATCTTGTTGTCTGGTGGTGGTTGATCTGGTTCTATTGGTGGATCCTTTTCTTTGTTGTTGGTGCTAGATTCTTTGATGACGGCGTGGCTGCTAACATGCATAAGCTCTTTGTGTTCACTGTATATATCAACAACTTCTTGCTCTTGGGTGGTTGTTGCATGCACAATATGTTCCTTTGGCTTTGGATCTGGTGCAAACTCTTCTAGTGCGCAACATTCTGTCTGTTGCATTTCTTTGTCTCCCATATCTACTTCATACTTCAGCATATCTATCAGAATCAAAAAATAAATAATAATAAGAAAACTTATTACTAGTTGGTAGTGTGAAAAAATTGTAAGGTTTTGTTTCTGAAAATATTAACTTGTTGTACACTTGATTAATGACAGTGCGGTATTGCCTCTCTGTTGATTGATTAGTTGATATAGATTTTTTTTCCTCAACTCTGGTACTTGTTCTGCCTCTAAGACTGTTGTTGTTCCTTCTTTGGAGTAGTGCTTCATGTTAATGTACATATAGAATGCGCAGTCTATTCTGCATGTAGAGGAGTGGTAGTAGTAAATTTGTTGCATTAGAGAAATGGAAAGAAGAGAAATGTCGGAGGAATGGTAGTAGTAAATGTTGCATTGAAAAATTCAAAGAACAAAATTATTTGAAGAATGGTAATAGTGAATATTGCAAGAATAGAAATGTTGGAAGTGCTTACATGTGTTCTCCCTGAAGTGGCACCTGCAGTTTGACCTTCTTGAAATGGTCGATGCTTCTTTGTGAAAGCTGCAGCTCTATGCTTACGTGCTTCCAGATTTTCATTATTTTGCTGGTTACATTGTTGAAGAATTCTATTGTGCTTGGATATGCAGTTGAAGAGTCAAGGAGTTCAAAGCGTTGTTTTTCCATGTTAACTGCTGATACGTCTCCATCGTATCTATAATTTTTTATTGTTCCATGCCAATATTATTCACTTTCATATACTTTTTGGCAACTTTTTATACTATTTTTTGGGACTAACATATTGATCCAGTGCCCAGTGTCAGTTCCTGTCTGTTGCATGTTTTTTGTTTCGCAGAAACCCAATATCAAACGGAGTCCAAACGGGGTAAAAACGGACGGAGATTTTTTGGAATATTTATGATTTTTGGGAAGTAAAATCAACGCGATACAGTGTCCGAGGTGGTCACGAGGTAGGGGGCGCGCCCCTGGCCCTCGTGGTCCACCCGTAAGGCGGTTGATGCTCTTCTTCGGGCGCAAGAAAGATAATTTTATGAGAAAGATCTTGGCGAAAGATTCACCCCAATCGGAGTTACGGATCTCCGGATATTTAAGAAACGGTGAAGGGGTAGAATCTGAGAACGCAGAAACAGAGAGATAGATCCAATCTCGGAGGGGCTCTCGCCCCTCCCAAGCCATGGGAGCCAAGGACCAGAGGGGAAACCCTTCTCCCATTTAGGGAGAAGGTCAAGGAAGAAGAAGAAGAAGGGGGGCTCTCTCCCCCTTGCTTCCGGTGGCGCCGGAACGCCGCTGTGGGCCATCATCATCACCGCGATCTCCACCAACACCTCCGCCATCTTCACCAACATCTCCATCACCTCCCCCCTTCTATCTATAGTGGTCCACTCTCCCGCAACCCATTGTACCCTCTACTTGAACATGGTGCTTTATGCTTCATATTATTTTCCGATGATGTGTTGCCATCCTATGATGTCTGAGTAAATTTTCGTTGTCCTATCGGTGATTAATGAATTGCTATGATTGGTTTGAGTTGCATGTTTTATTAGTGGTGTTGTCCTATTGTGCCTTCTGTGTCGCGCAAGCGTGAGGGATTCCCGCTGTAGGGTTTGCAATATGTTTATGATTTGCTTATGGTGGGTGGCGTGAGTGATAGAAGCACAGACCCGAGTAAGTAGGTTGTTTGCGTATGGGATAAAGGGGACTTGATACTTTAATGCTATGGTTGGGTTTCACCTTAATGAATCTTTAGTAGTTGCGGATGCTTGCTAGAGTTCCAATCATAAGTGCATAGAATTCCAAGTAAGGGATGATATGTTAGCTTATGCCTCTCCCTCAGATAGAATTGCAATAGTGATTACCGGTCTAGTAACCTAGTCAATTGCTTAGGGACAATTCCATAACTCCTACCACCACTTTTCCACACTCGCTATATTTACTTTATTGCTTCTTTATCTAAAAATCCCCTAGCTTTTATTTACGCGTTCTTTACTTTCTTGCAAACTTATCCAACAACACCTACAAAGTACTTCTAGTTTCATACTTGTTCTAGGTAAAGCGAACGTCAAGCGTGCGTAGAGTCGTATCAGTGGCCGATAGGACTTGAGAGAGTATTTGTTCTACCTTTAGCTCCTTTTTGGGTTTGACACTCTTACTTATCGAAAGAGGCTACAACTATCCCGTATACTTGGGGGTTATCAAGACCTTTTTCCGGCGCCGTTGCCGGGGAGTCATAGCCTGCGGTGAATATTGTCGTGTGTGCTTGTTTGCTTTATCACCAAGTAATTTGTATTTGCTGTCCTTAGTTGTTTTCTATCTTTAGTCATGGGTAGGAAACGCAAAATACCAAAAAATTAGTTGTACCTACTGCTCCAATGGTTGAAGAATCACTCAAAATCTATCACACTACTGAAGCTTTTTACTTGGATCATCTTCGATCCCTATGTGCTCGTGCTGAAACCCCAACTAGCTTAGTTGAGGGCAAATCTTTAGATGAGCATGCTTGTTATGTGCGACACCGTATATCTGAAAAAGGGAAACTATTATGGGGTCAAATTCAACGTTTACAATGCTATGCTTGGAATTTATGTTGGGAATATGATTTTACTTGTTGAAAGGATCGATATAGTTGACTAGAGGGGAGGTGAATAGGCAACTAACAATTTTTAGCTTTTCTTTACCAATTTAAACTTTGCATCAAAGTAGGTTGTCTAGATATGCAACTAGGTGAACAACCTATATGATGCAACAACAACAACAAACACACGAGCAAGCAATTGATACAACACAAGTAAGCTTGCAAAAGTAAAGGCGCGAAATAACCAAGAGTGGAGCCGGTGGAGACGAGGATGTGTTACCAAAGTTCCTTCCTTTTGAGGGGAAGTACGTCTCCGTTGGAGCGGTGTGGAGGCACAATGCTCCCCAAGAAGCCACTAGGGCCACCGTATTCTCCTCATGCCCTCACACAATGCGAGATGCCGTGATTCCACTATTGGTGCCCTTGAAGGCGGCGACCGAACCTTTACAAACAAGGTTGGGGCAATCTCCACAACTTAATTGGAGGCTCCTAACGACACCACTAAGTTTCACCACAATGGAGTATGGCTCCGAGGTGACCTCAACCGTCTAGGGTGCTCAAACATCCAAGAGTAACAAGATCTGCTAGGGATAAGTGGGGGGAATCAAATCTCTCTTGGTGGAAGTGTAGATCGAGGCCTTCTCAACTAATCCCGAGCAAATCAACAAGTTTGATTGGCTAGGGAGAGAGATCGGGCGAAAATGGAGCTTGGAGCAACAATGGAGCTTAGAGGTGGAAGAGGTAGTCAACTAGAGGTAGGAGACACCCCTTTTATAGTCAAGGAAAAGATCCAACCGTTATCCACATGTCCAGCCTGCGACATGAGGTACTACCGCTCCTGGAGCGCGGTACTACCGCAAGGCACCGCGGTACTATCGTGAGTGACCATGGTACTTCCGCGGCAGCAGCAGAGACTAGGATATGCCTGACTGAGAGTAGTACTTCCGCTAGCGCGGTACTACCGCTCCCCCTTGCGGTACTACCGCAAGGCAGGAAAGCCCTAGCCCACGAAGAGCGCGGATGAATAAAAATACATCCGTTCCTACTTCCGCTGGAAACGAAACAGTGCAAAAATCCAACGCGGTACTACCGTATACCAGCTGAACCAGGCTACGCGTGGTACTACCACGCACAAAGCGCGGTACTACCATGGAGGCGCGGATGTAAAAAATTACATCCGCTCCTACTACCGTGACGCACCGGTACTAGGCATGAGGGCCACGATACTACGACTCCAGGGGAGCAGTACTACCGTGGGCACCCGCGGTACTACCGTGCTGGACGAGCGGTACTACCATGGGGGCGCGGATGTAAAAAATTACATCCGCCCCTACTACCGTACCGGAGCGGCACTAGGCCTGGGAGCCACGGTACTAAGACTCCAGAGGAGCAGTACTACCGCAAGTTCAGTAGTAGCCGCCAGAAAAAGCACAAAGAGGATAACAGAGGGAAGCTCCAAAGTGCAAAGGAAAGGTGGAGGCAAGGAGGGAAACGTGTACGTGATGATTCCACCTGAACCTTTCCGACACGGACCCCCTCTTAATAGTATGGCCCTCCTACGACTCAAATCCACCAGAAAGAAACGTAGAACAACGCTGTCTTCAATAGTCTTCGAGGGGCACCGAATCGTCTCGTGCTTAGTGATGAAGCGTCTGTGAAACTCAAGGCACACGATTAGTCTACAAAAGCAATGTCATCAATCACCAAAACACCTTAGGGATAAATATGCCCTTACAATCTCCCCCTTTTTGGTGGATTGATGACTGTCGGTGTCAAAACTGGCGGATCTCGGGTAGGGGGTCCCGAACTGTGCGTCTAGGCGGATGGTAACAGGAGACAAGGGACACGATGTTTTTACCCAGGTTCGGGCCCTCTCGATGGAGGTAAAACCCTACTCCTGCTTGATTGATATTGATGATATGGGTAGTACAAGAGTGGATCTACCGCGAGATCAAGGAGGCTAAACCCTAGAAGCTAGCCTATGGTATGATTGTTGTAATGATTGTTCGTCCTACGGACTAAAACCCTCCGGTTTATAAAGACACCGGAGAGGGCTAGGGTTACACAGAGTCGGTTACAATGGTAGGAGATCTACATATCCGTATCGCCAAGCTTGCCTTCCACGCCAAGGAAAGTCCCATCCGGACACGGGACGAAGTCTTCAATCTTGTATCTTCATAGTCTTGGAGTCCGGCTGACGATGATAGTCCGGCAGTCCGGACACCCCCTAGTCCAGGACTCCCTCAGTAGCCCCCGATCCAGGCTTCAATGACGACAATTCCAGCGCATGTATAGTCTTCGGTGTTGCAAGGCGGGTTCTCCTCCAAATTCCATGTGCTTGCCGAATAGTGTCCGGCTCCCTTATGAATGTTACGCTCCTTGGCTTCCACGCCCAATAATGACCCTCTTCCACGCGTCGCACGAATGCGAAAAGCCAGGGTATTTTTTATGTTTTACCCCCTAGCTGCGCAAATAATTTGCCTATAAGAGAGATAAGAATCCAGATCCAAGTCACACCACCCTCCTTCCGCGAGTACTCATCGGAGCGCCTCTGATCTGAAACCCATTCCATCATGGACTGTCGACGCGGCTCCTCCTCTCGCGCTCCCAGCCCTCCGCCAGGAGATTGGAGAAGATGCTCGGTTCCGCACAACGAGCTGGTGAAGTTTCAAGCGGAGGGATATCTTCCTCCGCCCTTTATGGTCCCGGTTCGAGCCGGGCTGGCCACCTACAAAGGTGGGAAGCAAGCGGAGGCCACCCCTAGCCCCTCTAAAGGAGAGCGGGTGTGCTTCGTCCCCTATCTGATAAGGGGGCTCGAATTTCCTGTACATCCGTTCCTCCGCGGGCTCCTGGAGTTCTACGGACTCCAGCTCCATCATCTCACGCCCGCCTCTATTTTGCATATCGCGGGTTTTGTAGCTCTTTGCGAGCTATTCCTGGGCATCGAGCCCCATTTTGCGCTGTGGAAGAGGCTATTCTGCCTCGTACCCCGTTCTCACGAGGGGTCAATATATCAAGTGGGCGGTGCCGAAATATGGCGCATCGCCGGGACCGGATATCCCTCCGGAACCCCTAAGAAGGTGTCCGAAGACTGGCCTTCAGAATGGTTTTATGTAGAAGACGCTCCACCTCCGGACCCAGTTCGGATCGGCCTCCCGGAGTTTAGCGGGGCTCCTCTGAAGAAACGCCTAAGCTGGCGCCCGCGGAGCCCTCAACTGGAGGAAGACAAGGGCGTCCATTATCTGATGGGCCGGATAAGATTGCTGGCCCATTCCGGACTGACCATGATTGGAGTCATGGCCACGTGCATAATGCGGGGGGTGCAGCCGCTGCAATACAGGGGCCACCCCATGTGGGATTTCAACGAGGAGAATGATGCCACCCGCCATGGCCGCAAAGGGCCGGAGTCGGCCGAGGATCTGGTGAAGATTCTGTCCGGCCTGTACAAGGGGGAGAAGGAAGACTTCCTCCAGACGAGCCCGTTGAATGGGTTCTCAATGAATAACCCTCAGAGCTGGGTAAGCGGACGCTCATTTGTCTGACCCGTGCTTTCAAAGTTAAGTACCTTATTTTATCGATTTGTCGCAGGAACTGCGCCGGACTGTGGAGAGCATACATAGTCCGGTCCCACAACCCGAGGACCCGGGAAGGTCCCTTGATCCGGCCTCCGAAGAGGATCCGGACATAAAGGTGGAGCTAATCGACGGGGTGTTCCACCAACTCAGCATGGATAATGCTTTAGTCGCCATCACGACTGACTACCCCGGCCTAACCCCGGCTTCCCAAGTGAATGTGACCGAGTCTGACACTAGCATTTCGTCCTTGCGCATTTCTGACCACCGTATATAATGGTGTCTCGCAGGAGGTGCCTTCAAGGCAGGAAGCCGAGCCTACGGCGGCCGACCAGCAAGGGTCAGTCCGGCCGTGCAGGCGGAAGAGGAGTGTGGCACAGGTCGAAACGTCACCGCAACGGTATAGCCCGCGTCTTGCTTTTTAGGAAAAGGATTTCCAGGAGGTGCATTAACGCTCATGACCTTTCCAGGAGAAAGAGCACTCGCCGGACGGTGTCCCAAGAGGTTGCCAACCAAGCCTCCGTCCGCCAGGTTCCAACACCTGGTGCGGAGGGGGAGGCGAGCGCAAGGCGCGAGCCGGATTCTCCTCCGGCGGAGGATGCCGATCGGCTGTCTGCCACCAGGTCTGAGGTGGAGAGCGCCATGAATCATAGGTGTCGCCGGACAGTTCTGCGTGACGCGTGTTTCTCCCCAGAGGCGTTGAATGCCTTTAACGCGGGAGACGCGCACCTCCGTGCCGCTCGAGATGGTTTAACCAGAGCCACGGAGCAGTATGTAAAAGACATACGGGTAATAGATTTTAATGGTTATATATGCCAGTAGCCCCCGAGACTTAAAGTAGGTAAAGTAACTGATTTAAGGATCATATGATTTGCAGGATCTTATAGAGAAGAATGCCCAATTGTCCCAGGAGTTGCAAGAGTGCAAGGCCCAACTTGAGGCCGCACTTGCTGCCGCAGGAGGAGACACTGAGACCCCTCCTGGTAACACATTATTTCAAAAAGATAAGCGGTGTGCGGCGTGCGTGTAAGTCTGACAATGATATTGCAGATGTTGCCGGACTGGATCCGGACAAGCGACAACTGCTGCGCTAGCTGAAGGCCGGCGAGAGGGTGTTGATGAAGGTGCAGCAGGAAAGGAACAAACTCCAGGATGCCCACGCCCAACTTGGAGAGGAGCTGAAAGGTGTTCGGGCCGAGCTGTCTGGCTCCGTGAAGGGGAAGCAGCGGCTTTGTCGCGCCATCTACAGTAAGTGCTTGAGCGAACTCCTTTGAAAAGAAGAGTTCGGCGAGGAAGTCAATTGACAGAAATATGTCTGTAGGTGTGCTCACAGGTCGCCCTACGGAGGAGATGCCCGTATCAACGGGTGATCAACTTCCCGAGCTGGTGCAACTGCTCGAACGAGTTCGGCAGGCGATGAGCGGCGGTGTCCAGGCTTTATGGCCGTCCCTCTCCCTACCCGAGGGCCTTGGAGAGCTTGCGGAGAAGCTTCAGGGAGCGCGGCCGCGCTTCCGTTTATGGAAGATATCGGCCTGCCGCCAAGGTGCCAGGGAGGCCTGGGCCATGGTGAAGACGCGGTACAAGAAGGCGGATCCCAACCACATGGCCGAGGTCGGACCTGTGGGGCCCGATGGGAAGGAGATCCCTGTGAGTTTAGTGTACGGCCAAGTAGAGTTGGCCGCTAAATATGCCCAACGGGACTGTAAATTAGATAGCCTGTTAGACGGGATTGAGGAGGAATACAGTCAGTCGATTTGACAATGTATTTTTAAATGACATGTAAAATGCCTTCTAGCCAGATTGTAGATCGTTTGTCTTTGCCGACCTTTTCGCTTCAACCTCGGGACCCTAGAGTCCGGAGTGTGTCCAAATACCTTATCGGTTAAGAAACAACCGGGGCATGCATGGAGACCAGGCGTAGGGGTCATTAGTGCTTTATCAGACAAGTGCCCAACTAGTTATGTTATATTACATGGTTAGGAAGAAACATCTTCCAGGGAGAATAGTTCCGTTAAGGGTTCCTTTCCTTGGGAGGCATGCCCTAAAGTGCATGTCCGGACTGCGAAAAGAGCAGGAAAACATCTGGGGGCAGATAAATAAATAGGTAAAAAATCATCTTTCAAGTCACCGACCAAATATTCCCTTAAGAACGCTAGCTTTCGGCTTCACCCAGTCTGAGGTACACATCCGGCTGACCCGGCAGTAACAATCGCAGAGGTGCTCCCTTTACCTCCTAGCCGAACAATCGGGAACGTAGGGGTAAGCACAGGAGCCAGGCAACCCAGCTTGGCCAAAACTTAAGTCATATCGATGCATATAATGGTGAATAAAAGGTACATGTGGAAGTTTGACACATGTGCTGGGCATGAAGCCCTTATAAGTAAGCTTCTGGTAAAGAAGCCCCCAGGTATAATGAGTGCTGATAGCACATCAAGTGTGTGCGAACAGTGCGCCAGTAGGCCTTTAAGGGCTTTTATGAAAAGGGTGAGAGAAAAAAGGAGAAACGAAAGACAGCTGAAGTGTAAAAATTTGGACGGGGGAAGGAGACGAACTCTTAGTCCGGCGCTAGGCGTAGAATCTTCGGAGGCGGGCTGCGTTCCATGGGTTCGGCTCGAGTCAGTTGTCCGACGCATTTCGCAGACGGTACGCTCCGCCGGTCAGGACTTGATCGATAATGAAGGGGCCCTCCCATTTGGGCTTGAGTTTGTCCTTTTTCTTGTCCGGCAGGCGTAGAACTAGTTCGCCAACATTGTATGTCTTGGCCTGTACTTCCCTGCTTCGATATCTTCGAGCCTGCTGCTGATAGAATGCGGAACGAGCCTTGGCGACGTCGCGTTCTTCCTCCAATGCGTCCAAGCTGTCCTGCCGATCCAGCTCAGCTTCTCTTTCTTCGTACATGCGCACGCGAGGTGAGTCATGAATGATGTCGCAGGGCAAAACTGCCTCTGCGCCGTATACCATAAAAAATGGTGTGAATCCGGTAGTACGGTTGGGCGTTGTCCGCAGCCCCCAGAGTACGGAGTCGAGCTCCTCTACCCAGTGCATGTCAGATTTTGTAAGGGACCACACTAGTATGGGTTTGATGCCGCTCATTATTAGACCATTTGCTCGTTCCACTTGACCGTTGGTTTGAGGATGATAGACTGCAGCGTAATCGAGCTTAATGCCCATATTTTTGCACCATGATTTAACCTCGTCGGCCGTGAAGTTCGTGCCGTTATCGGTAATGATGCTATGGGGGACACCATAACAGTGTACTACCCCGGATATAAAGTCTATCACTGGTCCGGACTCTACCATTTTAACTGGCTTGGCCTCTATCCATTTGGTGAATTTGTCCACCATGACCAATATGTAACTTTGCTTGTGGGTTCCCCCTTTAAGGGGTCCGACCATGTCAAGCCCCCAGACCTCGAATGACCAGGTAATGGGTATAGTTTTGAGGGCGGTGGGTGGCATATGGCTCTAATTAGCAAAGAGCTGACAACCGACGCATCTTTGGACTAAGTCCTCAGCATCTGCTCGGGCCGTCGGCCAATAAAATCCTATACGGAAGGCCTTGCCTACAAGGGCCCGAGCTGCGGCATGGTGTCCGCCTAGTCCGGCATGAATTTCAGCCAGAAGGTTTCGCCCTTCCTCTTCGGAGATATACCTTTGAAGGACTCCGGTTGTGCTTTTCTTATACAGTTCTCCCTCGTGTACCTTGTAGGCTTTAGATCGCCGAACTATGCAGCGGGCCTCATTTTGGTCTTTGGGAAGTTCCTGCCTAATTAAGTAGGCTAGGAATGGCTCTGTCCACGGGGCAATTACTGCCATTATTTCGTGGGCTGGAGGTGTTATTTCGTTGGCTGAGTCGCCGAGTATGTCAGATTGTTCTGTGTTGGGTAGTGCGGCTGCTTCCGGGTTGTTATTTCCAGACTCCTCTTCCCATAGTACGGATGGCTTAAAGAGCCGTTCCAGAAAGATGTTTGGAGGGACAGCGTCGCGTTTCGCGCCGATGCGTGCCAATACGTCGGCTGCTTGGTTATTATCCCGGGCTACGTGGTGGAATTCGAGTCCTTCGAACCGAGCTGACATTTTTAGGACAGCGTTACGATAGGCTGGCATTTTCGGATCCTTGGCATCAAAGTCTCCATTTACTTGGGATATTGCAAGGTTTGAATCCCCGCGCACCTCTAGGCGTTGAATGCCCATGGAGATTGCCATCCGGAGGCCATGTAGGAGGGCCTCGTATTCGGCTGCATTGTTGGAGTCCGTGTACATTATCTGAAGTACGTATTGGACTGTATCCCCGGTTGGGGACGTCAATACGACGCCAGCCCCCAAGCCGGCCAACATTTTGGAGCCGTCGAAATGCATAATCAAATTGGAGTATGCGCCATACTCTTTAGGGAGTTCGGCTTCAGTCCATTCAGCGACAAAGTCAGCCAAGACTTGCGACTTTATAGCTCGCCGAGGTTTGTAAGTTATATCAAATGGTAAGAGCTCAATGGCCCATTTTGCAATCCTGCCTGTTGCGTCGCGGTTGTTTATAATGTTGTTGAGGGGCACTTTGGAGGCCACTGTTATCGAACACTCTTGAAAGTAGTGTCGAAGCTTCCGGGATGCCATGAACACCGCGTACGCTATCTTTTGATAATGTGGGTACCGGGACTTGCAGGGAGTTAAGAGAGTGGATACGTAGTACACTGGTTTTTGAATAGGGAATTTGTTCCCTTCTATTTCTCGTTCGACGACGAGCACCGCGCTTACAACTTGATGTGTTGCCGCGATATATAACAACATTGGTTCGCCCAGGTTAGGCGCAGCCAGGACCGGGTTTGTTGCCAATATGGCTTTTATTTCTTCGAGTCCGACAGTGGCAGCATCTGTCCACTCGAAGTGTTCGGTGCGCCTGAGGAGGCGATAGAGGGGCAATGCCTTTTCTCCCAAACGGGAGATGAAGCGGCTTAGAGCCGCCACGCATCCAGTCAATTTTTGTATTTGTTTGAGGTCTTTTGGAATGTCCAGTTGTGACAGAGCTCGGGTCTTGGCTGGGTTTGCTTCAATTCCTCTACTGGATACGATGAAGCCCAGGATCTTTCCGGCCGGTACGCCGAAAACACATTTTTCCGGATTCAGCTTGATGTCGTATGCTCGGAGGTTGTCGAATGTGAGCCTCAAATCGTCTACTAGTGTTTCGACGTGTTTGGTTTTGACGACTACGTCGTCTACGTATGCCTCTACTGTTTTGCCGATCTGGGTAGCCAGACATGTTTGAATCATGCGCTGATATGTTGCGCCGACGTTTTTGAGTCCGAAGGGCATCGTGTTGAAGCAGAATGGTCCATATGGAGTAATGAATGTCATTGCGGCTTGGTCTGCCTCCGCCATCTTAATTTGATGGTAACCGGAGTATGCGTCAAGGAAGCACAATGAATCGTGCCCTGCAGTAGCATCGATTATTTGGTCGATGCGGGGAAGGGGGAAGGGGTCCTTTGGGCAGGCCTTGTTGAGGTCTTTAAAATCGACACAAAGGCGCCAGGATTTATCCTTCTTTGGTACCATTACCAGGTTTGCTAGCCAGTCCGGATGTTTGATGTCTCTGATGAATCCGGCTTCCAGTAGTTTGGCTAGCTCTTCTCCCATTGCCTGTCTTTTAGGTTCGGAAAATCACCGAAGAGCCTGTTTGACTGGCTTGAATCCTTTTAGGATGTTTAGGCTGTGTTCCGCCAATCTGCGTGGGATTCCTGGCATGTCTGAAGGGTGCCAGGCAAAGATGTCCCAATTTTCCCAAAGGAATTCTCGCAGTGCGGCATCTACATCAGGGTTCAACTATGCCCCGATGGAGGCCGTCTTTGTTGGGTCCGTTGGATGGACCTGGAATTTGACTATTTCATCCGCTAGTTTAAAAGAGGTGGACTTGGGTCTCTTATCGAGTATCACATCGTCCCTATTCACCGTAGAGCGTAGTGCAGTAAGTTCCTCCGCCGCTAGAGCTTCGGATAGTGCCTCTAGGGCTAATGCGGCTGTCTTGTTTTTGTTGCGGAGTGCTATATCTGGATCACTAACGAGAGTGATTATTCCGCCGGGCCCAGGCATCTTAAGCTTCATGTACCCGTAGTGGGGTATTGCTTGAAAAATTGTGAATGCCTCTTGTCCTAATATAGCGTGATATCCGCTGCTGAACGGGGCCACTTGGAATGTTACTTCTTCAGACCTGTAATTGTCCGGCGAGCCGAACACCACATCAAGTGTGATTTTTCCTGTGCAACGCGCTTCCCGACTAGGGATTATTCCTTTAAAGGTTGTGCTGCTTCGCTCAATGCGGCTCCAGTATTTCCATTTTTTGAAGAGTTTCCTCGTAGATGAGGTTTAGTCCGCTGCCGCCATCCATGAGTACCTTGGTAAGACGAAAGCCATCCACTATTGGACTGAGGAACAATGCGGCTGGTGCTCGGGCTGTTCTGAACTTAGGTTCGTCGCTGGCGTTGAAGGTGATGGCCGTGTTGCTCCATGGATTTGTTGTTGCTACTTGGTAGACTTCGGCGAGGCTGCGGATTGTTCGTTTCCGCATATTATTCGATGCGAAAGTCTCGAAGACTGTTGACACCGTACTGGTATTATTGGAGTGGCTCTCCGGGGCTAGAAGCTCTTCGCCACTTTTGGCCACCTGCCGCAATATCCAACATGCTCGAAGGCTATGTGTTGAAGTGGCGCCTTCTGTATTGTGAATTTTACAGGGTCCGTTGAGCCAACCCTCCAGTACGGTTCCGTGCCCTTTATGGGGGGTTTTTGCTTTTTGGTTTTTGTACATGTTGCCTGAGTGTGATGCACCCTTTACTTCGGACTAGAGTTGTATTCGGGGCCGGATTGTCCCAAAACTTAGTTTCAGTTTTCTGGAAACTCTCCATCGCACAGTACTTTCGTACTATGGACGCCAGATCGGCGAAGCATGTAATTTCGCGACGACTGACGACGTTCAAAATTCCCTTGTCCGTGCAATTATTGCAGCAAATTGAAATTGCGTTTTCCTCACGGCAGTCCTTTATCCTGTCCATAACCAGGAGGAATCTGGCCCAGTAATGATGTACTGTTTCAGCGGGCTCTTGCATGATTTGAGATAGATCACATATGTCTGGGTGGGTGGGTGGAATTAAGTCCGGAATCCTACCCATCTCGAGGCTCAAGGGCCGAGAAGTTTCCGAGTTTGGAAGCTCGGATCATAGAACGCTGTCCAGCGAGTCCGGTCCGATGCCTGACTTTAGGTTCAGTGCTTGATCAAAGTCCGTCCCCCCGCAGGAATCCGGCATGGAGGGTTCGGAAGCCCGGACATGACTAGTTTTCAATATAGGAGAAGAGTCGCCGCGTTGTTCCTCTACCACCGCAACGTGGTGGGTAACTTGAGGAGAGTTAGTCTCTCTCAGATCGGTTTTAAGCCCAATCTGATTGTAGTCTGTAGCGACTCCCAGGGTGGCGATGCGATCCAAGAGTTCGTTTACGGACGAGAGCTCTGTTGGATCCAGCTGTTCGGCGAATTCCGAGTTGACGTGAAGATTGCTTTTGATGACCCGAGAGGTCATCGTCGAAGCGGTGGCCGAACAGGCGGTCATGAGAAAACCACCCAGCCGGATAGTTTGGCCAGCGGCCAGGGCTCCTTTGGCGAAGATACCGTCTTTGAAGACGGGAAGAGGCATCCTTCCTATCGGTGACGGCCCAGAGGAACTCTCAATGAAAGCACCAATGTCGGTGTCAAAACCGGCGGATCTCGGGTAGGGGGTCCCGAACTGTGCGTCTAGGCGGATGGTAACAGGAGACAAGGGACACGATGTTTTTACCCAGGTTCGGGCCCTCTTGATGGAGGTAAAACCCTACTCCTGCTTGATTGATATTGATGATATGGGTAGTACAAGAGTGGATCTACCACGAGATCAAGGAGGCTAAACCCTAGAAGCTAGCCTATGGTATGATTGTTGTTCGTCCTACGGACTAAAACCCTCCGGTTTATATAGACACCGGAGAGGGCTAGGGTTACACAGAGTCGGTTACAATGGTAGGAGATCTACATATCCGTATCGCCAAGCTTGCCTTCCACGCCAAGGAAAGTCCCATCCGGACACGGGACGAAGTCTTCAATCTTGTATCTTCATAGTCTTGGAGTCCGGCTGACGATGATAGTCCGGCAGTCCGGACACCCCCTAGTCCAGGACTCCCTCACCCATAGATAGGCACCTTGTGGTTGAACACCGCAAACCAAAGCTCACACCACATGATGTGTGAGACATCAAGTGGCTGAGTCTGAGACATACGAGCCTCCTCACGTAGGAGCATCATATCCACCATATAGGCATGAACCTTGTCCTTGTCACCAATGCGAGGGAACAAGGAGTTGCGGAAGATGCGATACATGATATCAAGAAAAGAGTTGAGCACCAACGCCGTCTTGCCATTGGCAAGTGCCTTCTCAACATAGTATGGCTGAAGCTTGTCCTTGTTGGCAGACTCAGAATTTGCATGGGGGTGAACACCCACGGGAGTGTCGAGCCCGTCATCAGGAACCTGGAGCAGATCCATGAACTCCTTCCAGGTAGCACTCAGCTTACGGCCATTGGTCATCCAGGTCATCCTCCGCTCCTCATTAGGGTGAAAGTATACTGAGGCAAAGAACTGGCAGATAAGCTCAGGGTCATAGTCAAGGTGAAAAGAGATCACATGTTCAATACCAAACTGCTCCACCAAGTCCAGAGCTTCTCCAAAGTACTCACGAAACTTGTCCTTCCTCATGTGATGCATTTCAATCCATTTCACATCCACGTAAGTATTCTGCTTGTTCTTGATGACATCCAGATAAGTGAGAGTCTGTTGCTTGTTCCACAACAGCTCACAACCTCTGACAGTAGCACGAGGGTTCACATATGGGTTGAGCTGCCTAAGACGGACGAACTCAGATTGGGGTATCTCGTCCATACCCTTAGTGGGCTCCTTGTGCTTACTAGCTGATGTCTTGACATGGCGCTTGGGGGCAGTGGAGCCCTCTGGTGCTTCACCTGGATTGCGTAGGCGCTTGGAGCCAGCGTCACGACTGGGATTGGAATGGCGAGAGCCACCACCTGAGACACAAAACGCAAAGCACCCACGACAAGCAAAAGGATCAATCCAAAGACCACGGCAAAGCACAAGAAACACAGAGAAAATATACGTGAAAGTTGCCATGAGATAGATGTGATCCACGGTAGTACTGCCAGAGCCCGCGGTACTAAAATTTTAGTACCGCTCCAAGTCGCGGTAGTACCGTGCAAGGTCACGGTAGTACCGGGGTGGGAGCGGTAGTAAAATTTTAGTGCGCAGCGAGTGCGGTAGTACCGCGCCAGACGGGCGGTAGTACCGGACAAGTGGTAGTACCGCGCCGCGTCAGATCCAAACGAAAGTTTGAATCTGAAAAGAACCACGAAACCACGGTGGTGCTACGGTGATCAAATCTAGCACAGGACAAAAAGACAAGTATAATCCCTATGCAATACTACTCTCCTACATCCTACTCTTGCAAAGATTTAGCCTAAAAATCTCAAGAACACACAAGTCTTCCCCACAAACCTAGAGGCAAAGAAAACAACAAAAACGAGAAGGAGTTGGGGAAAGACCTTGGTCCATGGCAAGAGCACGTGGTGGGGAACGATCCCACCGGACGGAATCGCAGGAGAGCGGCCGGAGGCGGAGATCCGGCGAGGGACGCCGGCCCCGTTCTTGAGCGAGGGAGAGAGAGGGAGACGAAGTGGGGAAACTGACGAATGGGTATGGGGGAGTTAGAACTCCCCCTACCCGTCCTTATCCCCACGCGTCTATGAGGGCGCGGTAGTACCGCATATCATCGCGGTAGTACCGCTTGGGCGGAAGTACCGCACCGAAGCGGTAGTACCGCTCTCCCAGGCGGCAGTAAAAAATTACTGTCGCGTGGGGGCGGTAGTACCGTGCTCTCCACACGCGGCAGTACCGTAGTAGGCTGTGGTAGTACCGTGAGCTCAAGAAAAAGCAGGTTTCAACACACAAAAGAGGTCTTTGCAAGGAAACTTTTAGCACAAGAGACACCACACGAACACGCACAACCCAAGGCAGAAAGACAACAAGCAGCAACCACGCGACACTACCTCTCAAAAGGAGAGGGTGGTGGCCTGAGCCACCTATGTTTGAGTTAGTTGGTATGGCACCGCGAAGAATTATCCTTGGGCCCATGA
Organism: Triticum dicoccoides; assembly: GCF_002162155.2. Lineage (NCBI taxonomy): Eukaryota > Viridiplantae > Streptophyta > Magnoliopsida > Poales > Poaceae > Triticum > Triticum dicoccoides. The sequence goes on along the minus strand of NC_041383.1, from coordinate 157,708,490 downwards.
CCAAAACTCGTCTTTGAAGCACAAGTACCATCAAAAATGGCTAATGTGAAAGAGTTGATCGATTTATGCATAATGGGGGGAGGGAGAGTTCATTGAGAGAACAACACTCCCCCTATGTCCATGCCTACACCTAAACTAGACAACAAGTTGAGTGTGGTGGGGGGTGCAAGGGTTCAAGTCACATTGCTCGAATCAATGATATTTAGCTCATGCCTTAACTCGCAAAATTTTGCTTCATCCAAGGGCTTCGTGAAAATATCTGCAAGGTTATCATGAGTGTTGACATACTTGAGCTCGATCTCCCCTCGCCTAATGTGATCCCGGATGAAGTGATACCGAATCTCAATATGCTTCGTCTTGAAGTGTTGCACCGGGTTGAGAGAAATCTTGATGGCACTTTCATTATCACACCAAAGAGGCACTTTGTCACAAATGACACCGTACTCCTTTACAGTTTGCCTCATTCATAAGATTTGTGCACAACTACTACCGGCCGCCACATATTCTGCTTCGGTGGACGAGAGAGACACACAACTTTGCTTCTTGGAAGACCAACTCACCAAAGAGCAACCAAGAAATTGACACCCTCCGGAGGTGGACTTCCTATCCACTTTGTCTCCCGCCCAATCAGAATCCGTATATCCTTGAAGCTTGAAGTTTTCCCCTCTTGGGTACCATAAGCCAAAGTTTGGGGTATGAGCCAAATATCGAAAGATTCGCTTGACCGCCACATAGTGACTTTCCTTCGGTGCGGCTTGAAACTGTGCACACATTCCCACACTCAACATGATATCCGGTCTAGATGCACAAAGGTAAAGCAAGGAGCCAATCATGGAGCGATATACCTTTTGATCCACCGCTTTACCATTGGGATCAATGTCAAGTTGGCACTTGCTAGGCATTGGAGTAGAAGCCGGCTTGACATCACTTAGCTTGAATCTTTTTTGCATGTCTTGAGTATATTTGGCTTGGTTGATGAAGGTTCCTTCTCTTCTTTGTTTGATATCAAAACCAAGGAAGAACTTCAACTCTCCCATCGAAGACATCTTGAACTTGGAGGTCATGAGAGCGGCAAATTCCTCATTGAAAGCTTTGTTAGGGGAACCAAAGATAATATCATCAACATATAGTTGGCATACAAACAACTCCCCTTTGACCTTCTTAGTAAAAAGAGTGGGATCGATTTGCCCCACCTCAAATCCACGATCTTGTAACAACTCGGTAAGGTGGTCATACCACGCACGTGGGGCTTGTTTAAGGCCATAGAGTGCCTTATCGAGTTGATACAGATGATCCGGGAAGTAGGGATCCTCGAACCCGGGGGGTTGCTTGACATAGACCAACTCATTAATAGGACCATTAAGAAAAGCACTTTTCACATCCATTTGTTGCAACTTAAAGTTGTGATGGGAAGCATAAGCAATCAACAAACGAATGGATTCAAGACGAGCAACGGGAGCAAAGGTTTCACCGTAGTCGATACCCTCGACTTGGGAGTAGCCTTGTGCTACCAATCTTGCCTTGTTGCGAATGATGTTCCCATGAGCATCTTACTTGTTCTTGAAAATCCACTTGGTTCCAATGACGTTGTGGTTCCCCGATGGCCTTGGCACCAATCTCCACACCTTGTTGTACTCAAAGTTGTTGAGTTCTTCATGCATGGCATTGAGCCAATCCGAGTCTTCGAGCGCCTCATAGACCTTTTGGGGTTCAACACAAGAGACAAACGCGTGATGTTCACAATAGTTTGCTAATTGTCTACGAGTGCTTACCCCCTTTCTTAGGCTTCCAACCACATTCTCCATGAGATGGCCTTTGGTGGTGAGTTTGGAAGCAATCTTCACGGCACGGCGCTCTAATTCCTCCTCGGATGTGGAAGGAGGAGGGTTAACTTGATTATCTTGAGCGCCGTCTTGAGCTTGTTCTTGATCTTGAGCTTGCTCATGATCTTGAACTTGCTCGAGGGGGAGAACTTGACCTTGGGCATCATTTGGAGGTTCACCACCATCTTGAGATTGATCTTGCCCTTGGTCCTGTTCACGAGGTTGAGGGCCTTCACTTTGTTCTTCGGAAGCATGTGGGTCTTGAGGAGGTGATGGCTCCACTTGAGTGGAGCATTCTCCTTCTTCTTCGGCCACAAGGGATTCCTCAATGGGTAGAATATGACCAATACCATTCTTCTTATGGCTTGGGGAGGAATTTCATCACCTACATCACAAGTACCACTTTGCTCCACTTGGGAGTCGTTATTTTCGTCAAACTCCATGTTACACATCTCCTCAATGAGTCCAGTGGACTTGTTGAGAACACGGTAAGCATGAGAGTTTGTAGCATAACCAACAAATATGCCCTCATAAGCTCTAGCCTCAAATTTAGACAAACGAACACCTTTCTTGAGAATGAAACACTTACACCCGAACACCCGAAAGTACTTGAGATTGGGCTTGTTGCCGGTGAGTATCTCATAAGGAGTCTTGTTCAAGCCTTTGCGGAGATAGAGCCGATTGGATGCATGACACGCTGTGTTGATGGCTTCGGCCCAAAAGTTGTATGGAGACTTGAACTCCGCCATCATGGTCCTTGCCGCATCCATCAACGTCCGGTTCTTCCTCTCCGCTACACCATTTTGTTGAGGGGTATATGGTGCAGCATATTGATGCTTGACCCCCTCATCACTAAGAAACTCATCCAAGGTGTAGTTCTTGAACTCGGTGCCATTGTCACTCCTTATTGTCAAGATCTTTGCATCATGTTGATGTTGAGCTTCATTTGCAAAGTCGATGACGGTTTGCTGAGTCTCACTCTTCCTCTTGAAGAAGTATACCCAAGTATATCTTGAATAATCATCCACAATCACCAAGCAATACTTTCTACCTCCAAGACTATCAAATGATGGGGGCCCAAAGAGATCCTTGTGAAGGAGCTCCAAGGGTCTCTTCGAATAGATGATGGTCGTGGGAGGGTGAGCCTTCTCATGAAGCTTTCCTTCAATACAAGCACTGCAAGCACGGTCTTTGGCAAAACTAACATTTGTTAGTCCACGGACATGGTCCCCCTTGAGAAGACTTTGCAAAGATCTCATATTGGCGTGGGCTAAACGGCGATGCCAAAGCCATCCCACGTCAACTTTAGCCATTAGGCATGTCGCGGTCTTAGTGGGTCGCTCCGAAAAGTTTATCACATAGAGACCGTTCTCGACATGCCCAACAAAGGCTACTTTAAGAGTCTTGCTCCACAAGAGGGCCACAGTATCAATGTCAAAGAAAGTGGCAAAGCCCATGAGTGCAAGTTGACGAACGGAAAGTAAATTGTATGCAACGGACTCAACAAGCATAACTTTCTCGATCGTTAGATCATGAGAAATGACAACCTTGCCAAGACCCAATACCTTAGAATGTGAGGCATCACCCCACTCGACATTGGTGGGCATAGATGGAATCTTTTGCACGTCCACCACCAAGTCCTTGCTCCCGGTCACATGATTTGTTGCTCCACTATCGAGCAACCATGATCCCCCATCGAAAGCAAACACCTATAAGAGATCAATGCTTGGTTTTAGGTACCCATTTAGTAATGGGTCCTTTGATGTTAGTAACAAGGGTCTTAGGAACCCAAATAGACCATTCAATGTACTCATAAGGAGAACCAACAAATTTAGCATAAACATGTCCATCACTAGCACGGCACAACACATATGACGGGTTAAAGTCGTCGGCTTTGTTGGAGGAAATGGTTTTGCCCTTTTTGACATCAACGCCCTTCACTTTTTCCTTCTTCTCCTTAGGAGCACCCTCTCCCTCTTTCACAAAAGTTTGCTTGAGAGGAGGAGGACGTTTGGTCTTGTCGTTCTTCTTCTTATTCTTGGACTTGGGTGCAAACCTAATTCCCTTCTTGGCCACAACTTCCTTTCGATTGCTCAAAAGGTCATTGAGGTTCTTCTCACCTTGAATGCAAGTCACAAGGCCTTTCTCAAGTTGATCCTTCAACTTGGCATTCTCCTCCACAAGATGCACATGCTCACAACACGGGTTAGTAGCATATGCATTATCAATTAATACCATATGAGGGAAGGTGGCCTTTTCCTTGGTTAGCTTAACTTGGAGTTGAGCATGAGACTCCTTGAGGTTAGCGTGAGCACCCTTAAAGACCTTGTGGGCCTTGTCAAGTACCTAAAACTCCTCCTTGAGTCTAGCATGATCAACCCCAAGTTTATCCTTCTTGGAACTTAGCACACGAGACATGACAAGAGCATGATCAAGCTCTTTCTTTAACTTAGCATGGTCATCGTTGTATGACTCCTCAAGAGTCAAACGATGCCCACGCTCTTCCTCAAGAGCATTAGAGAGATCCGATATCTCATTGGCATAGTCACGACTATGACCTTCCATCTTAGAGATGGTTTCTTCGTGAGCCTCGATCATGTCATTGGCCTCACCAAGTTGTTCCAAGAGAGCAACAAAGTGCTTCTTGGATTTGCCCTTGAGCTTACTCATAAAAGACTCAAATTCATTCACTTCCTCATTAGACCCATCATGTTCATCAATGCAATCCTCCAAGGAGGGATTAGTAATGATGGTGGTTTTGATGTTGGGGGTTACCTTGTTGGAAGCTTTAGCCATGAGTCACTTGGCGGTGATGTTCTAGTTGGGTGAATCAAAGAGAGACACCCGGGGAGTGGTAGCAATGGCAACGGACGCCATGGCCATTGCTTCTCCATTTTCATCATCATCGTCATCCTCGTGGTATTCTTCTTGAACCACCAACCCATGAGTAGGAGTCTTCTTGGTGAAGTTGTTCTTGTTGGGGAAGGACTTGGCTTTGTCTTTTCGGATGAACTTGCCACCATTGTCTTCCCGCTTCTTTTAAGGACAATCCGCAATGAAATGGCTCACATTGCCACAGTTGAAGCAAGTTCTAACTCGTTGCTTGCCCTTGAAGCCACTTGAGTTGTTCTTGTTGAAGTTGGGTCTTGTATTATTCTTGCTCCAAAATTGTCTTGAAGCAAGAGCCATGTGCTCATGATAATCATATTTGGTGTCTTCGGGGTTGCTCTCCTCATCTTCCTCTTCTTCCTCTTATTCCATACTAACCTTGGCCTTCAAAGCAAGGTTGGGCTTCTTTGCCCTTTGAGAACGGAGCACCGCATTGTCGGTGGTCTTGTCCAAGATGCTCATTGCAACGAACTCATCCAACACTTCACTTGAGGTCATGGAGTGGAAGTCCGGTCTTTGACGAATGACGGAGGACATGGCCTTGTTGTAGGGCATCATGGCCTTGAGGAACTTGCGCTTGATCCAATTGTCATCCGTGTCCTTGCTCCCATGATCTCGGAGTGAGACCGCGAGTTTGGTCACTCTTCAAAAGAGCTCACGAGGTTCTTCATCTTCTTTCATTGCAAACTCATCGGCTTCATCTTGTACCACTTCATAGTTGGAGCGTTGAATGCTAGCACTTCCTCGATAGAGAGACACGACGCATTGCCATGCGTCTTCGGCCATGGCATGAGGTCGAAGCTGAGGGAGATCTTCGGGAAGGATTGCGTCTTGGATGATGAAGAGAGCACTCTCATTGAATTGATTATCCACCACTTCTCTCGGGGTGAAGTTGCTTCGGTCATGTGGATAGAAACCTTCTTCAATGATTCTCCAAAGATTAGTATTCACATGATTTAAATGACGCTTGAAGCGATACACCCAAGAATCAAAATACTCATTTTCACAATCTTAGGAGGAGGACCGGCATGATTTAAATGAGTAGAGGGAATCGGTCCTCCATAAATTGGAGGTTCCACATGGGCAAAGATGTCGGTGCCATTTCTACCACTAGTAGAAGGACCCTTCTCACTATTAGCTTCCCCCTTGTCGGAGTTAGCATCCGTCACCTTGTTAGCGGGATCACCCACTTTCAACGGCGAGGTAGGTAGTTTAAGTCCTTCTAAGAATTTATTAAACAAGCTTTCAACCGTGGTTGTCATGGAGGTTTTCAATGTGTCCAAGGCCACATTGAATTCCTCACGGGACACCGTGGTTTCCCCATTACCCGTAGACACGATCGGATTCACACCAGAGTGCTCCTCCTCCCCACCGTCTACGGTGTCAACCATACTCTTCGGACGACAAAGTCCTTAATAAAGAGACGAGGCTCTGGTACCAATTGAAAGGATCGATATAGTTGACTAGAGGGGGGTGAATAGGCAACTAACAATTTTTAGCTTTTCTTTACCAATTTAAACTTTGCATCAAAGTAGGTTGTCTAGATATGCAACTAGGTGAACAACCTATATGATGCAACAACAATAAACACACGAGCAAGCAAGGGATACAACACAAGTAAGCATGCAAAAGTAAAGGCGCGAAATAACCAAGAGTGGAGCCGGTGGAGACGAGGATGTGTTACCGAAGTTCCTTCCTTTTGAGGGGAAGTACGTCTCAGTTGGCGCGGTGTGGAGGCACAATGCTCCCCAAGAAGCCACTAGGGCCACCGTATTCTCCTCACGCCCTCACACAATGCGAGATGCCGTGATTCCACTATTGGTGCCCTTGAAGGCGGCGACCGAACCTTTACAAACAAGGTTGGGGCAATCTCCACAACTTAATTGGAGGCTCCCAACGACACCACTAAGCTTCACCACAATGGAGTATGGCTCCGAGGTGACCTCAACCGTCTAGGGTGCTCAAACATCCAAGAGTAACAAGATCCGCTAGGGATAAGTGGGGGGAATCAAATCTCTCTTGGTGGAAGTGTAGATCGAGGCCTTCTCAACTAATCCTGAGAAAATCAACAAGTTTGATTGGCTAGGGAGAGAGATCGGGCGAAAATGGAGCTTGGAGCAACAATGGAGCTTAGAGGTGGAAGAGGTAGTCAACTAGAGGTAGGAGACACCCCTTTTATAGTCAAGGAAAAGATCCAACCGTTATCCACATGTCCAGCCTGCGACATGCGGTACTACTGCTCCTGGAGCGCGGTACTATCGCAAGGCACCGCGGTACTACCGTGAGTGACCATGGTACTTCCGCGGCAGCAGCAGAGACTAGGACATGCCTGACTGAGAGCAGTACTTCCGCTAGCGCGGTACTACCGCTCTCCCTTGCGGTACTACCGCAAGGCAGGAAAGCCCTAGCCCATGAAGAGCGCGGATGAATAAAAATACATCCGTGCCTACTTCCGCTGGAAACGAAACAATGCAAAAATCCGATGCGGTACTACCACTAGGGAGCGGTACTACCATATACCAGCTGAACCAAGCCGCGCGCGGTACTACCGCGCACAAAGCGCGGTACTACCATGGAGGCGCAAATGTAAAAATTACATCCGCTCCTACTACCGCGACGCAGCGGTACTAGGCATGAGGGCCACGGTACTACGACTCCAGGGAGCAGTACTACCGTGGGCACCCGTGGTACTACCGTGCTGGACGAGCGATACTACCGTGGGGGCGCGGATGTAAAAAATTACATTCGCCCCTACTACCGTACCGGAGCGGCACTAGGCCTGGGAGCCACTGTACTAAGACTCCAGAGGAGCGGTACTACCGTGGGCTCCAGCGGTACTACCGCAGGTGCTTGCGGTACTACCGCTCCAGGGAGCAGTACTACCGCAAGTTCAGCAGTAGCCGCCAGAAAAAGCACAAAGAGGATAACAGAGGGAAGCTCCAAAGTGCAAAGGAAAGGTGGAGGCAAGGAGGGAAACGTGTACGTGATGATTCCACCCGAACCTTTCCGACGCGGACCCCCTCTTAATAGTACGGCCCTCCTATGACTCAAATGCACCAAAAAGAAACATAGAACAACGCCATCTTCAATAGTCTTCGAGGGGCACCGAATCGTCTCGTGCCTAGTGATGAAGCGTTTGTGAAACTCAAGTCACACGATTAGTCCGTAAAAGCATTGTCATCAATCACCAAAACACCTTAGGGATAAATATGCCCTTACACTTGTTGTTCTGAAAACCCTAAAAAACACCTTACCTACCAATGTGAGTTTATTGATAATGGGATCTTATCTTCGTATGCAAAGGGTGTTTATAGTTACTATGATGTTCAACAAATTGAAGAATTTGTTGCTTTTAAGGGTGCTTTTGGAATTGCTACTTTGATTGAAAAGTATGATGCTACTCTTTACAAATCTGAAATTTTTGCCATACTTGAATATTGTTATGAGAATTATGCTTCTAATGCCTATGTTAAACAATATATCGAGGCTTACCCCACTGTCCAAGAAGAGACTAATATTTTGCAGGAGCCTATCAAAGAGGAAATTGATGAAACTGTGAGCTCATTGGATGAAAAAGATGATGAGGAGAGCGAAGAACAAAAGGAGGAAGAGCGGATTGATCACCCGTGCCCACCTTCTAATGAGAGTAACTCTTCAACTCATACACTGTTTAATTCCCCTTCGTGCTTACCGAAGGATGATTGCTATGATGACTATTATGATCCCATTAATTCTCTTGAAATATCCCTTCTTGATGATGCTTGATATGCTTGTGGCTAAGATGCCAATATGAATTATGCTTATGGAGATGAACTTGCTATAGTTCCTTATGTTATGAATGAAATTGTTACTATTGCACCCACGCATGATAGTCCTATTATCTTTTTGAATTCTCCCGACTACACTATATCGGAGAAGCTTGCATATTAAGGATTATATTGATGGGTTGCCTTTTACTACTACACATGATGATTTTGATGAATATAATATGCATGTGCTTGCTTCTCCTACTTGCAATTATTATGAGAGAGGAACTATATCTCCACCTCTCTATGTTTCCCACACGATAAAATTGCAAGAAACTGCTTATACTATGCATTGGCCTTTACTTGGTGTGCATGAATTGTTCTTTTATGACATGCCGATGTATAGGAAGAGAGTTAGACTTCGTCATTACATGATTTATGTTACTTTGTGCTCACTCCTAAATTACAAATCATTGTTAATTAAAATTGGCTTTGACATACCTTGGGATCCGGGTGGATTCACTACTTGAGCACAAAATGCCTAGCTTAATGGCTTTAAAGAAAGCGCTGCCAGGGAGACAACCCGGAAGTTTTAGAGAGTCATTTATTTCTATTGAGTGCTTTCATATAGTTTAAAAACAACAAAAATAAAGAGGGGAACCCAAAACTTTTCAAAAAAAGAGAAGTGAAAGTGAGAGAGACGAGCATTGTGAAAGTGGGGGACGTCCTTAAACTTGTTCAGGCCCATGGGAACTTTGTGAATCTTAATTACAGAAACTTGTCAATAAAAATAATTATCCCCTTGTATAATTCCATTGTATTATAAAAATAATGTGCCAAGGTTTGCCTTTAGGATGTTTGCAATGCTTGTTGGTTTGTACGGTGCAGGACAGAAACTTTGGCTGTAGTGCGCGATTTTACATTTTTAACTGGAACGTCAATCGGTTCTGATTCCTTTTGCACTGTCTTGATATACAACTTGTTTATTTTTTCCTAATTTTGGTAGAAGTTTTAGGGTACCAGAAGTATGGTGGATGTTCAGATTGCTACAGACTGTTCTGTTTTTGACAGATTCTGTTTTTGATGCATAGTTTGCTTGTTTTGATGAATTTATCAATTTATATCAGTGGATTAAGCCATGAAAAAGTTATATTACAGTAGACACAATGCAAAAACAAAATATGAATTTGTTTGCAACAGTACTTAGAGTGGTGATTTGCTTTATTATACTAACGGATCTTACTGAATTTTCTGTTGAAGTTTTGTGTGGATGTAGTGCCTAATCGAGGATGTTTCGATGTGAGAAGAAGGAAGAGAGGCAAGAGCTCAAGCTTGGGGATGCCCGAGGCACCCCAAGTAAATATTCAAGGAGACTCAAGCGTCTAAGCTTGGGGATGCTGGGGAGGCATCCCATCTTTCTTCAACAAGTATCAGTATGTTTTGGATTCGTTTCGTTCATGCATTATGTGCAAGTCTTGGAGCGTCTTTTGCAATTAGGTTTTTATTTTTCTTTTATGCACCATGCTGGTATGAGATAGTCCTTGGTTGATTTATAGAATTCTCATTGGACTTCACTTAAATCTTTTGAGTATGGCTTTATAGAATGCTTCATGTGCTTCACTTATATCATTTGAAGTTTGGATTGCCTCTTTCTCTTCATATAGACAACCGCCATTTGTAGAATGCTCTTTTGCTTCACTTATATTTGTCAGAGCATGGGCATATCTTTTGTAGAAAGAATTAAACTCTCTTGCTTCACTTATATCTATTTAGAGAGATGACAGGAATTGGTCATTCACATGGTTAGTCATAAAATCCTACATAAACTTATAGATCACTAAATATGATATGTTTGATTCCTTGCAATAGTTTTGCGATATAAAGGTGGTGATATTAGAGTTATGCTAGTGGGTGACTGTGGATTAGTAGAAACACTTGTGTTGAGGTTTGTGATTCCCGTAGCATGCACGTATGTGAACCGCTTTGTGATGAAGTTGGAGCACAATTTTATTTATTGATTGTCTTCCTTATGAGTGGCGGTCGGGGACGAGCGACGGTCTTTTCCTACCAATCTATCCCTCTAGGGGCATGCGTAGTAGTACTTTGCTTCGAGGGCTAATAAACTTTTGCAATAAGTATATGAGTTCTTTATGATTAATATGAGTCCATGGATTATACGCACTTTTACCTTTCCATCTTTGCTAGCCTCTTCAATACCGTGCATTGCCCTTTCTCACCTCGAGAGTTGGTGCAAACTTCGTCGGTGCATCCAAACCCCATGATACGATACGCTCTATCACACATAAGCCTCCTTATATCTTCCTCAAAACAGCCACCATACCTACCTATCATGGCATTTCCATAGCCATTCCGAGATATATTGCCATGCAACTTCCATCATCATCATATTCATGACTTGAGCATTCATTGTCATATTGCTTTGCATGATCGTAAGATAGCTAGCATGATGTTTTCATGGCTTGTCCTTTTTGATGTCAATTGCTACGCTAGATCATTGCACATCCCGGTACACCGCCGGAAGCATTCATATAGAGTCATATCTTTGTTCCAGTATCGAGTTGTAATATCGAGTTGTAAGTAAATAAAAGTGTGATGATCATCATTATAGAACATTGCCCCATAAAAAGAGAAAAAAAAGAAAAAAAAAGAAAGGCCAAGAAAAAAAAGGCCAAAGAAAGAAAAGAAATAAAAAAAAGAAAATAAATAAAAAGGGGTAATGTTACTATCTCTTTTTCCACACTTGTGCTTCAAAGTAGCACCATGTTCTTCATGTAGTGAGTCTCAGATCTTGTGCTTCAAAGTAGCACCATGTTCTTCATATAGATTTTCTCCTGTGTTGTCACTTTCATATACTAGTGGGAATTTTCATTATAGAACTTGGCTTGTACATTCCAACGATGGGCTTCCTCAAATACCCTAGGTCTTCATGAGCAAGCAACTCGGATGCACACCCACTTAGTTTGTTTTGTTGAGCTTTCATACACTTATAGCTCTTAGTGCATCCGTTGCATGGCAATCCCTACTCCTCGCATTGACATCAATTGATGGCATCTCCATAGCCCGTTGATTAGCCGCATCGATGTGATACTTTCTCCTTTTTTGTCTTCTCCATATAACCTCCATCATTATATTCTATTCCACCTATAGTGCTATATCCATGGCTTGCGTTCATGTATTGCGTGAGGGTTGAAAAAGCTGAAGCGCGTTAAAAAGTATGAACCAATTGCTCGGCTTGTCATCGGGGTTGTGCATGATGGGGGCATTTTGTGTGACGGAAATGAAGCATGGCCAAACTGTATGATTTTGTAGGGATAAGCTTGCTTTTGCCTTGCTGTTTTGAAAAGACATGATTGCTTTATTGGTACACTCGAAGTATTATTGTTTTATGTCAAATGATAGACTATTGCTTTGAATCACTCGTGTCTTAATATTCATGCCATGATTAGACATATGATCAAGATTATGCTAGGTAACATTCCACATCAAAAATTATTCTTTTTTTATCCTTTACCTACTCGAGGACGAGCAGGAATTAAGCTTGGGGATGCTGATACGTCTCCGTCGTATCTATAATTTTTGATTGTTCCATGCCAATATTATTCACTTTCATATACTTTTTTGGCAACTTTTTATACTATTTTTTGGGACTAACATATTGATCCAGTGCCCAGTGCCAGTTCCTGTCTGTTGCATGTTTTTTGTTTTGCAGAAACCCAATATCAAACGGAGTCCAAATGGGGTAAAAATGGACGGAGATTTCTTTGGAATATTTATGATTTTTGGGAAGTAAAATCAACGCGAGACGGTGTCCGAGGTGGTCACGAGGTAGGGGGGCGCCCTACCCCCCCCTAGGCGCGCCCTTGGCCCTCGTGGTCCACCCGTAAGGCGGTTGATGCTCTTCTTCGGGCGCAAGAAAGATAATTTTATGAGAAAGATCTGGGCGAAAGATTCACCCCAATCGGAGTTACGGATCTCCGGATATTTAAGAAACGATGAAGGGGTAGAATCTGAGAATGCAGAAACAAAGAGATAGATCCAATCTCGGAGGGGCTCTCGCCCCTCCCAAGCCATGGGAGCCAAGGACTAGAGGGGAAACCCTTCTCCCATCTAGGGAGAAGGTCAAGGAAGAAGAATAAGAAGGGGGGGCTCTCTCCCCCTTGCTTCTGGTGGCGCCGGGACACCGCGGGGGCCATCATCATCACCGCGATCTCCACCAACACCTCCGCCATCTTCACCAACATCTCCATCACCTTCCCCCTTTTATCTACAGCGGTCCACTCTCCCGCAACCCGCTGTACCCTCTACTTGAACATGGTGCTTTATGCTTCATATTATTTTTCGATGATGTGTTGCCATCCTATGATGTCTGAGTAGATTTTCGTTGCCCTATCGGTGATTGATGAATTTCTATGATTGGTTTGAGTTGCATGTTTTATTATTGGTGCTGTCCTATTGTGCCCTCTGTGTCGAGCAAGCGTGAGGGATTCCCGCTGTAGGGTTTGCAATATGTTTATGATTTGCTTATGGTGGGTGGCGTGAGTGATAGAAGCACAGACCCGAGTAAGTAGGTTGCTTGCGTATGGGATAAAGGGGACTTGATACTTTAATGCTATGGTTGGGTTTCACCTTAATGAATCTTTAGTAGTTGCAGATGCTTGCTAGAGTTCCAATCATAAGTGCATAGAATTCCAAGTAAGGGATGATATGTTAGCTTATGCCTCTCCCTCAGATAGAATTGCAATAGTGATTACCGGTCTAGTAACCTAGTCAATTGCTTAGGGACAATTCCATAACTCCTACCACCACTTTTCCACACTCGCTATATTTACTTTATTGCTTCTTTATCTAAAAATCCCCTAGCTTTTATTTACGCATTCTTTACTTTCTTGCAAACCTATCCAACAACATCTACAAAGTACTTCTAGTTTCATACTTGTTCTAGGTAAAGCGAACGTCAAGCGTGCGTCGAGTCGTATCAGTGGCCGATAGGACTTGAGCGAGTATTTGTTCTACCTTTAGCTCCTCGTTGGGTTCGACACTCTTACTTATCGAAAGAGGATACAACTATCCCGTATACTTGCGGGTTATCAACTGCGACGGTGAAGTAATGGCTTATAGTTTCGTGTTTCTTAAACCCGCGCATCGCACATGGTAGAAGGAACTGCAAAACAGAAAATAAAAAGAAAACATTTGGAAATCTTGTTAGATTTAGAAATGGTTTGCATGCCATGAAAGAGAACTTTGCATAAGTTACATAATTTTATTTTGTTTTTGTATCAGCTGATCTCCTTACCATGTTATAATCTTGCAGCTTTTCTTCTTATTCTATGTTGCAAAATATTCTAAGCCTTGCACGTACTAGTTTTTTCTAATATGTGCTTCATCATTCTTTTTGTAGCACATTGGATCTTCGTCGTCGGCTTCTTTTATTGAGTGTTGCTTGTTTTGTCATACATACACAAAGGGAATTTGTCAGTTCAGTTATAGATGAAATTTATCTATTAATAAACTGATATTTCATTGTTTTAAACGTGATCCTTTTGTTGTGATCTTTACTTACAGTGTTTCTTAACGATAGAATCTTTTTCCCTGTGCCAATGAGTTGTTTTCTCAAGATCGTTAGCATGGGCTCGACTGCTTCGCTGCTTACTGGTTTATCGACCTTGAAGCTTAAAGCGACATGACCTAGATTGACATCGAACCTGTCCGTAGTAATGAAAAGCTCATCCCTGGAAAGTATATTTACAAAAATATTTTATTTTATACATGGTACAGTTAAAATCATTGTATGTCAGAATATGTTGCGTGTTAGTTACATGAACTTACCTCTCTTTCTTTGTCCATGGCTTGCATACCTTGTTGTACAGGTCTTCGATGGCTTTGTTGACGGCATCTCTAGGTTTTCCCCCTTCTTCCTTTCTACCTGGGATGATTTTTGAATTTAATGTAAATAATTTCAAGTTGCAAGATAGCAATTAAGTTTATATTGTCTTGCCTGCTTTGATGCTAGAAGATATGTTTTGTCCAGTGTTGTTCCTTTGTTGTTCTCATTTTGCTTCTGGTGGCATGTGATGTTGTCCTTTTTGCGTTGTACATCTGAAGCTTGATTTGTCAGTACCCTTTTGTCCAGTTTCTGATGTACCTTTGTTTGAGTCGTCTTGTTTATCAGTCTCAACCAGGTTGGCAGTAAACTGTATGATAGAAGAATCACCGTCCTACGACGGTGTAAGGTTTTCTTCGATAGTGTCTGGTTCTTTCTCTGAAATATTATAACCAAGTTTTTGTAGAACAATCTGAGTGTTTGCTTCATTAATTTTACCTGTGTGGTTGCTTTCTTCATGTTTCTGCAGTATCATTGAAAAAGCGTTAAATAATTAATTTGGTTCTTTATTTTAATCATAACAGCTATGACCTGAAAATAGCAAAGCGTTCGGTGCATGTTTCGATCTATTTGTTTCTGAATAGGCGTTCTTTTATTGAGATTAAGCTATATTTTGTAGAAACATTTTGCGCAACTTCACCTGTTTAGTTGTCGTTGCTGCTGTTGACTGTTCAACCCGTTCTTTGCTGGGTGGTGTTCTTTGGGGATCCTCTTGTTCTGTCTTTTGGTGTTCATCGTCACTGTCCTCGCTTTTGTCCTGCAGCTGTTGAAGCATAGAGGTGGCTAAGTGGCATTGCATTTGAGTTTTCATGGAGCTACTTTATATTTCCGCAGAATCACCTTACGTAACTTTACCTCGTCAGTCGTTGCTTCTTCTGTCGTGTTTGCTGCTGTTTTCGTAACCAAACTATCAACCCAAATCGAGACGGAAGTTCTGTCTCCGATTTGCCAAATCATACCCACATTCAGCGCTTCTCTCCCTAAAATGATGGCCCGCCAGGTGGCTGATGCGCCCATCGGTACAGTAGCCTGCATGAAAACGCAGGATGGGAAGTACCTCCCTTTCAGCACGCGGGCACAGAGAGAGACCGGACTTGTTGTCAATCTCCAGCCATGTTTGCCTAGCATGGCCAAATTGAAGATCTGAAGGTTGTGAAAGCCCATGCCTCCCCCAACTTTAGCCGATGCGAGTGTATCTCAGTCAACCCAGTGCATAGAGCGCCGATCGAGAGAGCTACTCCACCAATACTTCACCATACTCGAGGAAATACCTTTGCAAACTTTTTGTGTCAGCTTAAAACAGCTCATTGAGAATGTTGGTATAGCCTAAATAACTGACTTCAGTCAGACTTCCCTAGCGGCACATGACACCAGTCTCTCACATCCACTATTCAGCTTGCTTCGGATTCTTTCGCCAATATGATCGAAGGTACCACTCTTTATGCATCCAAACGCAGTTGGGAAGACCTAGATACCTCTCACTGAATGCTTCCACGAAAATGCCCATCAAATTTTTTAGGGCAACCCGAGAAGTTTCTGGAGTGTTGGGACTGAAGTATATTGGGCTTTTGTCTCTGTTCACACACTGTCCTGAACAGTCCCCATAAATTCTGAGAATTTGATACAATCTCCCGCCACTGTCTTCCTTTGCTTGCATGAAGATCAAACTATCGTCCGCAAAAAGCAAATGGTTGATCCAAGGTGACTGAGCACTCACCCTAATCCCTTTGTTCGAAGTGGCAATTTTGGGAAGCCACGTATAAAAAGTGGCAAATATCAAATTTTCTCTCTCAAGACACCGCCGCCCGCCGCCTCGAGGCCAGCGTACCTCCTCCGGCATACCCCCGGCTGTAAATCCTCATATCCCCTCGCCTTGCTTCCCCCTTTCCCCTCGTCATCCAGGTTTCTTCCACCCATAGCCATGGCTACCTCCTCATCCTCCCGAGAGAGCTCACCAAGCACACCATCTCCAAGGACACCTAGGCCGTCACCAAGTTCACCTCTTCTCCTCCTAGGTTACTGTTGGCTCTGCTTATCTCTTTGCAAGTAGTGGCAGTGGTAGTGCTCTGCTTATCACTCTGCAATTAGTGTCCATGCCACCCAACCCGGTTGCATCACTGCCTAGTAGAACAAGGCAAGTAGTGATCCGCGTTCCAGTGCGCAGATGATCTGCTACGCCATGCCCACTGTTGTGCCATGTCGTGTGCTGCTGGGGTGCTAGTGGAGTTGGTGACCGCCCACTGACTAAGGTCAACTCCAACACGCGACCCCAAACGGATGTCTGTTTCATTCACTTTTTGTCCGTTTGGGAGTGGCAATGGGTCGTGTCCGCCTGGATTCGTGGATGCGCGGCCGTGCGCCCAATGCACGGCTGCATTTCGGCCGCATCTCGTTCGCATACATTTCTTTTGCAAACACATATCTTTTATTTTCGTCATTGGTATTGATGCATGGAAGCACATCACCAAATTTTGATTAGAAAAGCAACAACAAAGAAAACAAGAACGACAAGCAGACATTTTAGAAGATAACCAACTTCCATAACTGCTCCCGTAAGTTGGATTAGTGCCTTCTTGATGCATTCATTGTTAATCTGCGGAGGCTCAATCGTGCGTGCTTCTTTCTTCTTCAAGTCTAAAGAAGCAGATGTTGTCTCTGGCCTCTATTCTAGCAACAAGTGCACTAGTCTCATCTCTAGCCTCTATTCTAGCTAAAAGTGCACGAACATATACTAATTTGCGCTTTATCAATATATTGATGTATTCTTCTTCCCAATACCAAAAGTTGCATCCATTCTACACAATAAAAATTGCAGTTAGTACAACTAGTCAAATTCGAGAGCACAACCGAAGCTAAAGTAGCACATACCCCATCGTTTGAGCACTTGAAGAACACTCACGGGATGTTCTAGCATTGTAGATACGGCGCAAGACCTTCCTTGGGCAGTCGTCGCACTTTATGAGTAGCAACGATGCGCCGACGAGCCTTTGGGCCAGCACCGGACCCGGCCGACGGCCGTTCGTGTACTTGTCGGCGAAATGCCGACGGTGTAGATCCGAGCGGCTAGAGGTGGAGTCAGTACCTGCATGCGGCCATGCGGCCTTGCCGGGGCCTTCTGGCCCTATGCCCGGCCAGTCCATGGCACGACACGGCCCCTCATCGCCGGGCAAGCTCAAATCCCGCCGGATCCGCTGCAAATCCGACCGTCGGGTGCGCAAATCAGGTGGTCGTGGTTGGGTAGCTCGGGGGCGTCAAGGGAACTGGGGCTGCGACAAGGGTTAGGGCGAGCGCGCGGCTGAGCTGCACAACGGCAATGGCGGCGCCGGTGGCGAGGGTGCGGCTGGAACCCGGGGGGGATATAAAAAGGGAGGTTTGCGTCCCTGACGGGTGGGCCAGGGGAGGACATGGGCAAGCGCCACGTGTTGTCCGCGCGTGTTCGTTCGGCCACACACTCGGCCCAAACTTGGGTCGGGAATGGGTTAAAAGCGGACAGAAAACGGACGACGGTCCATTTGCGGCCGCGCGTTGGAAGGCCTGCTTTGTTACGGACAGAATGGGTCGCACGTTGGAGTTGGGCTAAGAAGGAGAAGGCCAAGTCTCCATCCTTCCTCCTGGCCATGGCGTTGCCAGCTGACCAGTGCCTTTCCGGCTTGGTAACTTTGGGTTTTGAGCAAAAGCATGTGGGTTTGATCCCCTGTTTCGGTACAGATGGTAGAGTCAAATGTGTGTCCGATCCCCTGGATTTTCTTGTTGTTTATTGAGTGTATGACCTTGTTTGACATATGGCAATGTCAAACTTTGAGTGCATTGTACTGTGAACTGAATGTTCAGTTTAGTGTTGCATGTCAACTGATTTTTCAGTTGAGACATGTGTGCTCACTTGTATTTTTTTTAGAACATAGACGTCAGAGACGTCCGACTTTAAATTAATAAAGCCCTCAACAATAGGCCGCGTGCAAACAAGGAACAAGACCAACTAAACGGAACCGAAGCTAGACAGCCAAGTTTTGGAGAAAGAGCCAAAAGGCGAGAGCGGTGATAAGTGCGTTACATGGCATAGCTAGCCAGAATAACGAGCACGCAGGCTCATAAGAAGCAGGACCAAAAGGGCCGCCTATCCCTATAAGGTAGCAGACGGAGGAGGCGACGAGGCTCGGGTCGCCGAGTAGACGGTGCGGAGCCGTGCGATAGCTTGTCGGTGGTGATCAGCATCCTGTTGTCTTCCCAACGGCGCCCATTGCTGCAAGAATAAGATGCATTTGAAGATAACATTAGCGGGGTGAGAGGGAAACACTCCCTCAATAGAAAACTTGTTACGAATATGCCATAAGGCCCATAGCAAGGCCGCAGCACACGTCCACATTATCCGGCGCAAAGAGCCCGGGATCGAAGATAAGTAAGACACAAGCTCAGAGCGTGAGCGTGGATCCCAATCCACCCCAGCGGCCTCCCTGACCACACTCCAAGCAAACCGCGCCAAAGGGCAGCGAAAGAACGCGTGGTCAGCATCTTCCGCGTTATGACACAAAGCGCACGGTCCGGAAGCAGGGCCATTGCGCTTAGCTATATTGATAGAGGTAGGGAGGCGATCCTGGCATAATTGCCAAAGAAAGACCTTAATTTTTAGCGGGATTCGCGCCTTCCAAAGCCCCGTGGCTGCCATAGGGGCATGCCCGCGGCACAACTCTCTATACAATGACTTGACAGTGAACTTGCCAGAGCCCAAGAGTCTCCAAGAGACCTCGTCTACTGAGTCCGATAAGCGTACGTTCGCAGTCATATCCCGCAAGTGATCCCACTCGGCCCGCTCCGGTCCCACGAGCTCCCTTCTGAAGTATATGGGGGGCGGGGTGGCACTGAGGGCCGACGCCACCAGTTGATTGGGCTCAAACGCGATGGAGTAGAGATGGGGGAACTCAGACCAAAGGGGTTGCTGGCCAATCCAAACATCGTGCCAAAACCGGATGGAGCGGCCGTTGTTAACCTTAAACCTCGCTCCCCTGGCGAAGTATGGTTTGATGGATTGGATGGAGGTCCAGAAAGGTGACCCGAGAGGAGATGCCTCAAAGAAATTCCCATGCGGGAAGTACTTGGCACGGAGGAGGTCAATCCAGAGGCCGTTCCCTCCCTGGGACAGCTTCCAGATCCATTTGCACATAAGAGCAATGTTCATCAGCTTAGAGTTGATGACCCCGAGGCCCCCCTGGGCTTTTGGTCTACATACGGCTTGGCACTTAACCATGTGGTACTTCCGTTTAGGGCCCGCACCTTCCCAAAAGAAACGTGCCCGGGGAGTGTCCATTTTCTTATGGACCCCATCAGCCAACAAGAACAAACCCATGGCAAACATGGGTAGGGACGAGAGGCTAGAGTTAGTAAGGATTAGTCGTGCCCCTGATGACATAAATCGACCTCTCCATGGACATACCCGGTCCGCCACCTTAGTGTTGAGAGGTTCCCAATCGGCAATCGAGCATTTCTTCTCTGCGATCGGGAGGCCAAGGTAGGTAAACGGGAACTTTCCAAGCTTGCAATTTAGCAAGTTGGCCACCCGTTCACTTTCGGCCGCGCCCATCCCTATGGACACCACTTCACACTTGTGGAAGTTAATTTTTAGTCCGGACATAAGTTCAAAACACAGCAAGATGGCCTTAACCGTTGCTATGCTGTGTGTATCCGGCTCAAAAAGGAGTAGGGTGTCATCCGCATACTGAAGGTGCGATACCCCTCCAGGGATCAGATTGCCGACCACTCCCCTGATGTGGCCAGCAACGCGAGCTTTGTCTAGCATGGCGCCTAAGGCGTCTTCCACAAAGTTAAAAAGCAACGGTGAGACTGGGTCCCCTTGACGCAGCCCACGCTTGTTGCGGAAGAAGTTTCCTACTTCTCCGTTCACCGCTATCGCCGTTTGGCCTCCCGAGACCAATTGCATCATACGGTGAACCCAAACTGCCGAAAATCCTCGATCCAGCAGGATTTGTCGGAGAAACTCCCAATTCACTCGGTCGTACGCCTTCTCGAAATCTAATTTCAGAAGGATTGCCGGATGGCGGCTACGTTTGAGCGAGTGAACGATCTCTTGGAGGGCCAACGGGCCCTCCAAGATGTTGCGACCACGAATAAAAGCCGTTTGGTTCCTACTGATAATACGATGAGCCACTGGAGACAAGCGCGTAGAACAAGCCTTGGAGCATATTTTGAACGGGACGTTGATAAGCGCTATGGGGCGAAAAAGTCTAATGTTGTCCCCGCCCGGAACTTTGGGGATAAGCGAAAGAACCCCAAAGTTAAGACGCGAGATGTCTACAGTGCCACGCATAAACCCATTACACACCTCAAAAATAGGGCCCTTGAGGACTTGCCAAAAAAATTTGAACATCGCCACCGGCCACCCATCCGGGACCGGGGCCGTGTCAGTTTTCATCCCAAGGGTCGCCTGGTCGATCTCCTGAGGGAGGAAGGCAAGGCCCAAGCCTTCATTCTCTTCATCCGAGACCCGCAGAGCGGGATCCTAGATATCCGCCCGTAGGCGAGCCCTGGACTCCTCCCTGGAGCCCAGCAACTCGATGTAGAAGTCGTAAATGTGACGGACTATATCCTGTTGGCGCAATAGGAGCCCCTGCTCCGATTGCAACCTCAGAATGGCGCACTTACGTCGCCGACCGTTGGCATAGGCGTGGAAGTATTTTGTGTTTGCGTCCCCTTTGAGCGTCCACTTTATTCCACCCCTCCTTCTCCAGTACTCCTCCTCTGCACGAAGAAGGGCCTCAACCTGGGCCTCAACAGCGTACCGCTCGGCCCAGTCTTGCTCCGAGAAGACCTGTACGTCCGTAGCCGCGTCCATACGGGCGAGGTCCGTCACCAAACGTGCCCGAAGAAGCTTATCCGCACGGCCCTAGTTGGCCCCCCAACCTTTGAGAGCCGCGCGCAACCCCGCCCCTGCGGAAATCCAGAAATCCATGGGCCCTCTCGCGTGCCGGATCCGGGCCACACAGGACTCCCATTTGGAGAGGAAGATTTGTTCAAATTCCGGGTTTTCAAACCATGCAGTTTCAAAGAAAAACCGTGGGCTTCGTTTTAACCGGTCCTCCCCCGAGGAGAGGATAAGAGGGACGTGATCCGACCCGATCCTCGTTTCAGCGTGGAGTGAGCACATGGGAAAGAGCATCTCCCACTCCGCGGACATAAAAACACGGTCCAGCACTGACCGAACCGGAGTGAGTTGCTTGTTTGTCCAGGTATAGCGTGCACCCACTCGGGCCACTTCCCTAAGGGCCATTGAAGCAATCGCATTGTTGAACATGGACACCCTTGTCCAGTTAATAATCCCGTTGTTCTTATCCGCTCCCGAACGGATTAGGTTAAAATCCCCACCCACGATGAGGGGTAGGTTGCGGACACCCAAGGCCGCAACCTTTTCCTGAAGTTCCCCCAGGAACTCATGCGAGTGTGAATGATCTGCCGGGCCGTAGACCACTATAATCTCCCACTCGCGGAGAGACGCACGGTGGTGGACGTGAGCCGGCACGAAAAATCGGCCGGCGTCCCAAGCCACCACCTCGCAGCAAACATGGCTGATGCCAAGTAGCATACCCCCAGAGTGGCCTATCGCTGGCACCCAGTGCCACACGAAGCGTTCGAGCGGGTCGATGGCGAGCAGGTCTCGGTGAGAGAAATCCGCCTTGATGGTTTCTTGCAAACCAACTACATTGATGTTTTCGCCGCGAATGAACTCGTTTAGCTGGGTCCGCCTCCCAACGTGGCCGTAGCCTCGGATGTTCCAGAAGAAGAAACGCATTTAGATTATGCGATTGCGGAGGCGGATACCACGGGCGGTAACCGCCTTGGCCACTCGTCGTGTCTTAACAGGACCACGGGCTGGGGGGGAGGGACAGTGCAGCCTCTGCTGCTGAGTCCACCCGATCGGGCCGAGCAACAGGGACCAGAGAAGCCCCTGCTTCTTCTGGTACCGTCACAGCGCGTGCCGCTGCAGCCTGGGCAAGCACGGCCTGCGCGATCTCCTTAGAGCGAATGAGAGACAGGAGCTCTCGGGCCTCTCCCTCATCAGACAGATCAACCCCACTATCCCCTAAAATACCCCCAAGGCTTTCATCCGAATAATTGTCAAAAATCGTAAAACAGGGTAGGGGGTTACCTTCGGTCTCCATGTTCTTCTGGGCCAGCAAGAGTTGCGCGCGTTGGAGAGCAGGAAGGTTGCCCTTGGCGCCCTTTGGCCGGGAGCTAACCCGTTCCTGCGCCACCGGAGTCGTCGCCACCGCCTTGGAGCGCTTGGCCGTGGAGATGGGAGCCGCCTTGGTCACCTCCTCCCGGAGAGTGTCGGAGGAAGGCGGGGGTTCCATCGGCCCGTGCCCCCCGACCGCACCGCCAGGGGAAGCCAACGCCATCACCACCGCCCGGTGCGAGATAGGCGTGCCCGCCCGCACCGAGGGGGGACTCGTTGGCGCCACCGGGGGAGTCTTGCGGCCCGCCGACTTCTTATGGAGCCGCACCCCGCCATTCTCCAGACCGCGCGCGGGCGTGGGAAGCCCGCCTTTCTCCGCAGCCGGGGAGATGAGCATGGAGCGGCCCTCCGAGTCGCACGAAGCCGAGATGCCCTTGTCGAGGTCGAGGCCGAGGGACATGTTGGAGCCGTATTGATTGAAGCCCGTTTCGTTGCTGCCCACGCCAACTTGACGCTCCTCCAGGTCCTTCGTGGCCCCCGCAGTCGGGGCCACGGCCTCCGAAGTCTTGTCCTTGAGGCCCAGCTTATCCCATGTCGCAGTATCGATGGAGTCATCTCCCATGCTCGTGTCCTTATCCTTGTCCATGTCCTTGTCCTTGTCATCAGGGCCCTTGTCCATGCTAGCCGGGGGAGGGGGAGGGGGGGCACCTCCCAGCCTGCCACCCGCCTCGGTCTCCATCCTGATGGTAAAGCCCTCACTGTTGAACCAGATTTGAACATATCCCTTGATCTTGGCCGGAGAGCGACACGCAAAGCGCATCCTCACGGGCCCCAGCCCCGCCAACGACGCCTTGTCCACTTCCATCGGGCGCCCGATCATCACGGTCCCCGCCATGAGACGGTCCACGCGGCGGTGCTTGGGTGGCACTCCCCAGAGTTTGACCCACACATCCGGCATGATTTCGGCCTTGGGAGTCTCCAGAACTGCTTCCTTGATCTCTGCCATGATGTCGTTGAGGGAGAGGTACAACTTGCCACTTCGCGTCGCCATTCGTAGCATGGCCTTGTCGGGGAAGACAACGGAGAACATGTCATCCCCGACGGCCGCCACCTGCCAATCCCAATCCCCTTCGAAGAGGTGAGGGAGTTCCGCCTCCAAGATTGAGATTGACAGCTTGCCGGGCGCCGCCGAGATGAGCGCCGCGTCCGCCACCGCCGGGGCCCTGACCTCCTCGCCCTCCGTCTCCACGAAGGGGAGGCAGAAGAAGCCCTCGCCGGGGATGGCATTGCCCATGATCTGCATTTGCAGAGGCCGACCGCGCGTGGGGCAGTGCGCCGATGCGTGCCCCTCTTCGTGGCAGACGACGCACAGAGGCTTGAAATGGCACATATTCTGGTAATGGCCCACCCTCCCGCATTTGAAGCACTCTGGCCCATCGAGTTCCTCCACTGGGATCGAGGCGTCAGCCGAGCCCTTCGACACCGACGGCCCGGACGCCAGCGGAAGCGCCGAGCCTGCCCCCTTCTGCTTCTGCTTCTTGGCGAGAGGATCCCCAGCCCGCTCGCCGCTCAGAGGAAGGAAGGATTCCTTCCTCTTGAGCTCCTTCTTCTGTTCCAGCCCACGGCGTCGGTACTCCTCTTTCTTCTTCTTTTTGCGCTCACGCTCCTCCTCCTTCTTTCGCTCTTGCTCCGCGAGCCACCGGGGAGGCGGCGGCCCCCAGCCCGCCTCGCCCGCCGGCAGCGACGAGACCTTGGCGAGCGCCTTCACCCGCAGATCTTGCTCGCGTTGCCGCTCCGTCGCCGGAATCGGAGGCGACATGGGTGGCTTCTCCACGCGGCGGGAGCCCATCCTCACCGTGGTGGCGAACGAGCAAGTGAGAGGGGGTGGAGAGGCGGAGCGGCGCAGGCGACGCGCGCGATGCCCGAGTCGCCGCACCTGCGAGGGGGATGCGGGAAACCCTAGCAACAGATCTAGGGCACCCTTCGGCAGCCACAACCACCTATTAATAGGTGGAGGCGGCCGCGCATCCACCGTCGCGATGGGCCCAGGCCTCTTCCCTTGCGGGCTTGAGGCGACCGGGCCAGGCTGACCAGGCCCATGCACTGGGAGGTGTCCCTGCGTCCCTTCTGGCACTGGCGCACTGGGTGCGGCCAATGGGCCCCCTGGCCCGCAAACTGGCAATCTGGGCCATTCCGACAGACCCAGCAAGGGGTCCGGCCCGGGCGACGCCGGCGCCGAAACCCTAGCCGAGGGCTGCGTCTCCCTTGCAGGGGCAGCCCCGCCGCCGTCGCCGACCCCTGTCGACTCCGGCGAGCACGCCGCACCCGCAGGCGGCGCGGCCAGCGCCAGATCGAGGCACCCCTCCTCCGGCCGG
>NC_041383.1:157609717-157683492 GCF_002162155.2 Triticum dicoccoides | reverse complement strand
CCTCCGGGCCCGCGTCCACACCCCTTGGCGGGCGCCAGATCCGCGGCGCAAGGCAACGGCCGCCGCGTCCACCAGGGGCGAACGCACGCCGGCGACCTGCCATGAGAGAGCCCCCCAGCTCCTCCGCACGGGCGACAAAATCACCCACCGAGCACCCCGCACGGGGCCTCGGCGAACCACCACCGCCACCTACACTTACCTCACTCCTTACCTCCTCATCGTCGTCGTCGGAATCGAACCCCTCCAGAGCCCAGAACCTGCTGCCGGAGAGGAGCGGGGCGGGGGGGCCCGCCCTAGATGGCGTGCGCCGCCGCAAGCACCCCGGAGCAGGCCGCACCTCCGTCCAGTCGTCCGCCTCCGCCGCGGGGCCGCGGGCAGCGTCGCCCGCTGCGTCGCCCCCCGATTCCATCATTTCCTCACCCCTCGCCCCCCGAGTCGCCCGCTCACTTGTATTCCTGATTCCATTGTTGGCAGAGTAACTATATTTGACATCTAGTCTATATGGCTCTAGTTTAGTTGGTTCTAGTTTAATTTATCGCAACATTGGTTCTCATTTATGGCAACATCGGTTCTCCACTCTCAGATTATATGTGTCGTCTAGTCTAGTCTGCTAGTACTATCTTCCATGCTCAGATTATATAATACAATATGAAAATTTGTTAAACATCTAAGCAATGAAACTCTGTTTGTAGTTTCTCGTTATTTAAGCAAGGAAATTATGGAGCTAGCTTCTCATGCATCTATCTTTTCATCTAGTTATCTTTCTTCGGAAGCCTCGAGGTATGCCTTTACTTTATGAATAACCATGCTTCTAGTGTCTTCATGACCCTGCTTCTCAGAGTATACATTTGAAACAAACACGCACGCCCATGCCTCTAGTTTATGTCTAACTGTGCCTCCGCTAGCTGCACGGTTGTACATCTCTGAGTGACCATGTCAGCCGAAAAATACGGAACACAAAGGCACGCCCATGATCCTAATTTATGTATAACCGTGCTCTATCCCAAAAAAACAATTAGAACACAGGTGGACAGCCCTGCATCTTCTAAATACATAGAACAACAATGAACAGGTGGGCTCATATCAGTTTGATATATCTAAATTACAATATGTTCTACCATATATTTTTACATAACATTTGTTCTACTTCACAGCCTATAAATAACATCACTGCGGCAGACGGCTGAAGATAACAACAAGCATCCATCACACTCTTTGAAGGTTATGAGCACCAAGTTGTTTACTTCCATAGACGATGCCCGAAGAAAACCACTAAAACATTCCTTCTTGAACACCATTCTACCACCCAAGCCAATGAAGTACGAACAAGGAATGCTCACATATATATATATCATCATCGCGATTCTCCAAAGTAACCTCAAGAGTCAAAACGCCAGACCTAGGAACCGACACAAACTCCTTCAAACTCCTCACAACCATGCTAGGAATGACCTGACAAAAACATCAAGCTTTTATAATAAACAAAATAAAAAGCAATAAAAAGAGGAAATAAAGAACAATAAATAAATAGAAACTAAGAAAAACTAAGGAAAATAAATCTGACCATATCATGACCATTAACATTCAAGGAATTAATCCTATGAACAAAAGGACAACAGAGTATGTAGTTGTCATCGAAGAGTCGTCGCGACATGAAATACATTTGCTGATAATTGAGATCGACACCACGAGTGTAAAACCAAGTGCCAACAAGATCCTTCTCAGAGTCACTCAAATCATCAAGTGCTACAAAATCAAATTTCACAGGTTCAAGGCAACATCAAATCATGTGACATTGAAACATGCTAAATACCTTCTTAAAAATAAATCTTACCAACACACGATAAAGGGAACAACATATCTCCATCCCGATAAAAATCAACACCAATCAACGTTCCATAGTGCTCAAGCCTAACACGATGACAAGGACCATAATCAGTCACCAATCGTTCCCAGGAAGGACCATGGAATTTGTTGGCTTGCTGCTCACCCAACCATGGCTAAACAGAACACCATATTTACCATCACAGGTGTGAAGAGCAAGATCAGTATCTTTGCCACCACTTCTCATGGCTAAAGCCCTACACTGCTCAATGTACCGAGCAAGATGACTCTAACAGTGCATGAAATATACTGCAAAAATTGAAATAATCATCCTAATCAGAAAAACAAGACCTAGAATAATTTTCATTCAAAACAGCATCAGCGGCACCAAAAGAAATAAGTGTGTGTGCCACCGCAAATTTTAACACCAATTATAGAACAAATATAAATTTTTATCCTTACAACACGCCTCGAACATCGCCGATCTAGCACCACATTGAACAGATCTACAAAAGAATCACTTGGCATACGGCAAAAAGGGCAAGCCATACCTGCAAAGAACACATTGATTATTAAGAATTTATCACACAACCGAGTTAAAAGTTGACATTTGATAGTGTTGGAAGCCCCACCCATAATCAACCCATAAATCTCCATTGCCCGGAAATATAATGGTAAAATTAAAGGAAAACTAAACCGGAGACAAGGAACCAACAAAGAACACAATTACCCCCTAAGAACGTAGGCAGGCGGTACCAGCAACGGCGTCGAGAACTCCAACGAGGCGGGGATGGCAACGCCGGCGAAAAAGGAAAACAGAGCAAATGGCCAGCTGACCGGGGGGGCACGGACGCGAGAGAGAAACAGATCTCAGAAACTATAATACAAAACCTTAAATGTTTAGGGATTTAAGTGAAAAAGGGAAAACCAGAAAGAAAAACTGAAAACCGGGAAACACGGGAGCGCGACAAGTGTCACACACAGAGCGCTCCAGAATAGTCTAAGGAGCGCTCCATGCGTGACACGCACGCCGAGCACCCCCGACTGACCTTTGCAGGGAGCGCTCCTCAACTAGTGATTTCGGAAGGACTAACGTAGGTCCACCCCTAGTTATTTGCTTTGATTGATCAGCCGGACCCAAGCGTTGCTGGCTAAGCAAGCTTGGTGGGTTCTGACTAATCCCTCTTCTCTTTGTGCTAGAGTTCTAAAGGCTCGATATTTCAAAGACGAGACGATCTTGAGCGCTACTTGCCCATCCAACTCCTACACATACAGGAGTATTGGTTTGGCGTGTGGGGGATGGCTCCAGGATTAATGTACACCCTGATAATTGGATCCCCAGGTATGGACATTTGAGACCACTGGGTCAACTATATGTTCACGGAATGGCCAAAGTTGTAGTTCTCCTGAACAACAATGGGACGAGCTGGGATCTGAACAAACTTACCAACATGTTCACGGAATCAGATGTGTGTGATATTGCGCACATAGCAGTTGGTGGCCCGGGCACAGATGATTATTTAGCCTGGAACTTCTCCAAGAACGGCATGTTTACTATGAAATCCACCTACCATCTCTGGATGTCGAGGAGAAGAGAGCGGGCGGGCCAGCATGAGCCGTCCACTCCCGTTCAGAAACACAAAGCCTATATGGCTTTGTGGGATACTAGCGCGCCACTGAAAGCGAAGATTCATATGTGGCGTATGATACGAAATGGACTTGCTGTAGGATCAGAACTTCATCGACGGCGGATCAAACCAGGTGTTTTTTGTGTTGCATGCGGAAGAGAAGAAACCATTCTACATCGCTTCTTGGCATGTCAGCATTCCTCTCAGTTCTGGGAGCTTATGCGTTCGGAAAAAGGTATTGCGGTGGCAGCCCCACCGTGTCAGATTGATACCCAGGGCGCGCTAGCTCGATGGCTTCTTGGGTGGTTCTCCAGTGCATCCGACGACGAGAAGGAGGCAATGATTCAGGCAATGTATAGTTTATGGCTGGCGAGGAACAAGCGAGGGACGGAAAAAGGATACAGCAGCCACATGCGATCATGGAGGCAGTATATGCTCACATGGCTGAATGGACAAATTCCCACAAGCCCAAGGTACGCTCGAGGGAGCTGAAGGAAGTGCAGAAGTGGGCAGTACCGGCGGAGGGATGGATTAAGATCAACTCAGATGGAGCTGTTTCCAGAGTTGGCGACAAGGCGGGAGGCGGTGCAGTTCTAAGGGACCATAATGGAGCGTTCCTAGCTGGAGTCTGCCATCATTTCTCAAACATTGCGGACATGGAAGCTGCAGAAATTATAGCATGCAAGAGAGTTTTACAAGTTGCTGAGGAGATTGGTGCTCAAAATGTCCATGTGGAGTTGGATAGCCAGCATGTAGTTCAGATGATTAATCAAAGCGGCAGGAACTTCTCGGCAGTGGGTCCTTGGATCCATGACATAAAGCAAATGTTGGAGATGAAGGAAGGAGTTAAAGTGACTTGGGTTCCACGTCCGGCGAATGTCGCTGCGCATAAGTTGGCTAGAGTAGAAGTAGGAGATGAATTATGTAAGGTCTGGTTGGGGTTCCCCCAGACTTCACTTTGGATGTAATCTCGGATGACATTCCGGGCTTTGTGGAGTTTTAATAATTAAATAAAGCGGAGACATTAACCTTAAAAAAAAAAGATTGATCAGCCGGACGGCCACCTCGCCTCCAAGAAACTACCCTGTATCGTGTGGGCGAGGCACAGCACGGAAACGCACACCTCCTGGGTCATGCAGCGGCAGCACGGCCACCTCGCCTCCAAGAAACTACCCTGTATCGTGTGGGCGAGGCACAGCACGGAAACGCACGCCTCCTGGGTCATGCAGCGGCAGCACTGGTCGACCAGAGCGGCATACTCAATGAGCACCCGCACAAAAAAACCACTACCGAGAATGCACTGCGCAGAACAACCAGGGCACGTCAAAACCAGTGCAAGTCAAAACCAGTGGCGAAACCGCGCAAAAAAAAGAGAGAAACCAATGGTGAAGCAAACCACCTTGGGCGGAGGCTGGCACTGCACGACTGCTATCTACTAGTGGTAGCAAGAGAACTACTGTACTACCTACTACCCTTACCGCCACTCCAGAGTCCAGACTACAGTCTGTGCAACAATCAACACAACAGTAAATCAATAATCATGCCATCAGGTTAAGGAGAATAGAACATTCTTGCACCATTATGATTGAAAAGAGTAATACGTAGTTGTGGCTACTGTCAGCCACACCGCAACCATTGTCTCACTCGCATGGGCTTTTAACTTCCTTTACAAAACATGATTCAGAATTATTGCGAAGTTGAGCTTATGTTACTGCCACTTTGCTACGCATCCCACGTTTAGCACATCCTGCGCACTGAATACTTGAATGCAGGTACATGATTGGGGGTAAATTGCAAGATATTGCCGACTCCTGCACAAACAAAGAGACCATGAGACGACTTCTAACCAAGGATTCACACGTACAAATGTATTTGCCTTCAAAATGTCAGGTGAACAAACTAGGATACAAATAGCAAGCAAAACAAAGATGAAACCATCCAATAAACCGTCTTAAATTCAAGAGAGAAAACTGAACCTACAAATATACTTTGTCCCAAGGTGCCCGGGAACAAACTAGGATACAAATAGCAGGCAAAACAAAGATGTTCACAAAGGCTACCTGCCAGCCAAGGGGGGAAACTACCTAGTATCAAATTCACAAAGCAGCATAAAACATATATTTCCTTCCATACATGCTCCATACGATGCACAACTTGAAAAACTTGGAACTAGAGAAACGGAACCCATGGCATTACCTTCGTCATGCCTTCCTTAGCGCTTTCAACAGCGTCAATGCCACTGTACCAAACATCCTTCTGGGCTGATAATTAACTTTTGGCTGCAGAGTTCCGCCCATGAACATAGATGCTTTGCCGGTTGACTTATCCGAGATATTCATCCCATAAGTCTTCTCCTTACGAGCGAAGAACTTCACACTAAGCTCTGATGTTAACACTGATCTTTCAGATTGGAAGAAACTTCTCCTTGCAAATTTGAGCTCCCATCCCCTGGGATCTTTCTTCACTTTAGGCTGGTCAATCAAGATCTTTCTATATGTTAGAAATCCCAAACCCCACTGCAAATGTGATAAAATAATAGTCGGACTATAATAGAAACCTAAGCTCTACTCGTAATATTTCATGGGACCAGATATTATTGGCAAAGATACACCACTTAACAATTTAACATAATCAAGTAACATGCCCATGGTATTAAATCTATAACAGTTGTCACATAATTTAGTCATAAAATCACTAAGACTGTAAAGACCATACATGTTGAAATATAGCAAGTGTCAGTAAGAATTGTCCACAAAACAGTACACTTCAAACCAACATCCTATAAACAAAAAAACGTAAATAGCCCTGGTTTCTTGCATGAGGGCTTGGGAAATATGTAATGAGGTATTTCCATCATTCGAGTATCTTTACCTTTCCATTTCGCAGACAAGGCACTTTCAGACCTGCTTTGATCCTAGCCATCTCCTCTGTTTTCCATCACAGATAGTTAGTGTTTAAACTCACAATTTCTGAAAGACACACTTCAATCAAAACACCCACCTAATTTGCGAGGTAGCTCTTGAGAGGATAGCACATTCCGATAGGGTTGGCTTCAAGAACAAGAAAAAAGATGACTATCATAAGTATGCAAAAGTTATGATCAACTAAGAAATGGAAGGGGTGTGTAGAGAAGTACAGATTTCCAATGTCTATGCCATCTCCAATAGAAAAAAAATCCATGATCCTTCAGAATGAGCGTAACATGTTCAAAGACCTCCGCATGGGCCACTTCCATGACACAGGGAATCTGCGTGACATTTTTTACACATGAGAGAGAGAGAGAGAGAGGGAGAGAGAGAGAGAGAGAGACAGAGAGAGGGAGAGAGAGATTAGGGAAAGTATTGTTTGCAATGGAAACACAAAAAGTTAGGTTGACAGTAGTATCATTATGCATGAAAAATATTCCTCACAATTCTAACAAAATTTCCACTAAAATACAGGCACAAGAATAAAGATCGATGTCTAACGTGTTATGTATTTCGAACGGAGTAATGCAAGTTTAAACAAAGGAGAGCTATTCACATTCCTAAAAACATGTACAGAACACACGTTATGAAAAAATATTTGATTTCGTAGTTAGTAAAACATGAATGTTCATCTCAGTTCCTAGTACTTAGTCATTATATGTTGTAACTTGTAAGCATCACAAACGTAACAGGAACAATGATCTATTCAGGCACCATGCCATCTATAAAATGCTCGATAACAATTAGGTCCTCAGAAATTGGAAAGGTATGAGTAATCACACTTTGTTATACAGAATCAGATTAATTATGTGATATGCACATATTTCGTAGAAATAAGGAAATTATGGTATCATAACTGCAACTAGTTTGTTACCTTTGGATGAGACCTTATGTAAACATCAAGAGCCCAGCTTTGAAAATTACATGAACAAGATTCAATGTAACATCAAGAAGCTCCTTTTTCACCTCTAGTGGCTCCATTTCCAGTCTGTTTTGGCGCATCTTTATAGCAGTAATGTTGTCCACGACAAAGTTAGTGATAGTACCAAACCCATCTTTCTTACTACTCCCACATCCATTGCAGGAAGATAGCCCGCGGATCTGCTTTTGAGCTGCTAGGAGCAAAACAGCCGTATGGACGATCTTCCCATCTACTATGTACTTGCAGAGCTCATCTAACAGATCATCTGTGTGTTTGGCTAGCAGCCTAGTTGTATCAAAGAAGATTTTCTGCAACACAATGAAAATGGAAGAAAAACTCAGTTCAATTTTTAAACAAAATAAAATTTTCAGAACTCATCTTAAATTGTTGTTGTTAAATTAAAATTTAAAATGGCATAGCACATGGACATACATATACAGACAGTGTAACACCGAGAACTATTTTTGGAAAGTGCAGTTATAAGAACATAATGTCCTTGGGACTTCGGTATTGCTATATCAGTGGTTTGAGATATATGACAACTTCTTTTATGCGGCAAAACAAGTAATTTGTGCAAGGACAGATGCGAAACAAACCATTTCGGGTAGGCACAGGATGTGGATGAGCTTGAGGATATAGTTGATGTCTGCCTGGCTGCAGTCCACACGCTGTTGACTAGGATTTAGACTGTCCTCAAGGTACTTATGCATGGAAGTGTTCTCAACCGCAACATGGAGTGGGAGTAGGCCAGCAGGGACTAGATCACCAGATGTGCAACATTGGCAGACGCACCATGGCGCAAGAGCAACTCAATCATATCAACAGAGAACATATCAGCAGCTCGGTGGAGGGAAAAGTACCCATATCGTGTCATGCAGTTGGGATTGGCTCGGAAACCATGAAGCTCAGGATCATCACCAACCAAGACAACTTTGGCACATCGCACTGCATTATACATGATTATCTGGTTTAAAGTTTCTGGCGTGATGATGAAACCCCAAGACATGGCCCTTCCATTCTCATTGAAGAAGCGAAGGAAAGATCTGACATTATCCTTTTCCAAGATTGGCACCAAGGCGGGTAATATATCGAAGAGCACATCATTTACGAACTACATTGATCCATTCACAAATAAGGATAAAAGGAAATCAATTAACAGCAATGTTCGAATAGACAATTTAAATACTCAGAAGTTCTGGAGGTCAACTGCAAAAAACCTGTGGAGTACGATCTGGTATGATTATATTGGTTGCTCTGGAGTTAGCAAGTATAGCCTCTGTTTTGTCCATCCACTGTGAGGGAGTATGCCACCGTCAAGAGCTGTGAGATTACAGGAAGAAACAATTTTTAAAAAAACATTGTGAAGTTAGTTAGTTGCTGCACCTCCTTGACTGATGCGATATGAGCGGCCATGTCAGCATCGCATGGAATAGGATCACGTGGAGGGTAGGCAGGATTCCAAGGATCGTATTGCCCATTCCTGGATATACCATGTAGACCTTTACGGTCGTCTTCAGAACAAGCCGTTGCTGTTGCCTCCTTTTTGCGCATTGCCTTCATTGGTGCAGACCAGGCCTGTAATGTCAGCTCCCCTGTTCGTTCCAAGACAATAC
The DNA here is from genome assembly GCF_002162155.2 of Triticum dicoccoides. Lineage (NCBI taxonomy): Eukaryota > Viridiplantae > Streptophyta > Magnoliopsida > Poales > Poaceae > Triticum > Triticum dicoccoides. Next base: position 157,674,539 of record NC_041383.1, on the reverse strand, counting down.
CATATCTTATTAGCTTCTGCATTTTGTAGAGAATTTGTGCTAGGAAATACAAAGCTAGAATGCCAGACTTTACAAAGAAACCTAGTACTACGCATAAACATGGGATAATAATAAGTAGTACTAAAAGATGGTACTGGTATACTTTTATGTGTTGCTCTCACTGTTCCAAAAGAAGATACACAAAATAATATTCGAACAGTGCAACAACCACCAGTTGCTTTAACTTGTAACAATATCATGAGCATATCATCACTACATACGCATAGCATCACTACATAACTTGACTGAACATGAGCATATCATCACTACATAACTTGACTGAACATGAGCATATCATCACTACATAACTTGACTGAACATGAGCATATCATCACTACATAACTTGACTGAACATGAGCATCTCATCACTACATAACTTGACTGAAGCATAACATAGACATAGAAAACGGGAGATGAACAACCAAAATTATACTTAAGTGAGGCATACACAAATCATTTACATCAGACATCAGTTCTCTATTCATCAATGATCAGTACCTCAATGCCACTGAAGCAGAACAAAAGAATTGAAATTGCGATAATACAGCGGGCTTTCAACTGAAGGCCAATAGTCAAAATTTGAAATATAGTAGTAATTGGTCTACATTATTTCTTTGTGGTAGTTACTATGTATTTTTCGAAAATATAGAAGGAATAGAAGTCAAAAAACAAAATATAATAGTAATAGACATAAAAATCTACATAACTTGTCAGTTAATATGATATTTCGAATTTCCACTACTGTACACCTTTTATCGGTAGGTTTTATATGAAAAACCACGGTATTCCATCTACTTCGGACGAGCCCGTGGTATTCCAATTATTTTGACAATCATGTAAGCTGTAAACCTTTTGCTTGAATAAACAGGACAAATACAACTTTGAGGTCAACAGAATGCTAACTTCATGCAACACGGCATGTGGAGTAACATCCAGTACGTGCAACAATAGAACAAGCAGCGATCATGAATACACAATTATTCAACAGTTCAGATATACTCGTACTATGCTAGCACGGAGTACTCTTGCTAGTCAACAGCAGCCAAATCTACAACTGGATGAATGGATCCACCACAGATTGGAGGCACCAAGGTCGATTTCGCCGGAGGCCGACCACAGATCTGGCCAGGAGGGGGAAAGAAATCGGTGGCCAGGGCTAACAAAACCTAACCCTAGAAATGATGAGGAGAGATGAAGAAGAGGAGGAGATAACGAACCGCCGTCAAATGCCGACGCAGATCCACCGCGGCAGGAAAAGGGAGAAGCTACGCAGGAGAGCGAGAGCGAAGCCAGGATCCTCTACCGTTCGGCAGCCTGACGTTCTACCACTGACATGTGGGCCTGTTGGAAACCTGGCCCACATGTCAGCGGCCCAACGTCACCTAGCGCACGGGGGTGAGCCGTGGCGCTGACAAGTAGACGACGGGGCGAGAAAATCACGTGCCGAGTGGAGTTAAGAGCATCTCCAGCCGCGCCCCCAACACGGTGCCCCCAGGCGGTTTTTGCGCGAGCGCCGAAAAAATGTCCAGTCGCGCCCCAAGAGCCCGTTTTTCGCTGGTTTGGGCCGAAGTTAGTGCCGGCGGATTCAGGCCGAACCCGGCGCGCTGGGGGGCGCCCGGGGCGCCGAGGCGAGCGGTTTTGGTGCGAAAGAGCCGCAGGCCCGCCGAGTCAGCGAGACGCCGCTTCGTCGCCCTCATTGCCTCGGTTCCCGCGGAAATCAATGCCAAGGCTGTCGCGCTGCCGCGCCGGTCAGCCTCCATTGATGCCTCACGGGCGGCGCAGTGAAGACGCCGCCGACGCGCGTCCCGCCCGCTCCCGCCACGCGTCGTCCCGCATTTTGCCTCCCCGCTGCCCCGCTTCGGCTATAAAAGGCACTCACTCCCCGCCGGTGAGCGCCACAACCTCCCCCTCTCCCTCTCACAAAAGCCATCTCCCCGCCGACGAGCCAAGCAAAGATGGCCGAGAGGTGCCCAGGCGATGGCGCAGCGGCGAACAGCTTCGACCGCCAACACCTCCAAGAGCCGGAGGTGCGCCTCCTCTACGAGGCTGAGTACCCGGCGCCCCCTGACATGCGCGTACCGGGGGCCTGGAGGCTGAGCGCCGCCGGTGTCCCGATGTCGTCGGTGCCAGAAGGGGCGGCACGACGGGCGAAGATCGCCCGCATTCGAGTACCCGCCGAGGCCCTCCTTCTCTCGCCGTCGTGGCAGATCCTGGACGCCGAGACGGATGGAGCCGGGGTCGTCCTCGTCGTCGGGCTCCAGCTCGCCGGTCCTCCATCCCATCAGGCCCGAGCCGGAGGGGACACCGCTCGGGCGTCGTGCTCGCAGCGGCGCCCTCGTCATCAACGAGGTAGCCCGCCCCTCACCGCCTGCCCCGGCACCGGCGAGGCGCTCCCTATGCCTGGTCCGGCCGAAGCCCGAGCCGGGGTTGCTTCCCGTGAAGCCGGAGCACGTCGACATGGTGGCCCCCGACGACGAGTCTGCCCTCAAATGGACGAAGGAGGACTACGCCCGTGATGACCCACAAGTATAGGGGATCTATCGTAGTCCTTTCAATAAGTAAGAGTGTTGAACCCAACGAGGAGTAGAAGGAAATGACAAGCGGTTTTCAGTAAGGTATTCTCTGCAAGCACTGAAATTGTAGGTAATATATAGTTTTGTGATAGGATAATTTGTAACGGGTAACAAGCAATGAAAGTAAATAAGGTGCAGCAAGGTGGCCCAATCCTTTTTGTAGCAAATGACAAGCCTGGACAATTTCTTATAATGAGAAAAGCGCTCCCGAGGACACGTGAGAATTATCGGCAAGCTAGTTTTCATCACGTTCATATGATTCGCGTTCGTTACTTTGATAATTTGATATGTGGGTGGACCGGTGCTTGGGTCCTTCCCTTTCTTGGACAAGCATCCCACTTATGATTAACCCCTATTGCAAGCATCAGTAACTACAAAAGAAGTATTAAGGTAAATCTAACCACATCATGAGACATATGGATCCAAATCAGCCCCTTACGAAGCAACGCATAAACTAGGGTTTAAGCTTATGTCACTCTAGCAACCCATCATCTACTTATTACTTCCTAATGCCTTGCTCTAGGCCCAAATAATGGTGAAGTGTCATGTAGTCGACGTTCACATAACACCACTAGAGGAGAGACAACATACATCTCATCAAAATATCGAACGAATACCAAATTCACATGACTACTAATAGCAAGACTTCACCCATGTCTTCAGGAACAAACGTAACTACTCACAAAGCATATTCATGTTCATAATTAGAGGGGTATTAATATGCATTAAGGATCTGAACATATGATCTTCCACCGGATAAACCAACTAGCATCAACTACAAGGAGTAATCAACACTACTAGCAACCCACAGGTACCAATCTGAGGTTTGCATACAAAGATTGGGTACAAGAGATGAACTAGGGTTTGAGAGGAGATGGTGCTGGTGAAGATGTTGATGGAGATTGACCCCCTCCCGATGAGAGGATCGTTGGTGATGGCGATGGTGATGATTTCCCCCTCCCGGAGGGAAGTTTCCCCGGCAGAACAGCTCTGCCGGAGCCCTAGATTGGTTCTGCCAAGGTTTCGCCTCGTGGCGGCGGAGTTTCATCCCGTAAACTTGCTTATGATTTTTTCCAAGGTAAAAGACTTCATATAGCAGAAGATGGGCACCGGAGGGCCACTAGGGGACCCACGAGGCAGGGGGCGCGCCCTATAAGGGTGGGCGCGCCCCCCCACCATCGTGGCCGGGGTGTGGGCCCCCTCTGGTACTTCTTTCGCTCAATAATTATCATTAATTTCAAAAATGACTTTCGTGGAGTTTCAAGACTTTTGGAGCTGTGCAGAATAGCTCTCCAATATTTGCTTCTTTTCCATCCCAGAATCCCAGTTGCCGGCATTCTCCCTCTTCATGTTAAACCTTCTAAAATAAGAGAGGATAGCCATAAGTATTGTGACATAACGTGTAATAACAGCCCATAATGCAATAAATATCGATATAAAAGCATGATGCAAAATGGACGTATCAACTCCCCCAAGCTTAGACCTCGCTTGTGCTCAAGCGGAAGCCGATATCGAAAAATATGTCCACATGTTTAGAGATAGAGGTGTCGATAAAAATAAAATACGGACATGAGGGCGTCATGATCATTCTTATAACATCAACATATATATAATTTTGTCATATGATTTCTTATGCTCAAGTAACAATCCATTCACAATGTCAAGTATGGTTCAGAAACTTCATTGAGAACTAACAAACTATAATATCAGTCATTGAAGCAATTGCAATTTATCATAACATAGGAAAGAGTCAATGTAAGAGCTTTTCAGCAAGTCCACATACTCAACTATCATTTAGTCTTCTACAATTGCTAACACTCACGCAATACTTATGGTTCTGGAGTTTTAATCAGACACAGAGAAAGATATGGGCTTATAGTGTTGCCTCCCAACATTTTACCTCAAGGGTAATGTCAACAATAATAGTTCATGCTAACTTACATCCAATTGGATATATGTATCGGGATCTTTCCAACACGAGGTGCTTGCCAAAGGATAAAATGTAAAAGGGAGAGGTGAAGATCACCTCGACTCTTGTATAAAGTAAAAGACATAAAGTAAAAGATAGGACCTTCACAGAGGGAGGCAGAGGTTGTCATGTGCTTTTAGGGTTGGATGCACGAAATCTTAATGCAAAAGAACGTCACTTTATATTGCCACTTGTGATATGGACCTTTATTGTGCAGTCCGTCGCTTTTATTACTTCCATATCACACGATCGTATAAAGCTTATTTTCTCCGCACTAATAAGTCATACATATTTAGAGAGCAATTTTTATTGCATGCAACATGGCAACTTACTTGAAGGATCTTACTCAATCCATAGATAGGTATGGTGGACTCTCATGGCGAAAGTGGGTTTAAGGATATTTGGAAGCACAAGTAGTATTTCTACTTGGTGCAAGGAATTTGGCTAGCATGAGGGGGAAAGGCAAGCTCAACATGTCTGAATGATCCATGACAATATACTTTAACTGAGATGTGAGAAAACATAACCCATTACGTTGTCTTCCTTGTCCAACATCAACTCTTTAGCATGTCATACTTTAATGAGTGCTCACAATCATAAAAGATGTCCAAGATAGTGTATTTATATGTGAAAACCTCTCTTTCTTTATTACTTCCTATTAATTGCAACGATGACCAAAACTATGTTTGCCAACTCTCAACAACTTTTAAGCCTCATACTCTTTATGCGTGAAGTCATTACTATCCATAAGATCAATATGAACTCTTTTATTTCTTTTATTCTTTCTATTTCCTCAAGATCATAGCAAGATAGCAAGGTCCTTGACTTAACACTAATCTTTATTATAGATAGCTCACAGACTTGATTACATAGAGGGATCACAAAGCAAAACTCAAAACTAATTCATACCAAAACTTTATTCTACTAGATCAAGATATTACCAAAATGATTGAACTAAGAAAAACGGTAAAGATAGGAGTGTGATGGTGATACGATACCGGGGCAACTCCCCCAAGCTTGGCAGTTGCCAAGGGGAGTGCCCATACCCATGTGTTTATGTCCTCGAAGGTGGTGAAGGAGTGGTTGATGATGTGGGCTTGTCGTCCATCTTCCAAGGCATAGGCTCACCATCATAGAAGGATGATCGAGTCTCCGGGATCCTCAAATCTACAGCCAAACTCATCCTCTTGAATCTATATTCATACTCACAATTTTGGTTTTGCAGGTCATAGATCTGGGCTTGGAGGTGCTCGATTTTCTCATGAAGCTTGAAGATGCCCTCCCCAATGTTCTTGGTGTCCATCTTGTGGTTGCTGGTGAATTCCGCGATCATCATCTGGTTGGCGTTAAGTCCGCGCTCCAGCATCCCCTGGCACTTGAAAACTTGTTGTTCCATCGCTTCGAGCTTTGTCTCCATGCTTCTGGTACTCCTTGGTCCCTCCACATCGCGGATGTGCAGCACCCCCTCACGCATCTCAATGGTGTTGAGGGTGATGCAGCACCTCCGCGAGGTAGGGGTTGATGACCCTCACGAAAAACTTGTCCTTGGGAGCGCTTGGAGACGTCATGGTGCTCTAGATCTATCAGAAAAACAGCTCGAAACAAAGGCAGAAGATTTTTTGCGTGATACGGTGGTCAAAACCTTTGGGAGATTATATAATGAATTTTTACCGACCAAAAGAAGTAACATGTAAGAAAACAGAGTCCAGAGAGCACACGAGGTGCCCACGAGGCAGGGGGCGTGCCCTCCACCCTCGTGGACGCCTCGTGTCCTTCTCAGACTACTTCTTATTTTCCTATTTGCTTAAATATTCCAAAACGGAGAAAAAATGCTATTAGAACTGTTTTGGAGTCGGTTTACTTACCGTACCACATACCTATTCCTTTTCGGAGTCTGAAACGTTCTGGAAAGTGTCTCTTATGTATTCCTCCGGGGTCACGGTTTCAATAATATTAGTTTTAGCATTTATAGGATTACCTGAGATATAATATTTGATTCTTTGACCGTTCACCACTTTCAGATTTGTGCCTTCGAAGTTGTTGATTTTTATGGCACCCGAACGATAGACCTCCTCGATAACGTAAGGACCTTCCTATTTAGAGAGAAGTTTTCCTGCAAAAAATCTTAAACGAGAGTTGAAAAGCAAAACATAATCACCTACGTTAAACTCATGCTTTTGTATCCTTTTGTCATGCCATCTTTTAACTTTTTCTTTAAACAGCTTGGCATTCTCGTAGGCCTGGGTTCTCCACTCATCAAGTGAGCTAATGTCAAATAACCTCTTCTCACTGGCATGTTTGAAATCATAGTTGAGCTCTGTAATAGCCCAATATGCCTTATGTTCAAGTTCGAGAGGTAAGTGACATGATTTTCCATAAACCATTTTATATGAAGACATACCCATAGGGTTTTTATATGCAGTTCTATAGGCCCATAATGCATCATCAAGTTTCTTGGAACAATTCTTTCTAGATCTATTAACAGTCTTTTGCAAAATTAATTTGAGCTCTCTATTACTCAACTCTACTTGACCACTAGACTGTGGGTGATAAGGAGATGCAATTCTATGATTAACATCATACTTAGCAAGCATTTTACGAAAAGCACCATGAATAAAATGTGAACCACCATCAGTCATTAAGTATCTAAGGACACCAAACCTCGGAAAAATAACTTCTTTAAGCATCTTAATAGAGGTGTTATGATCAGCACTACTAGTTGGAATAGCTTCTACCCACTTAGTAACGTAATCAACAGCAACTAAAATATGTGTATATCCATTAGAGGCAGGAAAAGGTCCCATATAATCGAAGCCCCAAACATCAAATGGTTCAATAACAAGGGAATAATTCATAGGCATTTCTTGACATCTACTAATATTACCAATTCTTTGACATTCGTCACAAGACAAGACAAACTTACGTGCATCTTTGAAGAGAGTAGGCCAATAAAAACCGGATTGCAATACCATATGTGCAGTTCTATCTCCAGCGTGGTGTCCTCCATATGCCTCGGAGTGACATTGCATAGGATCTGTTCCTGTTCATGCTCTGGTACACAACGTCTAATAACACCATCTACTCCTTATTTATAAAGGTGTGGGTCATCCCAGAAATAATGTCTTAAATCAAAAAAGAACCTTTTCTTTTGTTGGTATGTGAAACTAGGTGGTATAAATTTAGCAACAATGTCGTTAGCATAATCAGCATACCATGGAGTAGTACGAGAAGCATTAATGACCGCTAATTGTTCATGAGGAAAACTATCATCAATAGGTAGTGCGTCATCAAGAACATTCTCTAACCTAGACAAGTTGTCTGCAACGGGGTTCTCAGCTCCCTTTCTATCAATAATATGCAAATCAAATTCTTGGAGCAAGAGAACCCATCTAATAAGTCTTGGCTTAACATCTTTCTTTTCCATAAGATATTTAATAGCAGCATGATCAGTGTGAATAGTTACTTTAGAATCAACAATATAAGGTTTAAACTTATCACATGCAAATACGACTGCTAAGAATTCTTTTCCAGTGGTAGCATAATTTCTCTGAGCAGTGTCTAGAGTTTTACTAGCATATTGAATAACATTTAATTTCTTATCAACTCTATGCCCTAGAACAACACCTACAGCATAATCGCTAGCATCACACGTAATTTCAAAGGGTAAGTTCCAATCAAGTGGTTGAACAATAGGTGCAGAAATCAATGCTTTCTTAAGTATTTCAAATGCTTCTACACAATCATCATCAAAGACAAAAGGAATATCTTTTTGCAATAAATTAGTTAGAGGCCTAGAGATTTTAGGAAAGTCCTTAATGAACCTCCTATAAAAACCGGCATGACCAAGGAAACTTCTTATACCTTTAATGTCCTTGGGACACGATATCTTTTCAATAGCATCAACTTTAGCTTTATCAACTTCAATACCTCTTTCAAAAATTTTATGCCCCAAGACAATGCCTTCATTAACCATAAAGTGGCACTTCTTACAATTCAAAACAAGAATGGTATCTTCACATCTCTGCAAAACTCGATCAAGGTTGCTCAAGCAATCATCAAAAGAGGATCCATAAACGAAGAAATCATCCATGAATACCTCACAAATCTTTTCCACAAAAGTCAGAGAATGTAGCCATCATGCATCTTTGAAAGGTAGCAGGTGCATTACATAAACCAAAAGGCATACATCTATAAGCAAAAGTACCGAAAGGGCAAGTAAAAGTAGTCTTTGCATGATCGTCCGCTAACACAGGTATTTGAGAGAAACCAGAGTAACCATCTAGAAAGCAAAAATGTGTATGTTTGGATAGTCTTTCTAGCATTTGATCAATAAAAGGTAAAGGGTAATGATCTTTCTTATTAGCTTTATTTAATTTGCGGAAATAAATTACCATTCTATAACCTTTAATAATTCTTTGCGGGATCAATTCATCTTTATCATTAGGAACGACGGTAATACCTCCTTTCTTAGGGACACAATGGACAGGACTTACCCACTCACTATCAGCAACAGGATAAATTATACCTGCCTCAAGGAGCTTTAGTATTTCCTTTCTTACCACTTCTTTCATCTTAGGATTTAATCGGCATTGATGATCTCTAACTGGTTTGGCATCTTCGTCCAATTTAATTTTGTGTTGGCATAGAGTGGGACTAATGCCCTTAAGATCATCGAGAGTATATCCAATAGCAGAACAACGCTTCTTCAGAGTTTTCAATAATCTTTCCTCTTCCTACTTTGAAAGGTTAGCACTAATAATAACAGGATATATCTTCTTTTCATTGAGATAAGCATACTTAAGAGTATCAGGTAATGGTTTAACCTCAAACACGGGATCACCCTTGGGTGGAGGAGGATCCCCTAGGATTTCAATAGGCAAGTTGTGTTTCAAAATAGGACCCTGTTTAAAGAATACTTCATCTATTTACCTTCTTTCATTCATAAACATATCATTTTCCTGGTCTAGCAAATATTGTTCTAAAGGATCAGTAGGAGGCACGGCAATAGAAGCAAGACCAATTATTTCATCCTTATTAGGCAATTCTTTATCATGGGGTTGTCTATGAAATTTAGCAAAATTAAACTCATGTTTCATATCCCCCAAGCCAATTGTAACAACATCCTTTTCACAATCAACCTTAGCATTAACAGTATTCAAGAAGGGTCTACCAAATATAATGGGACAAAAGCTATCTTGTGGGGAACCAAGAACAAGAAAATCAGCAGGATATTTAACTTTCCCACACAAGACTCAACATTTCTAACAATCCCAAATGGTGAAATAGTATCTCTATTGGCAAGCTTAATTGTAACATCAATATCTTCTATCTCGGCGGGTGCAATATCATGCATAATTTCTTCATATAAGGAAAAAGGTATTGCACTAGCACTAGCACCCATATCACATAAGCCATGATAATAATGATCTCCTATTTTAACAGAAATAACAGGCATGCCTAAGATAGGTCGATGTATCTTAGCATCGGGTCTAGCAATATTAACAGCTTCATCACAGAAACAAATAACATGCCCATCAATATTATCGACCAAGAGATATTTAACCATAGCAATACTAGGTTCAACTTTAATTTGCTCAGGAGGTGTAGGTGTTCTAGTATTACTCTTACGAACAATAGTTGAAGCTTTAGCATGATCCTTTATCCTAACAGGGAAAGGTGGTTTCTCAACATAAGTAGTAGGAAGAATAGGATCATTATAAGTGATAGTATTTTCTTCAACTATAACAGGTGCAACTACTTTTACTTCAGTGGGAGGATTATATTTAAACCACTTTTCCTTAGGGAGATCAACGTGAGTAGCAAATGATTCACAGAAAGAAGCTACTATCTCAGAGTCAAGTCCATATTTTGTGCTGAATCCACAAAAAGCATCGGTATCCATAAAAGATTTAACACAATCAAACTTAGGTGTCATACCTGACTCCTTACCATCGTCGGAACCCCAATCTTCAGAGTTGCGTTTAATTCTTTCCAATAAATCCCACTTGAATTCAATAGTCTTCAGCATATAAGAACCAGCACAAGAAGTATCGAGCATGGTGCGATCATTGAGAGAAAGCCGAGCATAAATTTTTTGAATAATCGTTTCTCTTGAGAGCTCATGATTGGGGCATGAATATAACATTGACTTAAGCCTCCCCCAAGTTTGAGCGATGCTTTCTCCTTCGCGAGGCCAAAAATTATATATATAATTACGATCACGATGAACAAGATGCATAGGATAGAACTTCTGGTGGAAGTCCAATTTCAATCGTTTATTGTCCCAAGATCTCGTATCATCACATAGCCTATACCATGTCAATGCGTCTCCCTTCAAAGATAAAGGGAAGACCTTCTTCTTAACAACATCATAGGGCATACCTGCAAGCTTAAATAATCCACAAACTTCATCCACATAGATAAGCTGCAGATCGGGATGCAATGTTCCATCTCCTGCAAAGGGATTAGCTAGCAGTTTCTCTATCATACCTGAAGGAATCTCAAAGTAAACATTTTCAGTAGGTTCAGTAGGTTGAGGAGCAACTCTTTGCTCTACTGGTCGGGGCAAAGATGCCCCGAACAAGCCCCTCAAAGGATTAGTTTCCATAGTAACAAGTGACAGTAAATTTCAGCACATTATATAAATGTTTCCTTACCAAGTTCCACTCACCAAAGGCGCTTCACTCCCTGGCAACGGCGCCAGAAAAGAGTCTTGATGACCCACAAGTATAGGGGATCTATTGCAGTCCTTTTGATAAGTAAGAGTGTCGAACCCAACGAGGAGCAAAAGGAAATGACAAGCGGTTTTCAGTAAGGTATTCTCTGCAAGCACTGAAATTGTAGGTAATATATAGTTTTGTGATAGGATAATTTGTAACGGGTAACAAGCAATGAAAGTAAATAAGGTGCAGCAAGGTGGCCCAATCATTTTTGTAGCAAAGGAAAAGTCTGGACAATTTCTTATAATGAGAAAAGCACTCCCGAGGACACATGGGAATTATCGTCAAGCTAGTTTTCATCACGTTCATATGATTCGTGTTTGTTACTTTGATAATTTGATATGTGGGTGGACCAGTGCTTGGGTGCTGCCCTTTCTTGGACAAGCATCCCACTTATGATTAACCCCTATTGCAAGCATCCGCAACTACAAAAGAAGTATTAAGGTAAACCTAACCACAACATGAGACATATGGATCCAAATCAGCCCCTTACGAAGCAACACATAAACTAGGGTTTAAGCTTCTGTCACTCTAGGAAACCCATCATCTACTTATTACTTCCCAATGCCTTCCTCTAGGCCCAAATAATGGTGAAGTGTCATGTAGTCGACGTTCACATAACACCACTAGAGGAGAGACAACATACATCTCATCAAAATATCGAACGAATACCAAATTCACATGACTACTAATAGCAAGACTTCACCCATGTCCTCAGGAACAAACGTAACTACTCACAAAGCATATTCATGTTCATAATCAGAGGGGTATTAATATGCATGAAGGATCTGAACATATGATCTTCCACCGGATAAACCAACTAGCATTAACTACAAGGAGTAATCAACACTACTAGCAACCCACAGGTACCAATCTGAGGTTTGGATACAAAGATTGGATACAAGAGATGAACTAGGGTTTGAGAGGAGATGGTGCTGGTGAAGATGTTGATGGAGATTGACCCCTCCCGATGAGATGATCGTTGGTGATGACGATGGTGATGATTTCCCCCTCCTGGAGGGAAGTTTCCCCGGCAGAACAGCTCCGACGGAGCCCTAGACTGGTTCCGCCAAGGTTCCGCCTCGTGGCGGTGGAGTTTCGTCCCGTAAGCTTGCTTATTATTTTTTTTCTAGGGTAAAAGACTTCATATAGCAGAAGATGGGCACTGGAGGGCCACCAGGGGGCCCACGAGGCAGGGGATGCTGTCACATCCCTAGTTCTGGCCTGCTCTGGGTTAGCTAGTCTTGTGTTGCATCATGTTTAAATTTCTCTTAAATTTTAAATGGGGATTGTTTTAAACCCTAGCATCAATGAAATTCAAATAGGTTCAACTAAAATAAATAAATATATTTTCAGGAACCCAAATGGCCTTCAAAAATGTTCATCATTTTTGGAAAAATGTTGGAAACAGTAACCAGAGGTGATGTACATTTTTCCATGACATTTTGGATTTTGAATTAACTCAAATATATTTGAATTGGAGCTATTTAAATACTATATATTTTTTAGATGCTCCAAAAATATTGGAAATTGTTAAGGGTCACTGGATTAATTCAGAAGACACCCGTAATTATTTCCAGGATTTTATGAAATGGTTTAGTATTTATTTTTATACGAGAACATAAAGACAGAAATTAGAAAAACAGAAATAAAAATAGAAGAAGCAGAGACTTACGTGGCGCCCACAAACCGGCCCAGCTCCTGTGCTAGCCCAGCACTGTGCAGCCCAGCCCACCACCGCCTTCTTCCCTGTCGCCTTCCTCCTCTGCCAGGAGGATGCGCGTGTGGCCGACGCGCGCACGCACGCGCCCCTGGCCACCTCCTGCTTGCCGCCTCCCTCTAGACCCCTCGGACGACGCCACGCACGCCGTGTGCCCAACTCTCTCACTCTCTCCCGTGTCGATCCCCTCCTCTTTTCCTCTTTGCCGAGATCCGCCGAGCGAGCTCCTCGCTGCCGTTCGCCGTAGACGCAGCCATCGTGCTTCCTTCGACGCCTCGACGTGCCCAGCCGCTCCGCATACTTGCCATCGACCTCTCCAACGACCCACGCAAGCCGGGACGCCCTGTAGATCTGCCCTCGACGTCGTCTTCCTCGTCGGTGTCGCGGATCGCCGCCGTCAAATCCGTTGCCGTCCGGCCTCCCTCAAGCTCGCCCTCCACCTCTACAGGGTCTACGTGAGCTCTCCGTCCGTTTCCCCCTCTCTGTTTTGTCGTTCGCGCGCCGTAGCTAGGTTATCTACCGAGGCCGAAACCCCACCGCCGCCGGCCGTGTCGCCGCCGTCGCTCTAGCCACCGCAGCTCGCGTCCGACCTCAAGACCGTGCTCAGGAGCTCCCTAGAAGGCCAACTCCACCACCCGTTTCCCCTCCCGTGCACCCTAGCGCCGAGCCGAACCTGGTCGAACTCCGGCCGCCGTCCAACTTGCCGCCGCCGCCGCTACAGATCGCCCCGCGACCAGCCGGTGCCTCCCCTGGATGCGGGCGAGCGAGGGCAACCTCCTGGTGCCCTTGGCTTGACCCATTACCACCCGTAGCGCCGCTCCGGCGACCTTCCGCCGCGGCTTGAGGTCGCCAGCGTCTAACTCCGGTGGCTGGTGACGTGGCGCCGTTATTAGCCACTGATGACCCTGCTAATTAAACCCCTCTCTCACTGACATATGGGCCCCACTGGTCAGATTTGACCCGGACCAGCCCCTTTGACTTGCTGACATCATGCTTACACATTGCTAACGCAGTAAAGGAATTTCTGTATTAAATCTAATTCAGGAAATTCCAGAAAATGTTTAAAACTTGTAAAAATCATAGAAATTCAACCGTAACTCCAAATGAGATAAATTATATATGAAAAATGATCAGAAAAGTCCAATCTATCCATTTGTACCATGTTCATGCATGTTAGAACATCTTATAGCTGCTGTTTAGCACAATTCATATAAATGGCATTTAAATATCCACATATGGAGTTTGAATTTGAATCTTGGATTCAAACCAACTTCATTTAATCTGGTTGGTAGTTGCATTAGCTCAAACCACATCATATTGCCATCTCATGATCATGCATCATATTGTTGCATAGCATTGATTGTGTTCTTCCTTGTTTGCTGGTATTTGTCCCCTCTCAGTGGACGTTGTTCCGGCGATGAGTTCGATGACACCGATGAAGAACTATTACTATCTTCAGAAGTGCCAGGCAAGCAAAACCCCCTTGTTCATTCCGATACAATCCCACTCTCTCGTTCCTGCTCTCTTTTACTGCATTAGGACAACAACGATTCAACTGTTACATGTTGCGGTAGTTGAGCCCCCTTTCCTCTGCATGACCTGTCATTGCCCACAGTAAATAGATGAAACCCACTAGCATGAGTAGGAGTTGTTTGAGCCCTGATGTGCCTACTCATTCATGCTTGTTTGTGATGCCTGCTACTGCTTAGAGTTGAGTCAGGTCTGATTCATCGGGGATGAATTGGAATGTGGTGAACATGTCCTACTGTTGAGAGCTAAGTGTGTGAACACGATTTGGTAAAGGTAGTGGTGAGAGGCCATGTAGGAGTACATGGTGGGTTGTCTCATTGCAGCCGTCCTTAGGAACTGAGTTATGTGTTTGTGATCCATGAACAGTTACTACCACACATTGGGTTCCGGTAACTCGACCCCTCTCGACTTATTAATCAACATGATCTCTGTCCAGGAGTTGCAACTAGTTTCTCGTGTTTGTAGGTAGTGTTAGTAGTCTACCAAGTGGCACCCGGTACAAGTGGGCTTGGCACAGACTAGGCACAGTGGCACGGTGTACCAAGTAGCACCCGGATGGTGGGCTTGGGAACCCTACTCACATTGTTTGGGGCCGTGAGCGACATCCCGGTCGGATCTCCTTGCGGATGGAACCCGAATAGGCGATAAACCTGGACGAGAGACTTGTGTGGTTAGTCAGGTCATGGCCGACTCCCTCGCCAGGCTTCCGCTTGAAGGTTGCCGAGATACACAAGGTGTACATGGCGGTAAGTGGCGAGAGCGTGTGTGAAGAAGTACACCCCTGCAGGGTTAACATTATCTATTCGAATAGTCGTGTCCGCGGTGAAGGACTTCTGGGTTGCATGTACAGTTCATAGACAAGTGAAAGTGGATACTCTAAAATACGCAAGATAAGCGTGAGTGCTATGGATGGCATTCTCGTAGGGAGACGGGAGCAGATCCACAGTGGTGTATTGATATGGTGAATATGGGGACTCATGTGCGCCACCTCAAAAGAGTTACTTGCAGTAGTAGTTCAGGATAGCCACCGAATCAAAGCTGGCTTGCTGCAGTTAAACCCCACCATCCCCTTTGTTGATAATTATGCATATGTAGTTAGTTCTGATGTAAGTCTTGCTGGGTACATTTGTACTCACCTTTGCCTATTTTATGTTTTCCCAGAGAGACTTCGGTCTCGTTAGTAGTTCCGCGTGGACTTCGATGTTTAGCTTGTTACCTCAGCTACGATCTTGTACCCTCGGCAAGATCTAGTAGATAGCCAGGCTTCTCAGCCTTTTTCATTTGTAGATGTCTGTACTCAGACATGTTAAGCTTCCGCATGTGCTTTGACTTGTATGCTCTGAATGTTGGGTCACGAGACCTATGTTTTTAATATCTCGCTCCTTGGAGCCTATTGAATAAAATACTTGAGTTGTAGAGTCATGTTGTGATGCCATGTTGTATTTGCACATATCGAGCATATTGTGTGCATGTTATTGAAATGCTTGGTATGTGTGGGATCTGACTATCTAGTTGTTTATCCTTAGTAGCCTCTCTTACCGGGAAATGTCTCCTAGTGCTTCCACTGAGCCATGGTAGCTTGCTACTGCTCCGGAACACTTAGGTTGGCCGGCATGTGTCCTTCTTCGTTCCTGTGTCTGCCCCTTCGGGGAAATGTCACGCGATGAATATCGGAGTCTTGTTAGCCTGCTACAGCCTGGTTCACCGGAGTCCTGCTAGCCCAGTGCTACAGCCTGGATTCACTCGCTAATGACCGACACGTTCGATGTTGGGTCATGGATGCCTGTCCCTGTAAGTTTGTGCCACTTTGGGTTTACGACTAGCCATGTCAGCCCGGGCTTCTTATCATATGGATGCTAGCGACACTATCATATACGTGTGCCAAAAGGCGCAAACGGTCCCGGGCAAAGGTAAGGCGACACCCGTGGGAATACCGTGCGTGAGGCCGCAAAGTGATATGAGGTGTTACATGCTAGATCGATGTGGCATTGAGTCAGGGTCCTGACAGCTTTGGTATCAGAGCCTGACTGCCTATAGGATTACCAAGCCAGCTGGTCAAAGTTGAGTCTAGAAATTCTTTAGTTATATAAGGGAATTGATTGTGGGATGGAACGTAAGGCTCTTTTTACTCCTTATACCTTGTGCCTTCTGATCCGAGTCATCTTATCTTTCCTACGGGGTTAAGGAACTAGGCTTTCTCTTCTTTCTATTAGGATCACGTGTTACTTATCCATAGACTTATAAGATTGTTGGTTCCAGGCCTCAGTTCAGTTTCTACTACTTTGGTATGTTATCAATTGAACCAGAACCTTGATATGATGTTGTTGAGTGACTATGCAAATCCTTGTGAATGTCTCAAATCTTTTTTTGAGCATTTACAGCCGTTATGCTGTCCGAGTCATCCCAGGTTTCTAAATAGTCTGATGCATTTGCAAATCCCTTCTTACCGTTCCGATGTTCCTTTGGCCAGAATAACCACACCAACTAGTGTGTTGAGGTACTTCATTGCCTCGGTATATATGTTGGAGCTAGTATTATGACCCTAGGTGTCTTAGAGTACCACCTAGTAAGCTAGCCATGATTTGTGTTCCTAGTGTGATGATTCTGGCCTTTATTCTCGAAAGTATCCCGTGATGCCACTTAGTAGTAGGTATTCTACTCCTTGGGTTTTGAACCCGAGATTCACCCTACTTACCTCGTGTTGATAGTGTTTGCTAGTTCCTTTAGGATATTAGTAACCTTTGCGATAGTCCTCGAGGTCCGTGGTATATCGTTCTTCCACATACCATGAACCATTCTTGGCAGGAGTTCTTTTGAACCAAAAGATCACAACCAGAGTGCTCTTGATGAGTTCTCCATTCTATATTGTGAATCTGCCAGTTCTACCTTCTCCGCATGGGTTATCAAGAAGAAATATGTTGAACTCGTTCGACATGCTAATCTATGCACCCACAACTCAGAAAATCGTATGTTCTTTTGAGTTGTCCCTCTTTAGTTGTTTTCTATCCCTTGTCTATCAATTGACAGTCAAGAGTATGCGTGCATTCGCTCATCGATGTCTATTACTCTTGTGGTCCGTCAAGCCATTCTAATCCGGAATGACTAAGAGAAACAAACTCTAGTACCTCATCCACATCCAGGATTGGGTCAAAGTAGTTGTACCTCGCAGATCAAAATGCCAACCCAGCTTTTGTTCTGTTCTACCTTGTAGTATTACCATCTTTATATCGAGAATGCCATGGGAATTGCACACCATCCTATGAACTCTGGGTACAGTGATACTCTCTCCATCATTATTCATTTCTCGGTCCCCATGTTGTTGCAACCGGAATGCCGACAAGTGAGTCATGATATGCTAAATCAATACTCCTAGCAACTCCGTTGCTTGGTAGTTAATGGACAATATTCTCATTCTTAGTGTGTTGGTTATTAAATCATCATCCTAAGATTGATCGTGCTACCTAGTCCTTATTTCCTGGTGCACTCTTCGATCAATGAGTTAGGATTGTGCCAATCCCTCGCTTATTTGATCATATCGTCTTGCCCTGAAAAGCAAGATTGTTCTCGAGCTTAGTAACATATCAGTGGTTCATGATTTTCCGAATTTATTCTCGGAAGTATCATCAGGTTGTCCCCTGACCGTTATGTTGAGCTCGTGATCCAGTTGGTTTTTCCCTAAACCACCCCTTCTCCAAGAGTCTATGTTGGATACCCCTGAGCTAGTTGGTTAAGTTGAATGACAACTTGGAGAGTTGGAAGATGAAAGCTTTTGTCTGACTTAGTTCATTCCAAAGGGATATCTCTTTGTATATGTGTGTTGAAGAAAGATGATATGTTCATTGTTTGATCTCCGTGACCAATTGCTGGACCTATTGTCTTGCCAAAACTTGGATTTGAGTGTGGGCTATTCTCAAATCAAATCAGAACCAATGATGTTCATAATGTTGTCTTACTCGTGGTTGATCCCTCGAGTATACACCATTATATCTTTTGGTCTGACCAATGCTATCACCTTGCTCACCTAATCGTGGTATTCCATCCATATGGAAACCTGGATGAATTGTTATTGAGCCCATCAGCAGCATTTTGTCTCATCCATGATTCTTGTTGAACATCCAGCTAGTGTTGGGAACTTTTATAAGCATTATCTTCATGTCCCGTGCATGAATCATATGTTCGGATGAAAGAAGTGACTTTCTCTAATTCATGTGCATTGATGCAAGTTGCCGCCGTGAATTCGGGAAAGTTGGCTTTGCTTCCTCTGGAATCATCCCAAATTAGTCATTCATACGTGCGAAGTATTCTGTGGTTTGGAGATTTGCAACCTTCATTCTATGTGTCCCTAGCACACCAAGCCACTGATTGATTTGTTCAAGGAGAAGGATTTCCTTCATAAGAGCTAATCCGGACTTATGTAGGGACTTCGATATCCTCGTTGATGGTTCCCCACCTAAACTCGGTAGTGTTTTATTATAAGACTACTATGTGGTCATGCTTGTCTCGGACAACGTGTTCACATGTTTGTAGCAGAACCAGCTCATGTTTTGGAGCATGCTATTGTAGTTCATCTCCTGAGAATCTCGCAACATCATCTCGTCGATTTGTGTTGCAAACTTTCATTTTTCTTTCTAGACTTGATGAGACTGGAATATCCTGACACCAACCAGATCTGAATCTCAGGCAGGTATGATGGTTGGAACGTGTCCCAAGAATTGTAATATTGGTCTCTCTGTAATCGGTGAAGTGGATGTCGTGGCCAACACACCCAGCCAGAAGACCTATTATTGTATTATCTTGATTGAGGAAGTTGTCCACCTCCCCATAAGGACTTTGTAAGGACTTTGTAGGATTTACCCCCTAGTTGTGCCTTATGATTTTTGGTGTTCCCGAAGTCCGACCTTTTACTTGATGTTCTAGATATCAAACCATATCTATGAATGGGTTACACTAGCACATCAAGGAGAACATTAGAAGCGGAGTGCTAAATGTCTCTCGGTCGATCATCCAGATTTTGTCCCCTTGGCCCCGCCAAGGTGAAATCTGAGAAGGTGTTATCTTCCTTTGCATCTGCATCTTCCACGGTTATTCATCATGGTAGTATGTTGTGTTGCCAGGATCCTTGACACGGATGTTGGTAAAACCTTGATGAATATGGAAATGCTCAAGTTCTTCAGGGCATGCTCAGACACTAGGTTATATCCTCGGTATCGATTGGAATGTGCCTTCCGTTTGTCGAGTTGTCTTACAACTCTAGTTTCCTTTCCAAACTGAGTATGCCATTCTTTCGAACTTCTCCAAATGATCGATTGTAATTTGCCTTAAGCTGGTATAAAGAGTTTCAATGATCTTTGAATCAAAGGTAATTCTTTTTGCCACTTAAGGGATGATTCTACGAGTCACCTTCTCTAAGGTGCCCCGTTATGGTACCATGGCAACTCAACTCCTCACTACGTTGACAATCGTTCACCACCTTATTAAGTGTGGAATTGTTGTCTACCTAGTGAACCCTCGTCATCTGTTCCACTCCATCCCTCTAGATGTGTGCTTCGTGTCTCAGCTCAAGAGATGTTGCTATGTCTCACTCCATGAGTTGATCCTAAGTTGCTTGATCTCCGACATGATGGATTCTTTTAGAGTTTTCCCTATCCTCTAATTGTCATGTTGGTTGGAGTTCTCAGAGCAAGACGACGAGACAAAGATGGTGATTGAATCAACATTCATTTGAAGTGCAACCTGGATCATGAAGATTGCGTTAGTTGCGTTCCCCCTGCGCTTGAATCTCGGGACGAGATTCTTGTTTAGTGGGGGTGAGTTGTCACATCCCTAGTTCTGGTCTGCTCTGGGTTAGCTAGTCTTGTGTTGCATCATGTTTAAATTTCTCTTAAATTTTAAATGGGGATTGTTTTAAACCCTAGCATCAATGAAATTCAAATAGGTTCAACTAAAATAAATAAATATATTTTTAGGAACCCAAGTGGCCTTCAAAAATGTTCATCATTTTTGGAAAAATGCTGGAAACAGTAACCAGAGGTGATGCACATTTTTCCATGGCATTTTGGATTTTGAATTAACTCAAATATATTTGAATTGGAGCTATTTAAATGCTATATATATTTTAGATGCTCCAAAAATGTTGGAAATTGTTAAGGGTCACTAGATTAATTCAGAAGACACCCGTAATTATTTCCAGGATTTTATGAAATGGTTTACTATTTATTTTTATACCAGAACATAAAGACACAAATTAGAAAAACAGAAATAAAAATAGAAGAAGCAGAGACTCACTTGGCGCCCACAAACCGGCCCAGCTCCTGTGCTGGCCCAGCACTGTGCAGCCCAGCCCACCACTGCCTTCTTCCCTGTCGCCTTCCTCCTCTGCCAGGAGGATGCGCGTGTGGCCAATGCGCGCACGCACGCGCCCCTGGCCACCTCCTGCTTGCCGCCTCCCTCTGGACCCCTCGGACGATGCCACGCACACCGTGTGCCCAACTCTCTCACTCTCTCCCGTGTCGATCCCCTCCTCTTTTCCTCTTTGCCGAGATCCACCGAGCGAGCTCCTTGCTGCCGTTCGCCGTAGACGCAGCCACCGCGCTTCCTTCGACGCCTCGACGTGCCCAGCCGCTCCGCATACTTGCCATCGACCTCTCCAACGACCCATGCAAGCCGGGACGCCCTGCAGAGCTGCCCTCGACATCGTCTTCCTCGTCGGTGTCGCAGATCGCCGCTGTCAAATCCGTCGCCGTCCGGCCTCCCTCAAGCTCGCTGTCCACCTCTACAGGGTCTACGTGAGCTCTCCGTCCATTTCCCCCTCTCTGTTTCGTCGTTCGCGCGCTGTAGCCACTACAAGAAATATGTCAAATTGTGACCTTGACTATTGGTCACTGAAAGGTCATGGTTTTTCATTTGCGACCTTTTTTGACCAAAAACAGAAGGTCAAAAGCTGAGGGTCATTAACTGACTATAGTGACCTTCTCTGTGAGAAGGTCGTGGACGTTTACGACCAAAATATTCCTACTGTGGCGTTTTGGTCACTAGCAACCTCCCCAGGCCACGTAGGCATCCAGCATGGCAAGCTGATGTGGCACAAGATTCAGCCCGGTCCAATTCGGTTTTCTACATGGGCCTAGCCCAACAATTCGGCCTATTCGTGTTTTTTTTCTCATATTAATTTTGATTAGGTAGATGGGCCAAGCCCAACATTTCAGCCTCGTTATTTTTGGGCCTAGACCTTTTTATTTTCTTGGCCTTCACCTTTTCACAATTGATTTTTAAGCGATTTTTTTCATTTTTTCTGAATTGTTTGATTTGTGGCCTTTTTAGGGCCCAAATAGTATTTGTTTCATTTCTGATGTATCAGCAATTAAGGATCATCACCTCAAAAAAAACAATAAATGATCAATATTTCGAGTATTTCAATCACACAAATTTTCACAAATGACGACCAAAATGAGTATATTATATATATTACAATCATGCCATAGTTCACATCATCCAGGAATTTAGAACACCCAGGAACACCCAGGAAGTGCTTCTATGAAGTACAACACCTAGGAACATAAAACACACAGGAACATAAAACTAGCTATAAAGATGAAGCGTTCCCTTCTTTTAACTTCTTCAACCTAGAGCTCCTGTAGAAGAATGAAAATGATCGTTATCATGGCTGCCAATTCAGAATGAAAGCAATATCTTCCAACAAAGAACAACTAGGAAAAGAATAATGAACAGAATAATAAACAAATACATAAGCAACTAGGAGTCTATCTTGAAGCATGAGGGCATGGATAACAGTGGCAACCATGAGGAGTAAATATTAGCAAATATTATATTGGTGGAAAAAGGTAAATACCAGCAAGCTCTAAGAAGACTCCAAGAACTTGATGGCTCACAATACAATCATGTTTTCGATAACAAATACTACTAGAATTAAGGCACTGAACATATTCTAAGAAGTATCAACATCATGACAGTAAAAATTAATAGTAGCAGCTAGCAGGGCATCAATCAAACACAACTTAATTATCATTCTAACAATCGAGACAACAAGTTACAGAACAAGCATGTATTGATAGGATAGTTATCAATAGTATAGAACAGAACTAAATCGAACAGAACTAAATATGCAAATGACAAGTGTACAAAAGCTGTATATCCTGATACATACATGCTAACTGATTTCTGTTTGGCCTTTAAAGCATTAGTACGCTTGTTACTCTTTTTAGAGAGATAGATTTCCAACAATCTAATCTGATTTGAAAAAGCAAAGCTAATATCAAAACATCCAAAGCACATCTAGAAAGCACTATAAGTTTTTTTGGTAAAAAGTGAGTTACATGACTTAAAAGAAAATGCACTGCTAGCTGATTTTAATCTCCAACAACAACGATTGAAGGCAGCTTCCGAATCCAAGTAATTCCTGCTAAAAAACTTCAGTCTGCACTAACATGGATTAACTGCCAAACCTATGTAGAATCAGAACACATTCAAAATTATAATATGTTATAAAAAGAAAGCTCCCAAATGAATACAGATAGTAATATTAGTTGATTTTCCAAGCAATCATCCATGGACACACCACTACTATACTAAGGTACCACGTAAATGTGGGCAACACACGTGAAAACAAGCAAAATTAGTCCAAAGAAAACTGTGTCAAATGAAAGTATAATCGAGTTAGCCTACAAGTGCAAGTAACAAACACACATCACAGAACTAAAAGTGCAGTAGTTGGTTCAGCCATTGGTTCTGGACCGAACAAACAGTAAGTGCATGGGGCTAACCATGTTGGGAGCTGCAGTAAGTGCATGGGGCTAACCAGGCTGGGAGCTGTCTATTTTCTGGCCTAGCAAACAAACATGAGATTTCTCAAAGAAAGCAAACAAACATGATACAGACAAGTACTTAGTTTTTTTGTGAGAGGAAGTTGTTTGCCTGTACAGGTATTTGGTTTATCTGGATCAAATGTGAACAAAAGTGAGAGAGACAAGCACTTGGTTTTTTTAGTGAGAGGAAGCTGTGCGTGCATGTACAATTACTTGTTTTTTCTGGATTAAAATTTTCTATACAAGCGATCAGCTGAAAATTAGACACTGTACCACACCATTCCTTAACAAACAAGAATGTCAGTAAAGAAGTGACAGACTAACTTCAAGATAATTAACACAAACCGGGCATAAACATAGGCTTGTACAGACTAACTTCAAATCAAAATATGTAATGTTGTGGACTATATTAATGATCTAGCATTAGAAACCTGAAGTTGTGTAACACTGACCATCCTTTGGATAATAATAAAAAGAACATATTTTCCATCTTTGCATTGGTTATAACTGATCTGCACAAATGGGGATTAACCAGTAGGTTTCATGCAATTATCTAGATATTTCTGAATGGTAGTAAATTGCTCTCCCTCACTGATCGATATATGCAACAATAATAAGTACACAACACTTGAGGCTTCTTTTAGGCACCTTCCCATCTCAACCCAACATAATGACATAACTTTAGCAAGTTTTACTCTAAATAAAGACAGAAAAGAGGGGTGCAAGCACACACTCGATGGGCAGCTGAACTTCAGCGATGCCGGTGGTCCACTGGGTTGAGCTCTCCTCCATGTTCTTCTTCCTCACCTGCAAGCAAACAATACAACACAATGTCATTGCAGCCCCACAACAAATCTCACCCTGAGGATTGAATCACAGGACTGTTCTGCCACAAACAAACCTTCAGGTGGTCCGGCACGACATAGAGCTCATCCACCTCGTCCTTATCGTCCTTGTCGTTCACCTCAATCGTCTTGCCCCTCTTCTTCAACAACTCGTTCTTCTTCAACAACTCATTCTTCTTCAACAGCTTGTTCTCCACATACCTCACAACAATGGCTTGAGGTCCGCCTCGAACTTCTCCTTCTGGTTCGCATTCTCGGTGTCGTAGACCTGGCCGAGACCTCGGAGAATCATGAGAAATCGTGCAAAATCCTGAGAATCGGGGGTGGGGGAGAAGGGGAAGAGGAGGGGGGACCTTGTTCCAGATGCCGTCGAAGACGTCGACGCCCTCCTCCTGCTTCTTGAGCATGCGGTTGATCTCGCCCTACAGCTTCCGACTGGCGCCCATGGCATTCGGTGCACACTGCCTTGCCGGACCTGCCCACCTCCAGCTCCGTGCCCACCACCCTGTCGGCGCCGAGGAACTCCCTGGCGAAGGGCTCCACCATGACCCTGGGGCGGCCTCGGGGAGGATGGCGCGCTTCATGATGGGGTCGCGGGTCAGCATGTCCGCCAGCTCCCGCTGGATCTGCTTCACCACCATCCGCACCCACCGCTCCTTGGCCATGCAGCGACGTCGACGGCCATGGCAGCCACCGCGTCGGCGAGCGCCCGCGGCAGCGGTGGGGACACTAGCGGCCAGCACGGGAACATCCTCGCTGGCTTCACGGTGGTGGGAGATTTTGCGCCGCGGTTAGGCTGTCGGCCGTCGCTGTGGGGAGTTTGGAAGGGGAGGGCGAGAGGAGGAAGGCGTGGGGAACGGGGGCGAGCTCCGCCGGAGGGAGGTGGCGGCGGTGATGGATCTGGAAGGAAGGAGGCAAGCTCTCTCTCTCCATCGGGCGAGCAGACGGGGGATCTGGAAGGGGATCGATAGAGATGTGGAAAGAAAGGAGGCGGGCTAGGGTTTCGGGCACTTGGGAGGCACGGGAATTCGGGCTCCTCGCCGTCGACGGCCATGGTGCGGGGGCGGCGGCGCTAGGGTTTGGCGAGCGGGTGTGGGTGCGGGAGAGTGGGGGCATGGGGGCTAGGGTTGGAACGGTGGAGAGTGGGGGCTGCGTGGGTGAGGGGGGTGAGAGGGTGAGGGGATGAGGTCCGCCGTTGGATCCCGCAACATCCGACGGTCTCAGATGCATGATCCGCGTGATATGTCTATAGACCAATCAGAACGCAACAAACAATTTGAAGACTTTATGACCTTTTAAATAGGTCACGAAAAAAATCGTTTTCCATTTTTTAGTGCTCAAAATGAGTTCTTTTTTGTAAAAGACCTACCAAATATTTGTCCAAATGATATTCTTTATATTCTTTATATTTGTTCAAAATGAGTTCTTTATACTCTCCAAAAGTTTACATCTTGGAATATTAAACATTATCGACAAAGGGTTTTTTATATTCTTTGCATAAAAAATCATTTTCCATTTTTCGAGTGCCCCAAATGAGGTTTTTTTGTGAAGGACCTACCATATAATTGTTGCAAAATTGGACCAAATAATTTTTATAAAATACTAGGCCATATTTAATTCACAATTGACCAAATGGTTGGGTGAAAAAAGTTTTGATCCACCTCTCATGAAAAAGACAAATTTCCACCGATTCAGGTGGAAGCGGGTCAAATTTGAACTGTAGCTACCTCGTAGTTTGTTCTTTATTTTTTCAAAAAATCATTTCTAGGTACATAACTATCTATTTAATCATAGAAACACCAAAAAAATTCCAAGATTCAACCACTAACTAGGAATGGTCAAGCCTGCCGTTTTGACCGCATTTTGAAACAGGCATAAAAAATTCAAAAAAAATCAAAAAATTGGAAAACCTTCGCATTGTGTCATTATATGTGACCAAGTTTCCAAGAAAAATAATAAACTTGTAATATGGTAATTATTTTAAAAAAGTGTTCTCAGAAATGAGCTATCATGCGTGAAGATTCATGGCTTTCAAGCCAAATGATCAATCTTATGGCCACATTCATGGCATAGTTTGTTCAAATGATCTCATATTGTGCACGAGGGTGCATCTTGGAATTCCAAACAATGTTGCCTAAGGAAGTTTTCATTTTCTTTGCACGAAAAAATCATTTTCCATTTTTCGAGTGCCCCAAATGAGGTTTTTTTGTGAACGACCTACCAAATAATTGTTGCAAAATTGGACCTAATCAATTTTATAAAATACTAGGCCATATATAATGCACAATTGACAAAATGGTTGGGTGAAATAAAATTTGATCCACCTCTGGTGAAAAAGACAAATTGCCGTCGATTTAGTTGGAAATGGGTCAAATTTGAACTGTAGCTGCCTCATAGTTTGCTCTTTATTTTTTCAAAAAATCATTTATAGGTACATAAGTATCTATTTAATAATAGAAACACAAAAAAATTCCAAGATTCAACCACTAGCTAGGAACGGTCAAGCCCGCCGTTTTGACCGCATTTTGAAACGGGCATAAAAAAATAAAAATAAAATCAAAAAACTGGAAAACCTTCGCATTGTGTCGTTATATGTGACCAAGTTTCCAGGAAAAATAATAAGCTTGTAATATGGTAATTATTTTAAAAAAGTGTTCTCAGAAATGAGCTATCATGCGTGAAGATTCATGGCTTTCAAGCCAAATGATCAATCTTATGGCCACATTCATGGCATAGTTTGTTCAAATGATCTCATATTGTGCACGAGGGTGCATCTTGGAATTCCAAACAATGTTGCCTAAGGAAGTTTTCATTTTTTTGCACGAAAAAATCATTTTCCATTTTTCGAGTGCCCCAAATGAGGTTTTTTTGTGAACGACCTACCAAATAATTATTGCAAAATTGGACCTAATCAATTTTATAAAATACTAGGCCATATATAATGCACAATTGACAAAATGGTTGGGTGAAATAAAATTTGATTCACCTCTGGTGAAAAAGACAAATTGCCATCGATTTAGTTGGAAATGGGTCAAATTTGAACTGTAGCTGCCTCATAGTTTGCTCTTTATTTTTTCAAAAAAATCATTTATAGGTACATAAGTATCTATTTAATCATAGAAACACAAAAAAGATTCCAAGATTCAACCACTAGCTAGGAACGGTCAAGCCCGCCGTTTTGACCGCATTTTGAAACGGGCATAAAAAATTCAAAAAAAATCAAAAAATTGGAAAACCTTCGCATTGTGTCATTATATGTGACCAAGTTTCCAGGAAAAATAATAAACTTGTAATATGGTAATTATTTAAAAAAAAGTGTTCTCAGAAATGAGCTATCATGCGTGAAGATTCATGGCTTTCAAGCCAAATGATCAATCTTATGGCCACATTCATGGCATAGTTTGTTCAAATGATCTCATATTGTGCACGAGGGTGCATCTTGGAATTCCAACCAATGTTGCCTAAGGAAGTTTTCATTTTCTTTGCACGAAAAAATCATTTTCCATTTTCTGAGTGCCCCAAATGAGGTTTTTTTGTGAAGGACCTACCAAATAATTGTTGCAAAATTGGACCTAATCAATTTTATAAAATACTAGGCCATATATAATGCACAATTGACAAAATGGTTGGGTGAAATAAAATTTGATCCACCTCTGGTGAAAAAGACAAATTGACGTCGATTTAGTTGGAAACGTGTCAAATTTGAACTATAGCTGCCTCATAGTTTGCTCTTTATTTTTTCCAAAAATCATTTCTAGGTACATAAGTATCTATTTAATCATAGAAACACCAAAAAAATTCCAAGATTCAACCACTAGTTAGGAACGGTCAAGCCCGCCGTTTTGACCGCATTTTGAAACGGGCATAAAAAATTCAAAAAAAAATCAAAAAATTGGAAAACCTTCGCATTGTGTCATTATATGTGACCAAGTTTCCAGGAAAAATAATAAACTTGTAATACGGTAATTATTTTAAAAAAGTGTTCTCAGAAATGAGCTATCATGCGTGAAGATTCATGGCTTTCAAGCCAAATGATCAATCTTATGGCCACATTCATGGCATAGTTTGTTCAAATGATCTCATATTGTGCACGAGGGTGCATCTTGGAATTCCAAACAATGTTGCCTAAGGAAGTTTTCATTTTCTTTGCACGGAAAATTCATTTTTCATTTTCCGAGTGCCCGAAAGGAGGGTTTTTTGTGAAGGAACTACCAAATAATTGTTGCAAAATTGGACCTAATCAATTTTATAAAATACTAGGCCATATACAATGCACAATTGACAAAATGGTTGGGTGTCAAATTTTTTGATCCACCTCTGGTGAAAAAGACAAATTGTCGTCGATTCAGCTGGAAGCGGGTCAAATTTGAACTGCAGTTGCCTCATAGTTTGCTCTTTATTTTTCCAAAAATCATTTCTAGGTAAATAAGTATCTATTTAATCAGAAATACATGGTTTTATGGCGAGACATCGAGGTTTGGACGGTGGCCGAGGGCCCCAACTCTAGAGCGCGTAAGCTCGCATGCTCGCCGCGTGGTCACCGCGTGACCGTGGCGTTGCCATGTGTTCTGGGCGGCCTAGGCATGTCTAGTGGGTTGGGCACTCCCCAGGTAGGTGCTAGGAAGAAAATCACAACATAAGATTCTCACGAGGAGACCGATCGATGCTCAAACATGAATAAGCAGCCAAGTGTTTGATTTGCGGTACGGGAAATGCACATGGCTAATGGGCGTGAGTTTTGGCTGAGAATGATCAGTTACTAAGAAGACCGTCTTCACAAATTTTCACCTCAAAAGGAGGAGCCTAGGTGGTACTTGCTTTACAAAGTACCACACTGGACATAAATACGAATGTTGAAGCTGGGCTCAAAATAATGAATGGATTGAGCTAGCATTTGGTGGAGGATGGTTATTTGGGCATATGAAAGAACTGTAGAAAATGGATACCATTTGGACATGCCAAAGTGGTACTTCCTTCACAAAGTGCTGCTCTGACCAGAATAAGAAAATGAATATTTTTGAATTATTTTTAAACTAGGCAAGGAAGGTTTTTACATATTTGACGAAGATATGACCCAAAGAATTTATGAGATTTTTTGGGGAATTTTGGGAATAACAGAAATATAGGTTGCTTCACAACCTAGGGCAAAAACCGCCACATGGACATGACACATAGGCAAAACTGATGAGATGGCGCCTAGTCATCACAACCCACCACAATCTACAAGGCTATGACCATCTATATTGTTCATTAACAACTAGAAATAAGGCAGCGGACTAGCACTGTTTGCTTTGCGACCTTTTCGTGTAAGGAAATTACGACCTTTCTGACCAAAATGGTCGCAATGGTTTAGGGTTTGGAGCCCCTCGAACAACTTTTGACTAATTGGTCTGAAATGGTCATAGATCTGTGACCAATTCTTCCAGGGTCACTGACAAAAGGTCACTAGTTGACATATTTCTTGTAGTGAGCTAGGTTATCTACCGAGGCCGAAACCCCACCGCTGTCGGCCATGTCGCCGCCGTCGCTCTAGCCACCGCAGCTCGCGTCCGACCTCAGGCCCGTGCTCAGGAGCTCCCCAGAAGGACAACTCCACCACCCTTTCCCCTCCCGTGCAACCTAGCGCCGAGACGGACCTGGTCGAACTCCGTCCGCCGTCCAACTTGCCGCCGTCGCCGCTACAGATCGCCCCGCGACCAGCCGGTGCCTTCCCTGGATGCGGGCGAGTGAGGGCAACCCCTTGGTGCCCTTGGCTTGACCCATTGCCGCCCGTAGCACCGCTCCGGCGACCTTCCGCCGCGGCTTGAGGTCGTCGGCGTCTAACTCCGGTGGCTCGTGACGTGGCGCCGTCATTAGCCACTGATGACCCCACTAATTAAACCCCTCTCTCACTGACATATGGGCCCCACTGGTCAGATTTGACCCGGAACAGCCCCTTTGACCTGCTAACATCATGCTTACACATTGCTGACGCAGTAAAGGAATTTCTGTATTAAATCTAATTCAGGAAATTCCAAAAAATGTTTAAAACTTGTAAAAAAAATATAGAAATTCAACTGTAACTCCAAATGAGATAAATTATATATGAAAAATGATCAGAAAAATCCAATCTATCCATCTGTACCATGTTCATGCATGTTAGAACAACTTATAGCTGCTGTTTAGCACAATTCATATAAATGGCATTTAAATATCCACATATGGAGTTTGAATTTGAATCTTGGATTCAAACCAACTTCATTTAATCTGGTTGGTAGTTGCATTAGCTCAAACCACATCATATTGCCATGTCATGATCATGCATCATATTGTTGCATAGCATTGATTGTGTTCTTCCTTGTTTGCTGGTATTTCTCCCCTCTCAGTAGACGTTGTTCCAGCGATGACTTCGATGACACCGATGAAGAACTATTACTATCTTCAGAAGTGCCAGGCAAGCAAAAACCCCTTGTTCATTCTGATACAATCCCACTCTCTCACTCCTGCTCTCTTTTACTGCATTAGGACAACAACGATTCAACTGTTACATGCTGCGGTAGTTGAACCCCCTTTCCTCTGCATGACCTGTCATTGCCCACAATAAATAGATGAAACCCACTAGCATGAGTAGGAGTTGTTTGAGCCCTGATGTGCCTACTCATTCATGATTGTTTGTCATGCCTGCTACTGCTTAGAGTTGAGTCAGGTCTGATTCATCAGGGATGAATTGGAATGTGGTGAACATGTCCTACTGTTGAGAGCTAAGTGTGTGAACATGATTTGGTAAAGGTAGTGGTGAGAGGCCATGTAGGAGTACATGGTGGGTTGTCTCATTGCAGCCGTCCTCAGGAACTGAGTTCTGTGTTTGTCATCCATGAACAGTTACTACCACACATTGGGTTCCGGTAACTCGACCCCTCTCGACTTATTAATCAACATGATATCTGTCCAGGAGTTGCAACTAGTTTCTGGTGTTTGTAGGTAGTGTTAGTAGTCTACCAAGTGGCACCGGTACAAGTGGGCTTGGGACAGACTAGGCACAGTGGCACGGTGTACCAAGTGGCACCCGGATGGTGGGCTTGGGAACCCTGCTCACATCGTTTGGGGCCGTGAGCGACACCCCGGCCGGATCTCCTTGCGGATGGAACCCGAATAGGTGATAAACCTGGACGAGAGACTTGTGTGGTTAGTCAGGTCATGGCCGACTCCCTCGCCAGGCTTTCGCTTGAAGGTTGCCGAGATACACGAGGTGTACATGGAGGTAAGTGGCGAGAGCGTGTGTGAAGAAGTACACCCCTGCAGGGTTAACATTATCTATTCGAATAGCCGTGTCCGCGGTAAAGGACTTCTGGGTTGCCTGTACAGTTCATAGACAAGTGAAAGTGGATACTCTAAAATACGCAAGATAAGCGTGAGTGCTATGGATGGGGTTCTCGTAAGGAGATGGGAGCGGATCCACAGTGGTGTATTGATATGGTGAATATGGGGACTCGTGTGCGCCACCTCAAAAGAGTTACTTGCAGTAGTAGTTCAGGATAGCCACCGAGTCAAAGCTGGCTTGCTGCAGTTAAACCCCACCATCCCCTTTGTTGATAATGATGCATATGTAGTTAGTTCTAATGTAAGTCTTGCTGGGTACATTTGTACTCACGTTTGCCTATTTTATGTTTTTGTAGAGAGACTTCGGTCTCGTTAGTAGTTCCGCATGGACTTCGATGTTTAGCTTGTTACCTCAGCTACGATCTTGTGCCCTCGGCAGGATCTAGTAGATAGCCAGGCTTCTCAGCATTTTTCATTTGTAGATGTCTGTACTCGACATGTTAAGCTTCCGCATGTGCTTTGACTTGTATGCTCTAAATGTTGGGTCACGAGACCTATGTTTGTAATATCTCGCTCCTTGGAGCCTATTGAATAAAATACTTGAGTTGTAGAGTCATGTTGTGATGCCATGTTGTATTTGCACATATCGAGCATATTGTGTGCATGCTATTGAAATGCTTGGTATGTGTGGGATCTGACTATCTAGTTGCTTATCCTTAGTAGCCTCTCTTACCGGGAAATGTCTCCTAGTGCTTCCACTGAGCCATGGTAGCTTGCTACTGCTCGGGAACACTTAGGCTGGCCGGCATGTGTCCTTCTTCGTTCCTGTGTCTGTCCCTTTGGGGAAATGTCACACGATGAATACCGGAGTCTTCTTAGCCCGCTACAGCCCGATTCACCGGAGTCCTGCTAGCCCAGTGCTACAGCCTGGATTCACTTGCTGATGACCGACACGTTCGATGCTGGGTCATGGATGCCTGTATGTTTGTGTCACTTTGGGTTTACAACTAGCCATGTCAGCCCGGGCTCCTTATCATATGGATGCTAGCGACACTATCATATATGTGTGCCAAAAGGCGCAAACGGTCCCGGGCAAAGGTAAGGCGACACCCGTGGGAATACCGTACGTGAGGCCGCAAAGTGATATGAGGTGTTACATGCTAGATCGATGTGGCATTGGGTCGGGGTCCTGACAAACGCGCCCTGTAAGGGTGGGCGCGCCCCCCACCCTCGTGTCCAGGGTGTGGGCCCCCTCTGGTACTTATTTCGCTCAATAATTATCATTAGTTCCAAAAATGACTTTCGTGGAGTTTCAGGACTTTTGGAGCTGTGCAGAATAGGTCTCCAATATTTGCTTCTTTTCCATCCCAGAATCCCAGCTGTCGGCATTCTCCTCTTCATGTTAAACCTTGCAAAATAAGAGAGGATAGCCATAAGTATTGTGACATAACGTGTAATAACAGCCCATAATGCAATAAATATCGATATAAAAGCATGATGCAAAATGGACGTATCAGTCCGCAAGCAGGTGCGCCGCCAGCGCCGGGCGTACCTGGAGCACCAGGCCCGTCGCCGCGCCGAGTCCCATCGCTTCATTGAGGAGGGCGGCATCCTCGCCATCGACAGCGGCGAGGAGGGCAAGGCCGCGCTGTCAAGCGCCCCGCTTCTATAGGCTTCTCGGCATGTAGACGGCGACGACAGCGACAGCGGCGGGTAGGCTTTTTAGTTTGACTATTGTCGCCCACAACTCATTGTGTTCTACTCGTGCATATCATCTACGCATAGACCTGGCTCGGATGCCACTGTTGGGGAACGTACCATGCAACTTTAAAAAAATTCCTACGATCACGCAAGGTCTATCTAGGAGATGCATAGCAACGAGAGGGGGAGAGTGTGTCCACGTATCCTCATAGACCGAAAGCGGAAGCATTATGTTAATGCGGTTCATGTAGTCCTACGTCTTCACGATCCAAGTACCGAACGTACGACACCTCCGTGTTCAGCACACGTTCAGCTCGATGACGTCCCTCGAACTCTTGATCCAGTAGAGGGCTGATACGTCTCCAACGTATCTATAATTTTTGATTGCTCCATGCTACTTTATCTACTATTTTGGACTATATTGGGCTTTATTTTCCACTTTTATATTATTTTTGGGACTAACCTATTAACCGGAGGCCTAGCCCAGAATTGCTGTTTTTTGCCTATTTCAGTGTTTCGAAGAAACGGAATATCAAACAAAGTCCAAACGGAATGAAACCTTCGGGAACGTGATTTTCTCACCGAACGTGATCCAGGAGACTTGGACCCTACTCCAAGAAGCAGAAGAGTTGGTCACGAGGGTGGAAGCGCCCCCCAGGGCGCGCCCCCTGCCTCGTGGCCCCCCTGTTGCTCCACCGACGTACTCCTTCCTCCTATATATACCTATGTATCCCCAAACGATCAAAATAGGAGCCAAAAACCTAATTCCACCGCCGCAACCTTTTGTATCCACGAGATCCCATCTTGGGGCCTGTTCCGGAGCTCCGCCGGAGGGGGCATCCACCACGGAGGGCTTCTACATCAACACCATAGCCCCTCCGATGAAGTGTGAGTAGTTTACTTCAGACCTTCGGGTCCATAGCTAGTAGCTAGATGGCTTCTTCTCTCTTTTTGGATCTCAATACAATGATCTCCCCCTCTCTCGTGGAGATCTATTCGATGTAATCTTCTTTTTGCGGTGTGTTTGTTGAGACCGATGAATTGTGGGTTTATGATCCAGCTTATCTATGAACAATATTTGAATCTTCTCTTAATTCTTTTATGTATGATTGAGTTATCTTTGCAAGTCTCTACGAATTGTCCTTTTGGTTTGGCCAACTAGATTGGTAGTTCTTGCAATGGGAGAAGTGCTTAGCTTTGGGTTCAATCTTGCGGTGTCCTTTCCCAGTGACAGAAGGGGCAGCAAGGCACGTATTGTATTGTTGCCATCGAGGATAACAAGATGGGGTTTTTATCATATTTCATGAATTTATCCCTCTACATCATGTCATCTTGCTTAAGGTGTTACTCTGTTTTTAACTTAATACTCTAGATGCATGATGGATAGCGGTCGATGAGTGGAGTAATAGTAGTAGATGCAGAATTGTTTCGATCTACTTGTCTCGGACGTGATGCCTATATACATGATCATTACCTAGATATGCTCATAACTATGCTCAATTCTGTCAATTGCTCAACAGTAATTTGTTCACCCACCATAGAATATCTATGCTGTTGAGAGAAGCCACTAGTGAAACCTATGGCCCCCGGGTCTATTCTCATCATATCAATCTTCATTACTTTATTACTTGCTTTGTTTTTACTTTGCCTTTTACTTTTTACTTTGCATCTCTATACCAAAAATTACCAAAAATATTATTTATCATCTCTATCAGATCTCACTCTCGTAAGTGATCATGAAGGGATTGACAACCCCTAACCGCGTTGGTTGCGAGGAGCTATCGTTTTGTGTAGGTACGAGGGACTTGTGCGTGGTCTCCTACTGGATTGATACCTTGGTTCTCAAAAACTGAGGGAAATACTTACGCTACTTTGCTGCATCATCCTCTTCTCTTCGGGGAAATCCAACGCAGTGCTCAAGAGGTAGCAAGAAGAATTTCTGGTGCCGTTGCCGGGGAGGCTCACGCAAGCAAGTCAACCATACCAAGTACCCATCACAATCCTTATCTCTCGCATTACATTATTTGCCATTTGCCTC
This sequence comes from Triticum dicoccoides, assembly GCF_002162155.2. Taxonomy (NCBI): domain Eukaryota; kingdom Viridiplantae; phylum Streptophyta; class Magnoliopsida; order Poales; family Poaceae; genus Triticum; species Triticum dicoccoides. The sequence continues at coordinate 157,639,284 of NC_041383.1, read as the reverse complement.
TCGTTTTCCTCTCCCCCACTTCACCCTTGCCGTTTTATTAGCCCTCTCTTTCCCAATATCCTCCTCTCTTTCCCGTTTGCCTTTTTCCGTTGCCTTTCTGTTTGCTTGTGTGTTGGATTACTTGTTGCCATGGCGCAAGATAATACCAAATTGTGTGACTTCTCGAATACCAATTAATAATGATTTCCTTAGTACTTCGATTGCTCCTCTTAATAATGATGAGTCTTGTGAAATCAATACCGCTTTGCTAAATCTTGCTATGAAAGATCAATTCGCCGGCCTTCCTAGTGAAGATGTCGCTACTCATCTAAACAATTTTGTTGATTTGTGTGATATGCAAAACAAGAAAGATACGGATAACAATATTGTCAAATTGAAGTTATTTCCGTTTTCACTTAGAGACCATGCTAAAGTTTGGTTTTGGTCTTTGTCTAAAAATAGTATTGATTCTTGGAACAAGTGCAAAGATGCTTTTATCTCTAAGTATTTTCCTCCCTCTAAGATCATCACTCTTAGGAACGATATTATGAATTTTAAACAACTTGATCATGAGCATGTTGCCCAATCTTGGGAAAGAATGAAATTGATGCTTCGCAATTGCCCTACTCATGGTTTGAATTTATGGATGATCATACAAAAATTTTATGCCGGATTGAATTTTGCTTCTAGAAATCTTTTAGATTCGGCCGCGGGAGGCACGTTTATGGAAATTACGTTAGGAGATGCTAGAAAATTGCTTGATAATATTATGGCTAATTATTCTCAATGGCACACCGAAAGATCTTCTAGTAAAAAAGTGCATGCTATAGAAGAAATCGATGTTTTGAGTGAAAAGATGGATGAACTTATGAAGATGTTTGCTACTAAAAATACTTCTCTTGATCCCAATGATATGCCTTTGTCTACTTTGATTGAGAATAATAATGAATCTATGGATGTGAATTTTGTTGGTAGGAATAGTTTTGGAAACAACGCGTATAGAGGGAATTTTAATCCTAGGCCTTATCCTAGTAATCCTTCTAATAATTATGGAAATTCCTACAACAAATCTTATGGAAATTTTAATAAGATGCCCTCTGAATTTGAGAGTAGTGTTAAAGAGTTTATGAATTCACAAAAGAATTTTAATGCTTTGCTTGAAGAGAAATGGCTTAAAGTTGATGATTTGGCTAGGAACATTGATAGAATTTCTCTTGAAATTGATTCTTTAAAGCTTAGATCTATTCCTCCTAAGCATGATATCAATGAGTCTCTCAAAGCCATGAGAATTTCCATTGATGAGTGCAAAGAAAGAACCGCTATGATGTGTGCTTCCAAAGATGCCTTTATTAAAGCGTGTTCTTCCAATTCCTATGAAAATCAAGATGAAGATCTAAAAGTTATTGATGTGTCCACCATTAAATCTTTGTTTTGCAATATGAATCTTGATGAAACTGAATATGATCTTCCTTTACCAAGAAGGCGTTCTAAGAATTCAGAGTTTCTAGATCTTGACGAAATTGATGAAAGTGGGATTGAAAGAAATAAAAACCTAGATGTTGCTAAACCCACTATTTTGGATCTCAAGGAATATAATTATGAAAGTTGCTCTTTAATTGGTTGTTCCTTGTTGCAATCCGTGCTAGATTCTCCTCATGCTTATAGTCAAAATAAGGCCTTTACCGAACACATTGTTGATGCCTTGATGCAATCTTATGAAGAAAAACTTGAGTTGAAAGTCTCTATCCCTAGAAAACTCTATGATGAGTGGGAACCTACTATTAAAATTAAAATTAAAGATTATGAGTTTCATGCTTTGTGTGATTTGGGTGCTAGTGTCTCTACTATTCCCAAAACTTTGTGTGATTTGCTAGATTTCCGTGACTTTGATGATTGCTCTCTAAACCTGCATCTTGCGGATTCCACTATTAAAAAGCCTATGGGAAGAATTAATGATGTTCTTATTGTTGCAAATAGGAATTATGTGCCCGTAGTTTTTATCGTTCTTGATATAGATTGCAATCCTTCATGTCCTATTATTCTTGGTAGACCTTTACTTAGAACAATTGGTGCAATTATTAATATGAAGGAAGGGAATATTAGATTCCAATTTCCCTTGAAGAAGGGCATGGAACACTTCCCTAGAAAGAAAATAAAATTACCATATGAATCTATCATGAGAGCCACTTATGGATTGCCTACCAAAGATGGCAATACCTAGATCTATCTTTGCTTTTATGCCTAGCTAGGGGCGTTAAACGATAGCGCTTGTTGGGAGGCAACCCAATTTTATTTGTGTTTTTTGTTTATGCTTCTGTTTAGGAATAAATAATCCATCTAGCCTCTGTTTGGATGTGGTTTTATGTTTTAATTAGTGTTTGTGCCAAGTAGAACCTATAGGATAACCTACGACGATAGTTGATTTGATTCTGCTGAAAAACAGAAAATTTGCACGCACGAATATAATTTTGTTAAATCACAGGAATGATTTTTTGCGTTGATTCTTTTTGCTGATGTTCAATAAACAAATTTTCCAGGACTTCCTATTTTGGTAGGAGTTTTAGAGTTCCAGAAGTTTGCGTTAGTTACAGATTGCTACAGAATGTTCTGTTTTTGACAGATTCTGTTTTTGCGTGTGTTGTTTGCTTATTTTGATGAATCTATGGCTAGTAAAATAGTTTATAATCCATAGAGAAGTTGGAATACAGTAGGTTTAACATCAATATAAATAAATAATGAGTTCATTACAGTACCTTGAAGTAGTCTTTTGTTTTCTTTCTCTAACGGAGCTCACGAGATTTCTATTGAGTTTTGTGTTGTGAAGTTTTCAAGTTTTGGGTGAATTCTTTTGATGGATTATGGAACAAGGAGTGGCAAGAGCCTAAGCTTGGGGATGCCCATGGCACCCCCAAGATAATCCAAGGACACCAAAAAGTCAAATCTTGGGGATTCCCCGGAAGGCATCCCCTCTTTTCGTCCACTTCCATTGGTAATTTACTTGGAGCTATATTTTTATTCACCACATGATATGTGTTTTGCTTGGAGCGTCTTGTATTATTTGCGTATTTGCTTGTTAGTCTACCACAATCGTCCTTTCTGTACACATGTTTTGAGAGAGCCATACATTAATTGGAATTTGTTAGAATACTCTATGTGCTTCACTTATATCTTTTGAGCTTGATAGTTTTGCTCATAGTGCTTCACTTATATCTTTTGAGCATGAAAATTTTTGCTCTAGTACTTCACTTAGATCTTTTAGAGCACGGTGGTAGATTTGTTTTAAAGAAACTATTGATCTCTCATGCTTCACTTAGATTATGTTGAGAGTCATTAATAGCATGGTAATTTGCTTAATATTGATACTTGGTATTCAAGATATGTGAAACTTTCTTTTGAGTGAATTGAATACTAAGATAAGTTTTGATGCTTGATAATTGTTTTGAGATATGGAGGTGATAATATCAAAGTCGTGCTAGTTGGGTGATTATGAATTCAAAGAATGCTTGCGTTTAAGTTTGCAAGTCCCGTAGCATGCACATATGGTTAAAGTTGTGTAACAAATTTGAAACATGAAGTGTACCTGGCTTGTGCATCCTTATGAGTGGCGGTCGGGGACGAGCGATGGTCTTTTCCTACCAATCTATCCCCCTAGGAGCATGCATGTAGTACTTGATTTTTGATGACTTCTAAATTTTTGCAATAAGTATATGAGTTCTTTTGACTAATGTTGAGTCCATGGATTATACGCACTCTCACCTTTCTGCCTTTGCTAGCCTCTTCGGTACCGTGCATTGCCCTTTCTCACCTTGAGAGTTGGTGCAAACTTCGCCGGTTCATCCAAACCCCGTGATACTATACGCTCTATCACACATAAACCCCCTTATATCTTCCTCAAAACAGCCACCATACCTACCTATCATGGCATTTCCATAGCCATTCCGAGATATATTGCCATGCAACTTCCATCATCATCATCATGACATACATTACTTTTGTCATATTGCCATTGCATGATCATGTAGTTGACATCGTATTTGTGGCAAAGCCACCATGCATTATTTTTCATACATGTCACTCTTGATTCATTACACCATCCCGGTACACGACCAGAGGCATTCATATAGAGTCATATCTTGTTCTAAGTTTCGAGTTGTAATCCTTATGTTGTAATCAATAGAAGTGTGATGATCATCATTGTTAGAGCATTGCCCAAAAAGAAAAAAAGAAAAAAAAGAAGAAAGGCCAAAAAAAGAAAGGCCCAAAAAAAGAAAAAAAAGAGAAAAAAGAGAAAAAAAAGAGGGCAGTGCTACTATCTCTTTTTCCACACTTGTGCTTCAAAGTAGCACCTTGTTCCTCATGTAGAGAGTCTCATATATTGTTATTCAAAGTAGCACCTTGTTCTTCATGTAGTGAGTCTCATAAGTTGTCTTTTTATACTAGTGGGAATTTTTTCATTATAGAACTTGGCTTGTATATTCCTACGATGGGCTTCCTCAAATGCCCTAGGTCTTCATGAGCAAGCGAGTTGGATGCACACCCACTAGTTTTCTTTTGAGCATTCATAGCTCTAGTGCATCCGTTGCATGGCAATCCCTACTCCTCATGTTGACATCAATTGATGGGCATCTCCATAGGCCGTTGATTATCCTCGTCAATGTGAGACTTTCTCCTTTTTTGTCTTCTCCACACAATCCCCATCATCATATTCTATTCCACCCATAGTGCTATATCCATGGCTCACGCTCATGTATTGCGTGAAGGTTGAAAAAGTTTGAGATTATTTAAGTATGAAACAATTGCTTGGCTTGTCATCGGGGGCATAGAAGTTGGGAACATCTTTGTGTGACGAAAATGAAGCATAGCCTAAGTATATGATTTTGTAGGGATGACCTTTCTTTTGCCATGTTATTTTGAGAAGACATGATTACTTTGATTAGTATGCTTGAAGTATTATTATTTCTTATGTCAATATGAACTTTTGTCTTGAATCTTTCGGATCTGAATATTCATATCACAATTAAGACGATTTACACTGAAATTATGCCAAAGTATCACTCCGCATCAAAAATTCTCTTTTTATCATTTACCTACTCGAGGACAAGCAGGAATTAAGCTTGGGGATGCCTGATACGTCTCCAATGTATCTATAATTTTTGATTGCTCCATGCTACTTTATCTACTGTTTTGGACTATATTGGGCTTTATTTTCCACTTTTATATTATTTTTGGGACTAACCTATTAACCGGAGGCCCAGCCCAGAATTGTTGTTTTTTGCCTATTTCAGTGTTTCGAAGAAATGGAATATCAAACGGAGTCCAAACGGAATGAAACCTTCGGGAACGTGATTTTCTCACCGAATGTGATCCACGAGACTTGGACCCTACTCCAAGAAGCAGAAGAGTCGGTCACGAGGGTGGGGGCGCCCCCCCTAGGGCGCGCCCCTGCCTCGTGGCCCCCCTGTTGCTCCACCGACATACTCCTTCCTCCTATATATACATACGTATCCCCAAACGATCAAAACAGGAGCCAAAAACCTAATTCCACCGCCGCAACCTTCTGTATCCATGAGATCCCATCTTGGGGCCTGTTCCGGAGCTCCGCCGGAGGGGGCATCCACCACGGAGGGCTTCTACATCAACACCATAGCCCCTCCGATGAAGTGTGAGTAGTTTACTTCAGACCTTCGGGTCCATAGCTAGTAGCTAGATGGCTTCTTCTCTCTTTTTGGATCTCAATAGAATGATCTCCCCCTCTCTCGTGGAGATCTATTCGATGTAATCTTCTTTTTGCGGTGTGTTTGTTGAGATCGATGAATTGTGGGTTTATGATCAAGCTTATCTATGAACAATATTTGAATCTTCTCTTAATTCTTTTATGTATAATTGAGTTATCTTTGCAAGTCTCTACGAATTATCCTTTTGGTTTGGCCAACTAGATTGGTAGTTCTTGCAATGGGAGAAGTGCTTAGCTTTGGGTTCAATCTTGCGGTGTCCTTTCCTAGTGACAGAAGGGGCAGCAAGGCACGTATTGTATTGTTGCCATCGAGGATAACAAGATGGGGTTTTTATCATATTGCATGAGTTTATCCCTCTACATCATGTCATCTTACTTAAGGCGTTACTCTATTTTTAACTTAATACTCTAGATGCATGATGGATAGCGGTCGATGAGTGGAGTAATAGTAGTAGATGCAAAATTGTTTCGATCTACTTGTCTCGGACGTGATGCCTGTATACATGATCATTACCTAGATATGCTCATAACTATGCTCAATTCTATCAATTGCTCAACAGTAATTTGTTCACCCACCATAGAATATCTATGCTGTTGAGAGAAGCCACTAGTGAAACCTATGGCCCCCGGGTCTATTCTCATCATATCAATCTTCATTACTTTATTACTTGCTTTGTTTTTACTTTGCCTTTTACTTTTTACTTTGCATCTCTATACCAAAAATTACCAAAAATATTATTTATCATCTCTATCAGATCTCACTCTCGTAAGTGACCATGAAGGGATTGACAACCCCTAATCGCGTTGGTTGCGAGGAGCTATCGTTTTGTGTAGGTACGAGGGACTTGTGCATGGTCTCCTACTGGATTGATACCTTGGTTCTCAAAAACTGAAGGAAATCCTTACGCTACTTTGATGCATCATCCTCTCCTCTTCGGGGAAATCCAATGCAGTGCTCAAGAGGTAGCAAGGGTCGAGGGAGAGTTCCGTCATCACAACGGCGTGGTGACGGTGATGGTGGTGTGATCCGCGCAGGGCTTTGCCTAAGCACTACGACGCTATGACCGAAGGAGTAAACTATGGAGGGGGGCACCACACACAGCTAAGAGAATTCTTGGTGTGCCTTTGGGATGTCCCCCACCACCGTATATAAAGGAGGGGAGAGGAGGCCGGCGTCCATGAGGGGCGCGCCAAGGGGGGAGTACTACTTGGACTCCCAGTCCAAGTAGGATTCACCCCCCCCCCTTTTCCTTTCTCCACCGGAGGGAAAAGAAAGGAGAGGGATAGGGAAAGGGAAAGGAGGGCGCCGCCACCTCCCCCTAGTCCAATTCGGACTGCCATGGGGGGACACGCGGCCACCCCTTGCGGCCCTCCTCTCTCTCCACTAAGGCCCACTAAGGCCCATTATTCCCCCGGGGGGTTCCGGCAACCCCTCGGTACTCCGGTAAAATATCCGAATCACTCGGAACCATTCCGATGTCCGAATATAACCTTCCAATATATGAATCTTTACCTCTCGTCCATTTCGAGACTCCTTGTCATGTCCGTGATCTCATCCAGGACTCCGAACAAGCTTCGGTCACCAAAACAATCATAATACAAATCGTCAGTGAACGTTAAGCGTGCGGACCCTACAGGTTCGAGAACTATGTAGACATGACCAAGACACATCTCCAGCCAATAACCAATAGCAGAACCTGGATGCTCATATTGGTTCCTACATATTCTACGAAGATCTTTATCGATCAAACCGCATAACAACATACGTCATTCCCTTTGTCATTGGTATGTTACTTGCCCGAGATTCGATCGTCGGTATCCTCATACCTAGTTCAATCTCGTTACCGGAAAGTCTCTTTACTCATTATGTAATGCATCATCTCATGACCAACTCATTAGACACATTGCTTGCAAGGCTTATAGTGATGTGCATTACCAAGAGGGCCCAGAGATACCTCTTCGATACTCGGAGTGACAAATCCTAATCTCGATTTATGCCAACTCAACAAACACCTTCGAACACACCTTTAGAGCTTCTTTATAATCACCCAGTTATGTTGTGACGTTTGATAGAACACAAGGTGTTCCTCCGGTATTTGCGAGTTGCACAATTTCATAGTCAGAGGAATATGTATAAGTCATGAAGAAAGCAATAGCAATAAAACTAAACGATCATAATGATAAGCTAACGGATGGGTCTTGTCCATCACATCATTCTCTAATGATGTGATCCCATTAATCAAATGACAACACATGTCTATGGTCAGGAAACTTAACCATCTTTGATTAACGAGCTAGTCAAGTAGAGGCATACTAGGGACACAATGTTTCGACTATGTATTCACACATGTACTAAGTTTTCGGTTAATACAATTCTAGCATGAATAATAAACATTTATCCTGATATAAGGAAATATAAATAATAACTTTATTTTTGCCTCTATGGCATATTTCCTTCAGTCTATACATGCCAAGGTCATCAAGTTTAACCCGAGTATTCTGCATGTGCAAAACTGTCTTGCACCCGTTGTATGTGAACGTAGATCCTACCACACCTGATCATCACGTGGTGTCTTAGCACGACGAACTGTCGCAACGGTGCATACTTAGGGAGAACACTTATACCTTGAAATATTTAGTTAAGGGATCATCTTATAATGCTACCATCGCACTAAGCAAAATTAGATGCATAAAAGATAAATATCACATGCAATCAAAATATGTGACATGATATGGCCATCATCATCTTGTGATTTTGATCTCCATCTCCAAAGCACCGTCATGATCTCCATCGTCACCGGCTTGACACCTTGATCTCCATCCTAGCGTTGTGGTCATCTCGCCAACTATTGCTTCTACAACTATCGCTAATGCATAGTGATAAAGTAAAGCAATTACATGGTGTTTCTATTTCATACAATAAAGCGACAACCATAAGGCTCCTGCCAGTTGCCGATAACTTCTACAAAACATGATCATCTCATATAATAACATATATCACATCATGTCTTGACCATATCACATCACAACATGCCCTGGAAAAACAAGTTAGACGTCCTCTACTTTGTTGTTGCAAGTTTTAGTGGCTGCTACGGGCTTCTAGTAAGAACCGTTCTTACCTACGCATTAAAACCACAATGGTGATTTATCAAGTTTGTTGTTTTAAGCTTCAACAAGGACCGGCCGTAGTCAAATCCGATTCAACTAAAGTTTGAGAAACAGACACTCGCCAGCCACCTTTATGCAAAACTAGTTGCATGTCTGTCGGTGGAACCGGTCTCATGGACGTGGTCATGTAAGGTTGGTCCGAGCTGCTTCATCCAACAATACCGCCGAATCAAATTAAGGCGTTGGTGGTAAGCAGTATGACTATCATCACCCACAACTCTTTGTGTTCTACTCGTGCATATCATCTACGCATGGACCTAGCTCGGATTCCACTGTTGGGAAACGTAGCATGCAATTTCAAAAATTTCCCACACTCACGCAAGATCGATCTAGGAGATGCATAGCAACGAGAGGGGGAGAGTGTGTCTACATACCCTCCTAGACCAAAAGCGGAAGCATTTGACAACGCGGATGATGTCACTACAAAAAAATACACTTCCGGGATGATACGTGTTTGTCACAGTAGGTCGCATTTTTTGTCATGCATGTACATCCATGACGATTTTATGACAGAATCAAGATAGTCATACCTGTGCTGTCGTAGAAGTGTTCCATGACATTACCAAAATTATCATCACAGAAGTGTCCACTTCCATGACAACAAATCAAGCGTCACAGAAGTGCTTTTGTCAAGGGTGACTGACACATGGCATCCACCGTAACGGAACGCCATTAAGCTATCGGGTCCGATTTTGGATCCGATAACCCGTTAACAGCCGGGACCAATGGGAAATTTCCACGTGTAAAATTCTGATTGGCCGGAGGGAACACCTGTTAGCTCGTCAGTGGGCCAGATGTCGCTCGTCCATTGGAGGAGACATGCCTATGATACGTCGACACGTGGCTGGGCCCAACAGAGGCCCATATAGGTTAAAAAGGCCGACCTAGTCAAAGGCCCGTAGTACTTACTCAGGTACTAGTGGGCCAGCCCAATAACGGCCTACTTAACAAAGGCCCATTTACGGCCTGAAGCTAGATCTGGTATGTTAATTGTTTGCCGAATATTTGGGCCCAATTACAGCCTAGTGACTTCCGGCCTGTTAGAGGCCCGATGTAGACATTGGCCCATTTTAGCCCGGTGTGACTTTCGGCATGGGAATGGCCCGTGCTGCCCATGGTCCATATATAGTCCGATGGACATCGGGCCCACTAACGGCTCGTGATAAAGGTGGCAACAGTTAAGCCCAACGTGACTTTGGGCCTGTTAAAGGCCTGTCATATAATTCGGCTCGATGATGCCTGTACTAAGCTTTCAGCCTCTTAAAGGCCATGATATCAGTGGGCCAACTAAGGCCCAAGATATGTTTCAGCCCGGTAACGACCCGTGATATAACTGGGCCCAAAAAGGCCCGGTCTACATTTCAACCTGCTGAAGGCCCGTCGACGACTAGTGAAAATTGAGGCCCAACATGCATTTCGGCCTGCTAAAGGCCCATGGTTTCATCTGGGCCGTAACAGGCCAGTACAATATCCAGCTTGTTAATGGCCCAATGCTACCTAGGCCAAACTAAGCGTTGGGTCCACAAAAGGCCCAGATGAGTTGTGGGCCTGGCGTAAAGTGTGAAGGCCCCAATCATATGGGCCGAAGAAAGATGCAGGCCGGCCCAATTGTGGCCCACTAAAAACCAGGACGGTTAGAGGCGAATGTTTTGGCTCGATCGACTACATCCGATTTTTTTTCAGATGGCGAATGATGGCAGTAACTAGTAGGAATTAAGAACAAACCTACTCTATACAACTAGTAAGCCTGCACATGCAATGCACGTCAAAGGAACACGGTGCTTCTTAAATCACCGATTATTTCTTCTTATCATGACTTGGCATGTCAAGCTTTCTTGATATACTGATGGCTGCAATGATTCACAAGTGGTAATGTCCGAGCTTGATTAATTGCATGAATAGAAAAACACCAATTTAAGTAGACATCCACTAAAAAAGATAGAAACGTATGCACAACAAACATTATTCAATTAAATATTTCCATGTACATACTTTAAGCAAAATATTGACATCCTTAACTTCTAAATCTCTATCCACGGGCTCCCCGGCCAATCCTACGCCTTGTCCCCGTCCGACGATGTTGCCGGCCGGTGAAGGCTATGGAGAGGTGCTCGGGTCCTCCTTGTATATATTAGCATAGCTAGAGTTGTCTTTAGAACTGACTTTATGCCATTGTCGGTGAGAAGCTTATGTCCGACGTTCTCCAGCCACCTTGCAAGGGGGTTGATCCCATGGTCCTCTCATCGTTCTTGGTGGACGGTGATTATAAAGGGCATATCTGGTTGGAGCTCTTCCGAAATAAGCTCGGTGGATTTCTTAATTGAGTGAAGCAGGCTCTCTACAGGCTCCCTTTTCGCCGCCGTGGTGGTGGGGAAGAGGGTGGCAGCTTGGTGCTTTCTACTCTTCTGGTCAAGAAACTCCAAGGGATGGATGCTGCGTGGAGTTCATCGGCTGATTGTTTTCCGCTACTTCGACCTCAACTGCCGGAACAGAAGATCAAATAAAGAGATGGCTCTGGCACTTCTTTTTTTTTGTTGCAAGAAAAACTTTCCATCTATTCATCAACTGTCAAGGTAATACAAAGAACACCAGAAGCAAAATTACATACAGGTCCATAAACCACGTAGCGATGACTACAAGCACCGAAGTGAGCCGATGGCGCGCCGCCATCATCTCCCCTCCCTCATCAGAGTCGGCAAGCACTTCTACAACCTCCATGGAGAGCCCTTCTTTCTTTTCCCAGAGATGGCAAGAATCATGCCGGAGATGTTGGCAGCCATAGCTCCGGCGAGGTTGTAGGTTGCAGCAGGACCAGATTGCTTTTTTCCGTTTCTTTCAAGGTCTTGTTTGCAATTAGGAAGGAGATGTTTGCAATCTTACTTTCTTTCAGGGTCCTTGTAGTGTGCTGTAATTTTATATATATGAAAGCAGCTCCGAGGGCCCTCCGGTCCCCTCCCCGTGTTAAAAAAAATCTAAACCTCACCATCTTGTAATCTAATGGTAGCTTGATGTTCCCTACAATAAAATGTTTCTACTTCTGATAAAGACAATAGGATAGAGCAACTGAAGCTTATGTTATTGAACTCTCATTAAGATGATCTAATCAAGCAGCTTAATCCAAGACCCCAAAAATTATCGCACAATTTTGGGAATGATTTGGTAAAAGTGTGATTACTCATGAGAACATACACAAAAGTTCACCAATAATAATGTTCACAAAAGTATCAGGGGCTCAGATTAATATGGTAGAGAGTGGAAATACTCTGTGCCAATCTTGGACATCTGACATAAATTATAAAAATTACAACTCATCTAATCTAACACAAACTAATAAAAACACAATCATACAGTGGTTTGTCTCAATTGTAAGGTCAATCAAGATTTAGAAAATAAATACCAAACATGAAAGTATCTTTGGAAATGATTGGATAGGATAAAAAAATTAAAGTCGAATGGAAAACACAACTCGTACAATAGTTTAAATCGGCAAAAAGGAAGTAAACACAACTGGATATAGAAGGACTACATTAGCCTGTATACTATTAATACAACACCCTAGACATGTCTAGAATTCTTTCTCTAAGATATGTTAGATGAAAGTTAATTCCACTTAGGCCATAATGATTCCATTTAGCCTGCATGCAAGTGATATATTTTGGCGTAAGCACCTCTAATATGCAACATAAAACTACCATCATTGTTACACACTAAACAAGGCATATTGTAAGATGCACCATTTTCCTATAGATACGATGATTCCTGGGCGGCCCTGTTTGTTTGGGATTTTGCTTCTGCTTTTGCAACTTCTCCACTTCACAAAAAGCCACAAAAGCTCCTAAATTGGAGCTTTTTTGCTTCAGTTGTTGGCTTATGAATCAATATTGTTATATGATGATATAAGCCAAAAGCCAAAGCAAAAAACACCTATTATGAGATTTTTTTGGCTTTTCTATCAAAGTAGAAAAGATGCAAAAGCAGAAGCCAAAGCCAAAACAAACATGGCCTAAGCTTCACTGCCTACTCCTTGACAGACTCTAGTTGATACACATTGCTTCATTTGATTCCTTATGTTTATCAATTTCTGAAGGCAAAACCCAAGCGAAAAACCATGAGACAAATTAAATTATTTTTCCCACCAAACAGGAACACAACACTATTTGTACAAAGTGAAATGCAGTTCAGACAACAGTAAAATAAGAAGTTCAGTTCTGGTTTGTTTGGTTCAGTGTAATTCTGCACATGCTTACATAAAGTGGGTGAGCCCAAAACATTGGAGAGCAACATTCTTAAACAATATGTAGCTAATTCTGATATAACATATTTTCCACTTTAGGATTGCTGATAGCAAATGGTTACTGCTTACCACTTCAAACATGTTCATCCAATAACCTTGAAACGACAGGAGCTACAGAAGGAAGCTCGAGCTGAAATGAAAAATTACTTGGGAGTGGGAAATGTGTTAACAAAGTAGCACCTGGCTTCTAATTACACCAATCAACCTATCTTGGCATCTAAGTGCATGTACATTCTTCAAATTTGGGCACTGAAGTAGCATGCCGCTCTGGAAAATATTTAATTGTAATAATCATAAAAGTTGTTACCAACTTGACAACCTGATGAAAAAGCTAAGGACATAATACCTGGGTGTAGGTTTGTACAATAGTTGAGGTTCAGATCATTCAACTCTGGGCATTTCACATACAAAGTCTGCCATGTGTGAAATTAGTAGTGCATACAAGACTATAGTGAAATTGAAATGCATTTTTTCTTATTCTTTGATACCAACAAAAAATACTCCTGTCTTATAGTGATCTAACATTAAATAGTTTTGGAATCATCAGAGCTATTATGATGATATGTGCCTATTTTCCTAAGAACTTTAACAACATAATAAGAAAGTTAAATTGTGTTATTAACCAAGTCGCAATCCTGTCTATGAATTATAAAATATCCAAATGAAGAAGCATTAATCAGAATTCAAAATATAGGTACATAATTTATATTCAAATTAAGAAGCATTGATCAGATGAAGGAGCTTTAGCATTGATAGATAAAATATAATTGCCATGTATCTGGCTCACAGCATGCACTTTATATTCCCTGAGTCATGGATACAACATTGATAATCCAACAAAGATTGTAGATAGATCAACAATGAAAAATGAGGTGATAGATGGAAATCTCTATATGTATTAGTGTGACCGTGCAAATAGTCTATAGACGCTGAACTTTGTATCACCTAAAACAAAGTTGCAAAATCCAAAAAGCAATCACTTGCAAAAATGCAGCACGCTGGCTTCAGATCGCCAGCCAAACTATGGCAGGGTACTCAAGAATATTACCCATCAATGCCTAACTTGTATGAGGGCAACTTCAGATCCAAGAACGCCACATCTTGGTCGAGGCTAGTGATGAACTGGGAGCACGTCCTACATGGGTTTAGGGAACAACAGAATTGCACATACTCAACAGATCACAACAGAAGAAGCCTGAAAGGTAATCTTGATTAATTCTAAAATGTCAGACCATAATGGATGCCGACGAGCTGCCTGAATGAACTTGAACATTGTTCATCACAAAAAATAAGAAACTTGTCATTCAGTATTGTATAGAGCACACACATGCCAGCGATCCAGACACAGAACATGCACAAGCAGAACACCCACGCACATAGCGAAAGACACATGTGGAGAGGGGAAGGGATCCATACCAGAAAAAACCAAAGCGAGGCTCGTTCAGATGGCTGGGGAGGTAGAGGTCGAGCCGGAGGTCTGACGGTCCGCCATCGCGGTGGGAAATAGGTGGAGGCGCCACAGGTTGAGGCGGAGGTCTGCCAATGCGTCAAGGCAGAGGTCCGCCGGCAGGTAGAGAAGGCGGTCTGCCAGTTAGCCAGCGCGTCGGGAAATAGGTGGTCGGGCGGAGGTCATCTGGCGCGTGGAGGCGGAGGCCCGCTGGTGCATCAAGTTGTCGAGCAACGTGCGAGGCGTGGGCGGTGACGGGCGGCGAACTGCCGAGGGGTCGTGCGAGGCGAGTGGGGAGAGGAGGATAGCGAGAGGCAGGGATTTTTTTCTATGAAAGAGAGAGGGGTTAGCGGCTAATGGCATGGTGGGTAATTAAATCATAAAACATGTTTAGTGTGTTGAAGTGATATAGACCATCAGATCACCAGATTTGATGGATGAGATGAATTGGTTCTCCGCTCTTTCGTGCTTTTATAGTGGTAGTAGATAAATAAATTATGGCATAGTAACTAAGAACAAACCTACACTATACAATAAAGGATTTATGGTATTACATCTATTGGGCATCAAAGTTCTCCACTAGTGATCATAAGGCGCAACGAAGAAGCAAACTACAAAAAATAGGCACATTGCAGCGTAACAAAATAATACCAAACCGAGACCACTTCCAAGACAGTTCAAGAAAGGTTAGCCTTGCGCGAGAACTGTTGCGCAAGCTGCTGAGCAAGGCTGTGAGACCGGCCTAGCATGTCGGTCATAGCTTCCAGGTGGAGCTGTTTAGCGATGAGGTTCTCATTGGTGTTCTCCGCAATCTTTCTTAGAGATAGGACTTCAAGTCGAAGTTGAGTTGCAGAATGCCTTTCTGCTAGAACTTGGGACTGAAGAAGTCGAACTGATTCAGACAACGAATTATGTGAGCTTGTCTGACTGCTAGTCTCAAGTAACTTGAACACTGCATCAAGACAAGACTTTGGGGTTGTCTCGCTATCTTCAAGATGTTTTGCCTTCTTTGCTGCAATGTATGTTGGGTTTGTCTCACAGCCTTCAACAGACTTGTGCATGCCATCAGGCATATCACCCTGAAACAAAGCAGAGAGATGACAGGTTTTGCACGTGTATAAACAAAGATGATAATTGTGCTGTCAATTCCATCCAACTTCAAATTAGAAAATAAAGAGTAAGTTCAAAATATCAATAGCATAATTTGGCATTTTTCATAATGCGGGGAGCTTCACCACACTACTAGATTACCATGTCAACATAACAAGCATAGATGAAGGGCAAAGGAAATCATTGTATCTATTTTGGTTAATGTGCATGGCATGTTGTTCATATCATCAGTCACATCAGTAAGATAAAATAGCAGATGACAAGGTGCAAACGTGGGCTGCTTCACCACACACTGGATTATAGATCCACAAAAACAAGCATACATATAGGGAGTATTGAGTAATGTGCATGGTATGAATAAGGAATTTGGTTTTACAAGTAAAACTTAGAACTTACGGTTCTTGCAAACATGCATTTTGATAGAAACAACAAACTAAACAGCAGTAAACGATAGGGAGTATGAGCAAATTAAACAGCAGTTGAGGATAAAGGCTTTAGAAGGGCTGAATTACATTAACAGTTAACACCGGCTTTATAATGCCCTTCTCCATGTCAAGGGAAGGATAACTCAAGAATTTCAGCACAAAATCTTCTTCATAAGCATTGCCTGTACTCTACATTTTGTAGAGAGTAATTATAGATATGATAATACTGGAAGGGATAGAGGATAATGAAGATAAGATGCAGATTGATGCTACATAATCAACTACCAATCCCTAGAAGTACAAGCGTTATAGGACAAAATGTACTGACAAGAGCAATGGGCTACACTTCTGCACTAGCATTGTCTATGTATTCTACTTTTTGGTAAGATTAAATATAGATCTGATCTTTTTTAGTAAATGGTGGGCGAGGGAGATAAGATGCAGAATGCTACACAATGAACCAATCCCTCTTCCCATAATACAAGAGTGTTTTGAACACTGGTGTACTGTACAAAACGTTCTTATATTATGGGACGGAGGGAGTAGTTGTTAATGTAAGTACAGTGATAGACGACGTTTAGTCCTTACAAGAGGAGTGCAGAGCTAAACCTCTTCAAAAGCATTGGGTTGATTCTAAATTTATGTAAGAGACCATACAGATCTTTATGTGCAGTGATGCTACATAATCAAACAGCTATGAAAGTAAGTATGGTAATACAGGGCAAGAGGTACTCACAAGAGCAATGAAGTGTGCATTATAGTTGCGAGATTCTATGGTCCTTTGAGAATGAATGTTCTTCTGTTAACAGTTTTCGTACAAGTGAGACGTTAAGGCAAATGCAGAAATGTAGTTCAAATTGTGATGTGACATCATACATAGTACCTTACGCTGCAGCCGAGACCAATGTGTAACAAGATTATTCCCGTCATCGTCGGATAAATGTAGCACCGGAGACTTTACAGAAATTTCATTTAGAGGCTTGCCATCGAAGTGCGCTTGCCTCAGGTAGGAATGATACTTCATCAATGAGTGCTTGAAAAGTGCAACCAACCCTTGCTCGTCTTCACAATCCAGTTTGGTCCTCGCCTATTTAAAAGAATGAAATCTTGTGTCTTCTGTCAGTAGAAACATATGCAGTAATGACCATGAATAACATTAGTACATTACTTACGCATAAGTTGCGCAGGAAGACTGGAAATTGTTCTGTGTCTGCGGTATAATCTTTCCATGAAGGAAAGATGCGCACAAAGTTCCTGACAACAATATAAGCTTCGTCTTCTAAACTGGGAAGAAATGGAACAGGTGTCATATTTGCTGCAATTGGGGCTCTCTTTGGTTTGAAAAGATATTTGGCAACTGGATTTGGTGTACTCTTTGCTGGAATGGGGGTTTAGCATCGTAGAGTTGGTGCTATGTCAACTGGCATAATCATACTGTTTGCTGCAATTGGGGTCTGCTGAGTTGGGGCATCAGAAATGACCAGCGTAGTAGGGCTAGAGTCTGCTAGAGTTGGGGTGTTTTGTGGGTCAGGTGATATTGCAACTACACCTAATGGGCTATTTGATTTATCAGGTGCCACTAGCTTTTTCAAATACTTTGCTTGTGCTCCTCCACGATCAGCAATCGCCCTCTTCCTTTTGAACGTCTGGTACACAAGAACAACATTGAATGGATAAATATGGTATGATGACAGATGGAATATGTACTGAAAATGGATAGGCGGGGCGTATTCACATACATGATGTGTAAACTAAGCTAATGGCAGTTCAACAAAGTAGAAGCAAGCAAAGCATCAGTTGCAAGATATGTGCGACCAATATAACCTTGGAAAGTTAGAGCAAGCACCTTGATGGGTGAATAAGATAGGGCATCTGCCTCTGACTCCTCCACCAGGGAGCTACATTGACTTAGGTCTCCCTCTAGCTCAGAATCACTGTTAGGATCATATTCTGAGCATGGATCTGTAGGTGGAGAGCGTTTGCATTGCATTACATCCAGACTTGATTTCAGTCCCTTAATGCCAAGTTTGATAGCCATGACATTGTTCTGCTTTATTCTTTTCATGCGCACAAGCTCATAATCATTATGATGCTGTTCAGAATCTGAGATTCATGAAAACATAAAAAGTAGTCAGATTATCTATGGAATGCATTGCGGATTCAACTCGAAGAGTGTCTCCCTATAAACCCTTGCATATGCAAAGTTCACCCCCCCCCGACCATGTTGACCAGACCACACACAAAAATACAAACCCCTTATGTCTCTATAACAGGCAGACACATTTCAAAACTGAAGTAAGAACATTAGAATCATATGAAATTCGTATTTGGACAAATAAACTAAGAAATTATGTGTGGCATAATGTTTAGCTTCAAGGGTGGAGTGTTGGTAGTGCGACACAAATCAAGTAGGCAGATTGTATTCCATGTAAAAGATCGAAGCCTATGTAAAAGCTAGAAATGGCACTTTCTTTCTATACAATGCAGTGTTCGTTGCCCACACATGATGGAACAGATCACATAGAGAAATACTATTCACTCATGTCTACGGTTCCAGTATTTAGAAATAGGGTGGTCCACCCTAAAAGAATATTGACAACAAATATGACAAGGCAAGCATAGATGTAGTGAATCAATCATTTACTTGTGAGCTTACTAGGACAAGTATGCAGAATTGTAACTACAGTAAGAGACCGTCCAAAATCTGAATCAAGAAGTTTGTCTAGCACTTATTGTTTGCAACTAATCGACGTGAATAATTGGATATTATATCGAATGAGTAAGAAAGACAAGTAAAATGGTCAACAAACCTGGCTTGCAGTAGTAATCTGGGTCAATGTCACTACGATCAACAATCCAAAATGACTAGTGTCTGTTCCTAGGGCCGGAATTTTGAAAACCCTGTGAACTTTACAGGTACTAAAGATTACTGAAATACATCTGAACCATTAAGTGTAGGTAGCACTCAGCACATAACAAACCCTAATGACAGTCATGCCTAATGAGTAATGAATCAATTAGAAAATGGGTGATGAGGAGTGGTTGCTGAGTGTTGAGGGCGTATCTCAGGATAAATCAGGTTGGCTTAGTGGGTGTTGCACGCCTGAGCCCTGAACAGACTGGGAAGGTAGGCACGGCGGCACGCCCGGGCAACGGTGATGCTGTTAGGCAAGCGGCTCCTGACCTCCTATTAGTCCGGCGTCTCCTCCTAGAGTCATGCCGTCCAAGGACGGCAAGTCGCCGGCGAGGCAGGCGGCTGGGGACGAGTACAGATCAGAAGCGCGTAGCAGAATAGAGAGGAATCGAGGCTTGGGACGACCCAAAGTCCCAGGGTGGGCTGACCCACCGTGGGCACCCTGTAGAGATACACACCCGAGCAGCGAACATGCATTTTTGAAACTAATTTAGGAACATTTAGCTGACCAATTAAACGACTCCATTTTAATAATATCATATTCGTATTTGAACAACTAAGCTTGTTTAGCTTGATGGGTGGAGCAGTGCTATTATGACACGAAGCACGTATTCTGAGCGTATAGTGATCATAAAAGGGGGAAACTCTAAGCATATATTTTTTAGCAAAATAGGGTTTTCCCTCCGATTTCTATTAAAGAAACCACCACGGAACCAACATGATCAATTAAACCCTAAGCATGATCAATTAAACCGTATTATGACTATGCCATGGCAGATTTGAAGCTGCAAACCGGAGAAATGATATTTAGCATCCATTGTTTGCTTCAAACTAAGAACTAAATTCTAAGAGTTGAAAAGAAAGTAGAGTAACTAAGTTACGATCTATTTTCTGGTTGAGATCAAAAAGTTGAGGAGATATGAAGTACCACCTCTCTTGCGGCGCCGTGTAGGCATCAGGGGTGTGATGGCTGTTGGTGGCGTTGAAGTAGATCTGTGATGGTAGATGCGTGCATCGGGCGGTAAGTCCCGTTGCGGTGGAAGAGAAGGTCGTGAGCGGCCCCGGCAAAGAGGACGACAGCGCCGATGAAGCGAGAGGACGCGATGCAAGGCTCTTGGTCCATCGTCGTGGATGAGAAACGCCCATCTCTAGCAGTGGACGATGCGGTCTTGGTAGGCGCTCCGGCATGGTGGAGGACGGTGGCGATGGATGTGGTGGAGGACGGCGGTGATGGATGGGGTGGCGGACGGAGGCTGGTCCGGGGATGGTGTTCTAGCGCGGACGGTGTATGAATGGGAAAATGGAGGGAGAGATACGGGGAACCATGTTTTTGGGACGCGCCTGTCTGCAATATGGGAAAGTTACGAACTTAGCCCCCGTTTAATATTTGGACATCTCGTCGGTTGGGGATAGGACGGTAATCTCGCATAACGCCAATATTTGCCTAGAGCGATTTCTGGCGAGGAGAGGGTGGTTGGCGCCCATGGTTGGCACCCACGGTGTATGAACGGGGCTGACAGGTAGGGTGGTTGTGTCACGTCTGAGTGAAGTTACAAACCTGCCCCTACTGAAAATATTTGCCTACATCGATTTCGGCCGAGTCGAGTTTGTTTTCCCACCCATCGTGTATGAATGGGGAAATGGAGGGAGAAATAGAGGTCTTTCGGATGAGCTTGAATCAAATGTGTTTTGCCGCCCATGTTTGGCGCCCACCGTGTCGGAATGGGCTCAGAGGCGGTTGTGTCACGTCTAATTGAAGTTACTAACCTAGCCCTATTTAGAGCAGTGGAAATTGGGCCGATGGATTGTCCGTGTAATGGGTAGACAGTAATTTCCATCTCCCAAACACTTGGCTTTGGGAAGCCGACTTGGGAGTGGACATTTTGCCGCTTCTTTCGAATTTTGGGACAATAAGCATCCACGTTTACCCTGGCAACTAAATTTGAATCCATTTTGTATTCCTATATGAATCTTTATAAATCATTCTATGTGTTTTTATATATCTTCAAAAGCACAACAAAGATGTATTCCACTGTCATATATGAATATGATTTACAAATGCCGATACTCAAATTCAGAAGCTAGAATCCAGTTTAAGGTGAATTCGAATATTTAGAACACTTCATGTCCAACTCAAATGTCACACGCAGCATAATGTGTACTCCCATTTAGATATGTACACAAGCGATGTATCAAGATTCAAATACCGAGTCAATCAACCAAGAATGTATAGAACTATCAGACATATAAACACTTATAGAGTATATGGATCAATAATATCAACTAACATACATAAGCCAGGCCACTGTACTTTTTTTTGCTACAACACCATCCTTTTTTAGCCAAGCTACTATAGCATCTTGGCCCTTTCCGATGTGTGCCACTTATGGTCCATCTATACTACTATTATTGCTGAATGCACATTCAGCCCGATTGGCATATTTGTAGGTCTGGCACAGCAATCAAAATGAAATGTCTCTGATTCTTATCAATTAATACAGACTTGTGCTCAAATAAAATTACAAACCAAAAAATAAAAAACAATTATTACATGATCTCTAAAACAAATGGTTTGATTGACTACATGAACAAACAACACAACGGTTATTCAACGATAGAAAGAACATTTCACCTATGATTTACCAAGTGGGAAATTAATTTCCTTTTTTCTTCAGGACCTTAATAATGTGGTCAGTCTCAACTTGCTTCATTTTGAAATCCACAAAATATTTAATGGTTGTCTTGAGTACTGCTTGTGATTGTGTTGTTTGCTTCCTCAACATGTCAACTTCATCTCTAAGTGCAGAAGTAGAATCTATTTCTACCACTAGTTAAGCCTCTAGAGCATCAGCAGTTGGCAATTCATAATGCATGATTGGGCCAGTGCCACTACTGTGGGATGATAGAACGTCCATGGGGACCTCGCTCTTTGATCTTGGGCTAAACTGTTTTGCCATTAAAGTTTTGATTGGATTCAGAAAAGCTGAAGTTAGCAAAACATTTCAACTGGGAGTTATAATAGCAAACCAGTTAAGCAAACAAGGAATTAAAGAGTTTCAATTGGATGTTGAAAAGTAGTTATTAACATCATTGTAACCCATTGTTGCAGCAGCAAAGCAATTAAACAAACAAGTAGCTATTTAAGTTCAGGCAAACAGGTAATTCTTAACAGTAAGTATCAAACACATAGATAGGTGCAGTCTATAATAGGATTAACAGGTTGTGGCATTATGTAATCAGTAGCAAACTAAATTAAGCCAAGCAACGTAATTGAACAATTTTGCAGTAAGTGGCTAACTAAAATTCAGAGAAGCAGGTAACTGAACTTACGCTAGATCTTTGTACAGGCACATTGCAACTTATTTTTCGATTACAAGGTTGTACGAAGGAGTCCATGGCATCAATTACTTCGATACGCAGTCCCAATACTTCTTTCTTCCCACACTATGTTGGTAACTCGAATGGTTAATCTGGTAAGATGGTGCGTCCTCGATATGTTATATGAGGACGTGTAGTCAGACTAGTTGTAGCCACACACATCACACTGGCTTTTACTGTATATTTCATGCGATTAGTTTTGGCATATCGAGATGTAAGCAATCTACAATAGGATGAAAAGACTGGCATCCTTCACATTATTGGCGAACCCAGTTCATAAAAACAAGCAATTCAACCATTCTGTGGGTAAATCAAAAGTGACACTGGAATATTTTTCACTACCCCAATCATACACGCAAAAAGGGGCGACGCCACCATAGGGGCTGGTATGGGCGGCCGCCTCGGGTGGCTGGAAAGTGTGCACCTAGTTTGAGTCGTCCAGGTTGGCCTAGGCTAGTTTTGTTCATCCCAACGCACGAACGGGCAATGTAAAAAATGAAGAAAATGTTTCAATTTGGATGGGCCAATAATATAAGTGCAAGGCAGGCCCTATAGCAGGCTCGCGGCCCAAACGAGCGCCACCCATATCGATCGATAGCAGGAAAAATCCCAATTCATTCGCTCCAGCCTCCAGTCTGGTTTGCTCCTAACCTAGCCGTCGTTGGACAGACCGACACAACACTTCCTCGCACCCTCGTTGGAGGGCAGTCGCCGGGCTTCAAGCGAATGGAATGACAAGAAGATGAAGATCCAACCCTGGGTGTAGCCTGCGTGGGAGGCAGCGGCGGCAGCACGGGCATGGCATCGAGCTTGCACAAACGGGCAGTCGCAGCTTGCAAGAGTAGCATGCGCAACGAGCAGGTACATCACATCCCTGATTATATCTAATTCAACTCTTCAATTTCTGGCCAATAGTTAAACCTGACAGTGTTGTAAAACTGCTTGTATGTAGGGAATCTATGAGAAAATGAAACCAATTTCTATTTATTTTATAACTCCCCCAATCAATACTGAACTGACTGAATCTGATGTATCTAATCAATTTTCTGATGCAAACATACAAGCTCATGTTGTTCTTGAGCCTGAAGTGTCTAATGAACAGACTGCTAATGAAGGATTTGTTGCAAACATTTTATATGCTCCTGGTGATGAACATATAGTGTCTAATGAGGGATCTAATGCAAGCATGTTGCAAGCTCCCATTGAAGGATTTAGTGTCTAATGATGATCTGCTATGTTGAGAGAGACATAGAGATTTGCAAGCATTGATGACAAGCAAATTATAGTGCATTTTCATGGCTTGAGGAAACGTCGAGGCCATCTACTAGAAAGTCCCTGTATCATGACAACGTAGCATAAATACTTTTCTAATATGTTGTTTGAAACTATTGGCATACTTGTGCAGGATAGATATATTGATATGCAGTTTGCGCACTGGTTATAGGTGCAATTACACTTCGATATTTTCAGCCAGAGAACGAATAATTCACGCAGGTACAGACCATGTTTGTAGTCCTTGTACACCATGTTGCATTTTGTGTTTTTGGTGCTTGCATCATTTAGTGTTTACATTCTGAACTACTTTGGATCATTAGCTGGTTTTCAAAGTGCATGTAGCTTCACATTTCTCAAGTTATGTTGATTTCCAAAGTGCAAGTGCCTTCGTATTTTTTAAGTTAAATGTTCGCCCCTGGTAACTTGAATTCGTGGATCTTCCACTGCACACAAATCATACATGAATGCTTGTATGAATTAAATGAAATGCAAGGACTTACGCTAGCTCATTGTACAGGCTCACTACAGCTCTGCTTGCGCTTGGGATGTTCCATGTACAAGTCCATGTTACCACTTGCTTGGATGTGCAGGCCTTGTGCTCCTTGCATCCCCCTCTGCATTTTTGACACGGCGAATGGTTGATCAAATAAGAGGAATCGACCTTGCTGTTGTACCAGAGGACAGATACTTACAAGGTTATACGGGTGTGCAGGATGTGTACCAGATCCCATAGCGCCGTCATGCTTCGCTAAAAAATGGTTTTGCTTGTTTCATATGATATCTCCAGAAGAAATAAGAGTTAAAGTCAGAGTTGCATAGGCGTGTCATCTAAGAGAGCAGTGAAAGGATATCCAAACATCGTCAGAACAGTGCACAAGGGAGTGATGTGTGGACACCTAGTTCGGGCCGGCGTTTGGGCATGCTCGCCTAGCTAGAGTGCGGGTCACTTCAGAGCCGTTGAGGGTGATTGTCGGAAATCGGGTTCCGGCAAAACCCTTAAGGTTCGAACACTGGGGTGCGCACGAAGATCTCCTCCTACCGAATCTCGCTCTTAGCCTTGCCGCGATCCCTAAGCTAGATCGATGAACAAAACAAGAGACACAAGATTTATACAAGTTCGGGCCACCGTTGTGGTGTAATACCCTACTCCTGTGTGTGGTGGTCGATTGCCTCTTGGGCTGATGATGAACAGTATAGGGGAAGAACAGCCTCGCGAGGAGAGGTGTTCTTGGCTAGTGTGGTGTTCTGCTTGGGTAGGGTTCGATCTGTCTCTGGATGAGATGCCATTCTACTGTGGTGGCTAGCTCTATTCATAGAGGCCCTGGTCCTCTTCCCAAATATTGAGCGGGAAGGGATCCAACAACGGCCATTTTGAAAGGGGACAACTAGTACAGGCTATCCTGACTAAAGGTGGTCTTCGCTTGCCAAAGGTGCTGGTGATGACGCCGTCTTAGGCTCCACGGTGACCTCCGTCCTGCCGTCCTGCTGGTCTTGGTCTTGTTGCACCGATATGGAAACCTTTGCATGATGCCTTGGTACTCCGCGCGTGCGCTTGCCCCCTTTGAACCAATGAGGAAACGAGGACACTACGCGGGCTGGCGCCCGCGTGGCACCCGCCTGGTCTTGATCGTCATGGCTTGCGTTATGGGAACCTCGCGAGGTACCCCTTGCCTTGATCTCTCCACCTCCTCACAAGCCTGCCTAGCGAGGCCACTCCTGAGGAGGCCTTGTGCCGTCTGCCCTGCGAGGCTTAGCTCCTCGCGAGGGTCTTGAGTGTTGGTTGATGAAGACGGGTCATACTGGGCCACCGATTGAGCCACGCAGCAGGCCGCAGACAGGCAAGTCTGGGACCCCCATTCCCAGAACACCGACAGTAGCCCCCGGGCCCAAGGCGCGTTCGGACTTGGCTTAGCAGTGAAGCCAAAGGGCAAGTACAGAGTGCCGTGGGCCCCCACAGCCTGCGGCCTTGGTCGACGCGTGGCGACCGATTGGACGTGGGTGTCTCTGCTTCCTCACGCTGACCCAATATCAGCCTGGCTAGGCGGCCACGACGCTCTACACAGTTATTTCCTCCTCGCTAGTAGCGTGCTTCCTATTCCCCCTTCTTCCTCGAGTCCTTGCTTCCACTTCCAATCTGACTTGAGCTCTACCCGCTCCATTGCCACGGCACCAACCAGCAAGGAGAAGGGGAAGAAGCCTCTGTCCTCAACCAGTCCGCCCCCGGCAACCGAGCCCGCCGTCGCCCGGTCGCTGGTGCTCAATCTGGAGGCCATGGTCAAGGTCTATCCCGCGCTCGCCTCCATCTTCAACGAGTGCGGAAAGACGATGGCTTGGCCTGCATCCCACGCCTCCATTGACAGGACAGTCACTGAAGTTCGGTTCTTCGTTGATGCCCTGTGGGCTGGCCTGGTTCCCCCTTTCTCCGCCTTCTTCAATGCAGTGCTTTCCCATTATCAGACCCATATGATGCATCTTGATCCCCAATCCGTTACCCTTCTCGCCGTCTTTGCCTTTGTTTGCGAAGCCATGGTGGGCATTGCTCCTTCCATCGCCCTCTTGCGCCACTTCTTCTCGCTGCGCCTGACCGACCCCTTGCAGTGCTCGGGGTGCGTGAGCTTCCAGACCATGGCAGAAACGGTCACCTTGGGGATTGATTTTGACCTCCCGCCGTCCACGAGCGGGTTCCAGACGCGGTGGCTATATGTGGATGTCGGAGTGCTCAGCCCTCTGGTATCGCCTCCGTTGTTGCCCGCTGTCCCCACTCCCGCTTGGGGCCACGAGAGACTCGTGAGCCCTCGGCTCTCCTTTGTCTGGTTCCGACTGAAGAGGTTGAGATATCTTGGTGTGACTGCACCCCGGGTGGTGAAGGAGTTCCTCCAGTGTTGCATTGCTCCTCTCCAGCGCCATTCCCGGCTGATGTGGGCCCTGACCGGCGACCGGGACCACATGAGGCTTCAGGAGACGGAACTTGCACCCGAAGCGCTGAGGACGGTGCTTGAGGTCTTGACTGGCGACCCCTCGCCAGGCTATATGCTGCGGGAGGGGAGCCTCTTGTATCTCTGCTCGAACAGAGTTGAGTTTGCGGGACAGATGCCTTCCTTTGACGAGTGTCGGATGCGCCCGGTTGGCCTTATGGTCCCTCGCGAGAATCCTGTCGACATGGCTCCCCTCCTCGCCGCCAGCACCGATCTTGCCCCAGGAGTGGACGCAGGGGGCGAGCATCGCTTGAGGCTGGAGGCTCGGGTGTCAAGGCGTCGACGCCACACGGGGTTCTCGAAGCGTCATCCTCCAGAGCTTGTGAGGCTCGCTCTGGGACGGTCGCTGAGGGGGAGACGCAGCCCGCGGCTCCCGAGGCCGGGGCTCCTGAGGCCTCGGCAAGCCATCGGGAGGTGGTGCCTAATTGCTCTTCCCAGCTTGGCACTCTAGAGGTTGATCGCCTGGGTGCTTCTCCATACGTGCCACGCGCTGGTCCTCACGTCCAGCACCTAGGTCTGTTCCGCGTGGACTTCGCCGCACTCCGTAAGAGGAAGGAGTCTTCGAGCTGCAGTGGTCGCACCTTCCGGCCGTTGAAGCACAGAAAGTACATTGACATAGATGAGTAAGTACCTTACCCTTCTAATTCCCCAATTCCTGCTTCCCTTCCTGACCACGGCTCTTGAGGATCCCTCCTGCCAAGCCCGCGTAGTCCCCCAAGAAGCAACCTCCTCCGGCCTTGCCTTCATCGCTGGCCTTGAGCATCCCGAGCCTGCGTGCCGCCCCTGACGCGGGGTCAGCCGGAGGAGTAAGCCCGCCTGCAAGGTGTCTTGAGCACGTACCCTTGCCGCCTTTGCTTTGCAACCCTTCCTGGAGAGCAGTCAGCCTGCCCAGGGCTCCTCCTCTAGTCGTGGATGACGAATGGTTGGCGTCAATCCTTGGCTCCTCTTTAGGGGATGAGCCTGCGCCGGTCTGGGTCCCTTGCGGGGCCCGGCCAGTGATCGTGAGGGCGCCAGCCCCCAGCCCCCTGCCGAGAGGGGGCGAACCACTTCAGGGCCCATCGACAGCGCGAGCGACGGAGGACGGCATCAATAGCATGCTCAAGCTTGCGCGCGAATGAAGTGTCGTTTGCCACGAGTTCCTCCGGAAGGCGATGGACACGATGGGCCAGCTTGGTGGAGAGCTTGCGGATGTGGACGTGCGTCTTGAAGCTGAGGGCCTACGGCTGGAGCGACGTAAGCTGAAGGTGGCCATCAACCTCGTGCGCCACCATCTCAAGCTTGACAACACGAAGGCCGAGGCGTCCCTTGCAGCCTCGCGAGAGGCCTGCTCCCGGTCTCTGGAGGAGGCTCGGGAATCAGATTATCGTCGCGAGATCACAGAGAAGCGCGCGTGGGAGCTCCAAGCCTGGAGCGCCTCCCTGGAAAAGCAAGTGGAGCTGCATCAGGCCGCCCTTGCGTCGCTGAAGGGGACGCCTGTCGAGGAGGAGGATCTCCATAGGCGTGGGGAAGTGCTGACGCTGGAGGCCGCTGAGTGCAATCTTGATCTTGAGCGGTTGGAGACGAGGGAGCGCCAGGTTACCCAGCCGGAGGATGATGTTGGCGCGCATGAGGCTCGAGTCTAGGAAGAGGTCGACCGCCGCGTGGCGGAGGCTCGCGCAGATCTTGTGAGCAGGTATGACCTGAAGTTGAAGCTGGTTGAAGCCGAGGCTACAGGAAGGACTGCCGCCCTTAGGTCCAAGCTGACTGAAGTGGAGCAGTGCGCGGACGCTGCCGCAGCCGCCTTGGTTTCGGTGCAGGCCGAGCTGACCTCCGCCCGTGCCGAGCTGCTTCTTCTTCAACAGCGGGTTGATGACGCCGAGTCCATTGCACGGCAGAACAAAGAGGAAGTGCTTCAACGGTAGATGCTGGAGCACATGCACGACCCCATGCTCCAGGAGCTTAGGAACAGGGCCAACGCGGCCCTGGGCAATATCTATGATGAGGACACCCGTATCCTCACGTGACCAACTATGCCAGTCATCTTCGCTTCTTCACTGATGTGGTGATGCGCCTGGAGAACCGCTCCGAGAGAGCTCGCCAACTTGTCGAGGAGAGGAGCCGCAGCCTGCTTGGGCATGCATTTTCCTGCGTCTTCAGCCATCTTCAGAAAATTGATCCCCACTTCGACTTTGACGCCGTCATCGCCCCGGTGCCCAAGGCCATCTGGGGTGACCTATCGCGATGGGTGGAGGACAACGTGGATGCGCTTATTATGGCCTTTGCTTCCGACAATGACGGGGTGGTAGTCGTGGCAGATGGTGGCGACGTGGTCAATGGTGGTGACGGTGGCGCCAATGATGGTGATGGTGATGCCAGTGACAATGATAGCGGCGCCACCGATGCTTCTGGAGGCGACCAGGAGGGTGTGGTGAGCGATATGTTTGACTGATCCCGTGTTTCTCCACTGTTTATCCTGCATACAAAAGCTCGGGCGTGGCCCCAAAGGTTGTAAGAGCATTTTGGGAGGGGAAGCCCCTCATGTAAAAAGATTGCCGCCCATATGTTTTTTTAGGAATGATACTGAACATGTGCATCCATGATCCTACGGGCCCTGGGGCGAGCTTGTTGTTGTAGTTTACCTTAGCCAGGACGGGTCCCGAACCAGCTTGTGAGGTCGTGAGCTCCCGAGGATCTCCCGAGGGGCCTGTCGGCTCGGTCGAGAGGGCCTCGCGAGAGCAAGTGCCAGCTGTAGTATGGCATGCGTACAACGTATATGCGCTTTGCCCAGCCCCGCCTGCGAGGGGCTCGCGAGGGGGAGGCAGCTGAAGCAAACTCCAAATTGGGCAGAAACCAGAACAAAAGAAATCACACGAGCGAGAAAAGACAACC
>NC_041383.1:157605772-157609452 GCF_002162155.2 Triticum dicoccoides | reverse complement strand
ACTTCAACTTAAATCCGAAGAAAGGAAGCTCGATCATAGAAAGAGAGGCAAAAAAAGCAAAAGGCCGCGTTCGGCGCCTAGTCTAGTCTTCGACGTATTCTCACCAGCGTGGAGCTAAGTGCTGCCACTTGGCGTGGGAGGGAGCCCCCGAGGCCCAAGGGCGGCTCTCCGGAGACTCCATGGCATGTACAACCCCAGTTATTATTATGTGAGAGTGTCACGGGCGGCGAGCTTCACAGGCACTGGGCCTTCTTCACAAGCACCGAGCCTTGCTTCGTATCGCTAGACGAGGGCCCCGCCTTGCACCACCCTCGACCACCATTGACGGTGGCCGGAGACCAAGGACGACGCCAATGGGGCAAAGGGGACGCTAGCGGCGCCCTCGGCGACCACGAGTCCTCTGCCGGGGGTAGGCTTTGCAGCACCTCCCCGGCAGAGGGCCTACCTCTGGGGGACGCCTTGCTCCGTGCACCGTGGGGAGGGGCCTGGCTCCCGGCCTCTCTCCTGCAGCCCCCAGTGCGCTCCTCCTGACGGAAGGGAGGCTGCCGAGTTGGGGCAGCCGTCCACTGCTGTGACCTGAACCTCCTGCGACCCATGGTTAGCATAAGCTTGCTCCTGAGGAATTAGCGGCACCCGGTAGCTGCTGCTGCCAGCGCGGTTGGTGAGGCTTCCTTGGGGCTCTTGAAAAGGCTCGGCTTCTGGCGTCTCTTCCTCCCAGCCTGACCCGAGGAATGAGCCAGGGTCGTCTTCCAGCATGTACTCCCGATCCACCATGTGGGGCATGTAAGCCTCCGAGGCCGCTGCCTCGAAGACCTCGCCGTAGTGCCCCATGCTCCATGTGGCCTGGCCCAACGCGCCGTCTTGAGGATGGTGGCGCAGTGGCCCGCTCGGACCATAGGCGGTGATGTGCATGCCCTCGTTCATCGGAGGTGGTGCTGGTGCAGCCTGACGTCCGGCGCCGATGGTTGAGCTGGTGTCGACGATGCCTTGGGGTGTGCCTGGGGGCGTGTGGGCGCGGAGAGGCCCGTCGCCTGATCCGACCGGGGCCCGGGGTGGAAGCTGGAAGCAGAAGGGCGGTGCCACCGAGGCCGCGGCATCCAGGAGCTCGGCAACATGCTCCAGCAGCGCGTCCCGACCGCTCTCCATCAACCTGCATCGCAGCAGCTCCCGATCCACGGTGAGTGCGGCCCTCAAGTTTGCTTGCTCCTGTCGAGTGTGTGGCGCCATGGCCGCGGCGTGACTTGAGGCCCTTGCAGCTGCCCGCACCTGCCGCGGAGTAAGGGCGGGTGGCACGAGACCGCGCCGCCCTTGCCCCGCAGCGTTCTGTGGTGCGCTAGCTGCCTGAGGCGCAGGGTTGAGGTCACCTTGCGCGGGCGGCATGGCACGAGCTGGCCAGGCCGCCCAACGGTCGGCGTTGGTCGTCGGGTCGCCGGACATGGATGCGACAAAGCAGTGGAACACAGATCGGTGGAAGGGAGACTCCGGCGCAACCCTACCCGGCGCGCCAAATATCGGATATCGGGTTTTGGCAAAACCCTTAAGGTTCGAACACTGGGGTGCGCACGAAGATCTCCTCCTACCGAATCTCGCTCTCAGCCTCGCCGTGATCCCTGAGCTAGATCGATGAACAACACAAGAGACACAAGATTTATACATGTTCGGGCCACCGTTGTGGTGTAATACCCTACTCCTGTGTGTGGTGGTGAATTGCCTCTTGGGCTGATGATGAACAGTACGGGGGAAGGAAGCCTCGCGAGGAGAGGTGTTCTTGGCTAGTGTGGTGTTCTGCTTGGGTAGGGTTCGATCTGTCTCTGGATGAGATGCCATTCTACTGTGGTGGCTAGCTCTATTTATAGAGGCCCTGGCCCTCTTCCCAAATATTGAGCGGGAAGGGATCCAATAACGGCCATTTTGAAAGGGGACAGCTAGTACAAGCTATCCTGACTAAAGGTGGTCTTCGCCTGCCAAAGGTGCTAGCGATGACGCCGTCTTGGGCTCCATGGTGACCTCCGTCCTGCTGGTCTTGGTCTTGTTGCACCGATATGGAAACCTTTGCATGATGCCTTGGTACTCCGCACGTGCGCTTGCCCCCTTTGCACCAAAGAGGAAACAAGGACACTGTGCGGGCTGGCGCCCGCCTGGTCTTGATCGTCATGGCTTGCGTCATGGGAACCTCGCGAGGTACCCCTTGCCTTGATCTCTCCGCCTCCTCGCGAGCCTGCCTAGCGAGGCTACTCCTGAGGAGGCCTTGTGTCATCTGCCCCACGAGGCTTGGCCCCTCGCGAGGGTCTTGAGTGTTGGTTGATGAAGACGGGTCGTACTGGGCCACCGATTGAGCCACGCAGCGGACCGCAGGCAGGCAAGTCTGGGGACCCCCGTTCCCAGAACGCCGACAGTGATGCGATGGCATTGGCTGGCCGTGCACGGATGCAGATCTTGAGTGGCAGCAGAGCGCTACGATGCGGTGGACGAGACCACTGGTGAAGCCCCAACGGCCTCGGGGGCGGAGGTGCGACAATGTGTTCGGTGAAGTAGCCCCGGTGAGCTGGGAGATAGCATCGGTGAAGCGCACCTGATGCGGTGGAAGTCGGTGTCTGTGGGGCACGTCGGTTGCGGCGGCCGATGTTGTCGGTGGACCACCCGATGCGGTGGACGAGGGTGTAGATGAGGTAGCTCCGGTGCGGTGGTGAAGCGCGACCGTCGTCTTCATCATCGTCGTCTGCCACAGAGGTGGGGAAAGAGACGAGACGAGGGGCGATTCGAACTTTGCTTGGGTTGGCGGAGAATTAGGGACTTGAGCAATCTGGGCGCGGAAGGGGACGGTGGAAAAGGGAGATTTTGCAGGACTGGAATTGGGGCCGCCAGATATTTCAATCCGAAACGTGGAAGCGTGAAATTATTTTGTCGTTGTCCTTTTTTTGGGGGGAGGGGAGATAGGGAGGGGGTGGGTGGCTGGGTGCTAAGCGTCCGTCCAACACACGCGACCACCATGACATGACCCTGGTCTGCCTGGTGCGCCTACATTTGAGAATGCAAACGAATCTTCTTTCATTTGCAAACGAATCTGTATGTATTACAATGCCCGTGTTTTCCTTGCAAATAATTAGTCATTCGAAACGAGATACTATAAATTAATTAATGAGGAGTTATTTGAAAAAAATCAAAATGGTATCCACGCTAACGTGGATTAGAGTGTGTGTCACATAATTAGTTATTTGAATTAGAGTGTGTGTCACATAGCGATCTCCAATTCTAACGTGGATTTCGCATTTCACTGTATCCATGCTACTTTTTTTAATACAAATTCATATGTATATGATGAACACCATGGTAGTGAGAAAACTTTTGGATGGATTCAAACATATGACCTACAAAATAGCACAACAAATCGAGTCAATGTCAACTTTTCGAAACCTAGTATGGCACGAATTCGAAATAATTACCCATATGCATGGTCCTCGGTTCAAATCTTACAATGTACACCGAATTGAAACATCGATATTAAGTCTCGTACTATCTACATTCAAATGTTGTTTTTAGCCCCCCCTCGCGCACACACGCTACATACTTCCTGTATCGGTCAATCTTCCTCTCCTAACCACCTTAGGAAGCTATCAGTTTCCAACACACATCCATTTATTTCTCTCCATGTTTTGATCTCTAACTCTCTCAACTACACA
>NC_041383.1:157586842-157605762 GCF_002162155.2 Triticum dicoccoides | reverse complement strand
GCTACATACTTCCTGTATCGGTCAATCTTCCTCTCCTAACCACCTTAGGAAGCTAGTGGTTTCCAACACACGTTCATTCTTTCTCACCATGTTTCGATCTCTAACTCTCTCAACTACACAACCCCTTTTTCCACTCTGTTACCAAATGTATTTACCTCACACACCCGCCATTGCACCCCATGCCGAGCTCTCTCTCTCCCTGTCCCTCCCACCCTATCGCGCTAAATACATGCATTGCCTATCTAGCCCCCCAACCTCTCGTGCGCACACACACATGTTGTCTATCTAGGTCACTCCCTCAAGACTGTCTCACTCTTTCTTCCGCACGGCGGGCCACACTCGCTCAATCTCGCTCCCTTTACCTGAGTCTCGATTAACCTCATTTTCTTTCACACACAAATGATATATCTCCTTGTTCGGGCCTCGATCGACACACTCTATACTCTCTCACGCAGATTGTCTATCTAGGTCAGTCCATCCAAGCCGCCCCCACTCTTTCGACCTCATGGCGGGCCATGCTCGCTCAATCTCTCTCTCTCTCTCTCTCTCTTTCTCTCTCTCTCTCTCTATTTCTATGTCTCGATTGACCTCGCTCTTTCTTGGACAAAAATGATATATCACCATGTTTGAGCCCAGCTCGACTTATTCACATTGTATACTCTCTCACGCACATTGTCTATCTAGGTCACTCTCTCCAACCCGTCTTACTCTTTCGATCGCACGAGGACCCACACTCGCTCAATCTCTCTCCCTTTATATATGTGATCGATTGAGCTTGCTTCCTCCCACGCATAAAATATATCTACACGTCTGTGACTGGATCATCTCTCAAGCTCTATCTTATAGCCCTCACCCTTGCCAAAAGCTCAATCGGACAATATCTCTCCAGAGCATATATATCTATTCAATGAATGTCAGATCACACTCACTTCATCTCTCTATCTATATGTCTCTCGATCGACCTCGCTTTCTCACGCCGTATCTTCCACACATTGAAGCTACCTCTCCATCCCTTGCAAAGTCGGAGCTATTTACATTGCGAGGGGCACTCCAACCTTGGATTAATTTGTGTAGGCATTTATTCCGGTCGGTTTAGATTATATTTTCATAGCATTCGGCCCACAACTACTCCAAACAACGTTGCAACCCCCGCACCTCCCCTAGTTGATTTCTCTCTGGCTCGGTCATCGCTCTCTTGCACGTCCTTTCTCGCCTTCAACATCGCACCATGGTATTATTGCAAAAAACTCTATTGTTCTCTTTAATTATTATAAATAAGCTACAAAACTACACACCAATAGTCCACTTGGAATGGAACAAATTTCGACCCACAAATTAAAGTGCTACAAACTACACACCGTGGGGCCCACATGTCATGAAACAAATTTGGACCCATATACAAATTAAAAAATAAAGGACGAGGATCGAACATGCGATCAGGGCCTTCAAGCCGCACGTCAATAGGCAACATACGTAGAACAACAATGTTTGTTGTACCCCCCCTTTGTTCATATAATGTTTTTATATTACCACAACCTATTTAATGGATAACATGTAATACTCCCTCCGTTCCTAAATATAGGGTGTATAGTTTTTGGCACGGAAATTAAAGAACGCACATGGTGGGAAAATTTCACAAGTTTTGGGCGAGATTTCACCTGACTAATTGACATGGGAAAATAGAGGAGCTTATTTGATATAAGGAAATGTAATCAAATCCCTAAAAAAATTATCCAAATGAGTGGTGCAACGGAATACACCTTATATTTTGGTTTTTTTCTTAAAAAACTATACACCTTATATCAAGAAATAGAGGGAGTATTATTTTTAGTACTATTTGCCTTCACTTACTACTGGGTTCCATGTGTGCTCTCTCTCTCTCCTCCCCTTCTGCGTTTAGATGCACGGGCAAACACGAAGAACTCGCGGGCGATGTTGCCGTTGACCATATCTGGACGCGTTCACAAGTTACGGCACCAGTTTCACGTACTAGCAGCACTAGTCAGTGTGTACATGTAATGCACGTTAATTTGTAAGTATATTAAGTGCATGCGGATATTAAGTAGGATATTATTTGCGTGTTATTATGTGATTAGCACTATTTTTGGCATGAAATTAACTACACGCTAAACGTGTTGAGCGCTCGACATTGAAGCAGTCTAGGTTGTTGGATGACAAGGAATACATGTGGCTTGATGACGTTTTATATTTAATTTGATACGGCTCTAGAAGAACATTCAATAAATCAAACCATAGATTTCATTCAGTCTGACTCCGACTTTAAATTATACGACGATCGATCTAAAATAAACGAAAATGATAAACGTTCAGATTTTAAGCATGGCAATCCGAATGTTTTTCATGGCAAATTTAGATTACACGGCGGTGGCGGTGTCTTGCGGTGGGAAGCGGCTCCTCTGTCGTGCTTTGTGTGTCGTCGGGCCACAGACCGACGGCGACGGCGGCGTCTTGCGCCGTTGTTGGCATACTCCTGGACGTTGGCCTAGCTTCAAGGAAGGCCAAAATGTTTTGGACTTCGGAGCGAGTCAACTGGCGGGAGGAGGCGATTGGCGTTGGTGCAAGGAAGCGGTCGACGGCGGCCATCCATGCCGCTGAGGGGTTGCACTGGCACCCGCGCTGGAACAGGCGCTGTCAACGGTGCGACAGAGACATTCGTGTGCACGGGCATTGGCACGGGCGCGCACGTCAGTGCACACGCAGGCGCATGTGCTGGCAGGTGCACGGGCACCGGCACGGGCGTGCGCGTTAGTGCGCGCGTAGGCGCATGCGCTGGCAGGTGCACAGGCGCGTGAAAGTCGGCGGGGACCTCGTGGAACCCCGTGGCATCAAGCTCGGCGACAATGTGCGGCTCCCAGCCCATCAATGCCATGGGGATGGGCGTTGGCGCAGTCGGGGAGACGGGAGCCATAACGGGAGCGGGGACAGGCGCGGTTTCTTCCTGCAAGGCCAGTTCAAGCTCGTCCCAAAGCACCTTATGTTCTTGAGACTCTGGTTGGGTGTCTTCCTTAGGAAACTGGAAGACTAAGGGCAGACCATCGTGATGCGGCATGGCGTACGTTTAGGTCAGGCTGGTTGGAGGTAGACGACAGAAGAATCGGAGAGGAAGAAAGAAGATTGTAGCGATATCGGGTAGTGCAGGGTTGATTTTAAACTGCGGTGCCGGTGACATTAAAAGTGGGAGCAGTTGGGACGAAGGTGGGTGGCGGAGCCTGGTCAAAGGGCTCGCCTCCCGGTGAGCCTGTGTAGCGGTCTGCTCGCATGCCTCCCTGTCAGTCGGTGCAGCGGTCTACTCGCACTCCTCCCGTCGACTCACACGCTTGCTCGGATGGCACCTGCTGATAAGAAGCGGGACTCGTGGTGGCACATAAATGCCCATGGTTTCAATAGTGAAAGCGTTCGCCTTAACGTGACAGGTCTTTGTTCCAAAATACCTTGGCTCTTCATTTGTGCAACTTGTCATAAGCAGCTTGTCTCAAAGTGAAGAAAAAAATTACGAAGTAATATTTGTGCCATATCACGTGACCATGCTCAGTTTCAAGAATTTATGGTCACTTTTGGATTTTCTGAAATTTAAGATCCAGGATTCGAAAAAATATCATAACATGCATCATGCAATAAATTTTCAAGCCATACATCTGTCCTGTTGTATTTCTTAAGAAAGGATTTGGTCAAACATTTTGCTTAGTTAGACTTCAGACAAGTTATATATGCAGAGTAAAAGGATAATCCCTCCGTACCAGTGCATTGCCTGATATATTAACTCTAGTCCTAGGCACGAATAAACGGGCTCAATTCTGTGCTCATCCTGGTGTAGTAGTAGTAGTAGTACTAGGCAATGCAGTTGACGGGTGACCTTGGCGAGCGGCGACTGAGGGAATTGAACTGTGCTCGGCACGGTAGGTAACATTGTCTAGTTATTAAAGCATCCCTCCGTTGTTCAGCGATAGTCATTATGGACCGGGGACATGAGGGGAATTTCCTAGGGCTGGAATTCTGGCCGCCAGATATTTCGACTCGAAACACGGAGGCTCGACTGATTGGGGTTGCCTAATGTGCGTACCACGCACACCACCAGAAGGACACGAGCCCGGTTTTTTTATTTAGGATCAACACGAGCCAAGGTCTGGCTGGTACACCGTTGGGTCCTACCATTCGAGAATATGAAAGGAATCTTTTAAATTGCCGAATGAATCTATGTGTATTACAATGCCTGTATTTTCCTTGCAAATACTAATCTCAACGTGGTAATTGATTTATGATGAGTCTTGAATTAGAGTGAGTTTGTGATATAGTGATCTCAACATGGATTTCACATTTCATGGTATCCCTAGTAAGCTTTTCGTTGCAAATTCAAATTTAAAAGATGAACAATATGGAGGTGAGAAAACTTTGTATGTATCAAGCATATGACCACACACACGCGCGCGCGCGCACGCGCACACACACACACACACACGTGCACGAACACAACAACAATCCGATATGTATAGTGCATCTATTTTTCCAAACCATGCATGTATGACACGAATTCAAAAATACTCCTTCTATTCCTAAATATTAGTCTTTTAGAGATTTCAACAAGTGACTACATACGGAGCAAGATGACTGAATCTACACTCTAAAATATGTCTATATACATCCGTATGTGCCAGTCCATTTGAAATCTCTAAAAAGACTAATATTTAGGAATGAAGGGGGTAAAATGTAAGACATGCATGGTCCTCAATTCAATATTTAAAATGAACAGGAAACTGAAACATGAATATTTAGTCTAGTACTACAGTACATGCAAATGTTGTGTTTAGGCGGAGCTATGATTGTCGGGGGTCAACCCCTCGTCCTTAGATAAAATTGTGAAGCTCTGTTTAGGGTTGTTTAGATTATATTTGTCCCCACCCTCCCAAACACCGATTGGTTGTGCACCCCCACCCCTCCTCCCCGGCAGAATATCATGTGCCCCCATACCTTAGATGCTATATGCCGATACGAGTTGCTTGGAGCTTGTAGATCTAAGAAATAGCAGCTCACATGATGTCTTAATATTTTTACAGGAAACCTTGATGAGTTTGAGAATTGCACACAATTTGCACAAAAACTACTCAGATGCCCTTGGATCCCATATCCAACGACCTCAAAGCTCGTATCACCATAGCATCTAAGATGAAGGAGGACATCATATTTTCCTGTATGTAAGAATATCATGTGCTACCACACCTTAGATGCTTTGGTGATACAAGCTCTTCGGAGCCATTGGATTTGTGACCCAACAACTCCTTGGTGGTTCGAATGGTTTTTGCAGAAAAGCCCCCAAAGAGTTCGGCCACTGCTTACAAGCACAAAAATTGCTCATATGCCATTGGATCTCAGATCAAACGACCTCGAATCTCGTATCACCGTAGCATCCAAGCTGCGACAGCACCTTATATTTTCTCACACAGGAGAATATGAGGTGCTCCCGCACCATAAATTCTATGGTGATACGAGTTCACAGAGATCTAACGGCCCACGGTAGGAGGTTTGAATGTTTTTGCAATATACGGCTGAGAGAGTTTGGGAATTGCGCAGAAAGTACAAGTACTACTCATGTGCCATCTGATCACTGATCGTATGACCTAGATGCTTGTATCACCGTAGCGGGTAATTAAGCTATGCGGAGCACCTATATGAGCAACGGGGAGCCGTTGGATCCAAGAAGCAACGGCACATACGAGGCATGAATGTTTTATTTGCAAAAAAACTTTGGAGAGTTTGGAAATTGCTTGTAATTACAAAGACTACACCCAAGCCATTGGATCTCACTTCCAACGATGTAAAAACTTGTATCACCACAGCATCTAAACTGCGGGGTGGATGTGATATTCTATGCCGCTGTCATTTTTGTTCGTAAACTTGCAAAATACGTGTAACTCGTGCCGTTACTTGTCTAACCGCTCAAAGTGTTTGTTCAAAAAAACCATCCTACACTGAAATAACGGAACAACACACGGGGGTCCCACTTGTCATTAATCAAATTTAGAACTAAAACTAATAAATCTGAAGGATGAGATTCGAACTGGCAACCTGGACTACAAAGTGTAAGTCGATAGCCTGAAACAATAACGGTTGTTGGCTTTGTCCCGTAACTTGATTTTATACAGTATTACGTTGAGTAGAGTAGAGGGAGTGCCTCGTCAACACGTGCATGACCATTGACTCACTTACTGGTGGGTCCTCGGTCTGCGATCTCTCTCCTCTCCATCGTTTAACCTTTGCATGGGGCACACACGAAGAGCAGCGCTAGCTTGTCGTGGCGTTATTATAACTAAAAAACTTGGAAAATAGAAGAATCGCCTAGAACAAGAGACGTTGTGGCTGGTCGAGACGGAGCTAACCACACCTATCCTCCGTGCCACGTTAGCATGATGAAGCTGTGTGGCTAGTGGGGTGTTTTCCACCGACTTGCTGGGTCCCGAAGTCGAACCATAGGTACTACGTCTGATACAGTATATTTTTACACGCACATTTTCCTCCTTGCCGAGACGTGGCACACCCTACCGCACGGTTTTGGGGTCCTCCCGAGTGGTGCACGCATATATTCTTCCTGATGTGGGACGCCCTACCGTGTGTTTTCTGGGTCCTCCTCGGTCGTAGTGCCAAAGAAAGTAAATGAGTCGTCAAATCACGAAAGACCACCTTTCCCGCCGAGTACATCAGTGAAGCACGATGGCTAGCTAGTTCGACCGATTAGCTAGGCCACCGCCACATTTGTTTTTTCACCCCTTTTTTTATCTACTTTCCGGCAGGTAAATTTAAATATCCACCACGGCGTTGCTCTGGTGTTTGGGTGCGGTAGGATTTTTAATTTTTTGATTGACGGGAGCAGGCGCGGCAGGATTTTTAATTTTTTGATTGACGGGAGCAGGCGCGGTAGCAATTAGTAATGATGACTCCGCCTGTAAAACCCACTGCTCCCTGATGTGAGAAGTCGTCGACTGGTGTTTTACCATGGTGAAAACCAAAATATTCCCCGCTTCTCAGCTGGCTCCCTCTGCCTTCCCGTCGATTGCATTGTCTTTCAGCTGTTTCGCCCCCTTTGCTTCCTCTCCCCATTGCTTCCACCTGGTGCCATGGCGGCACAGCAGATCACGGAGTCCGGGGTGAGGCGCCTGACACAGGAGCTCCAGGCCAAGGATGCGGAGCTCAGGGCCAAGGACGTGGAGCTCCGTGAGCTCAAGGAGGAGAGGAGTGCCATGCTCCTCCGTTATGTGCAGGAGTTCACATAGCTTCAAAAGCGGTAGGCGTCCACCATAAAGATGCTCGAGGCATCAGCGGTGTTGCTACAGAAAGCGGGAGATACGATAGGCCGTCAGGGGAGCCGGCTGGAGCGCGAGTAGGACGATCGTGATGAGGTCTAGGATCGCCTCAGCCACTTGGTGAACCAAGTTGCCACGCACGTGTTGCAGCTGCGCGATGCCTATCGTCGTGCCAGCACGACCATGCCGGTCGTTGGGCTAAACCCGTTCGACCACCCGGTCGACTTCAACGAGCTGCGGCTTCCTGACCTGGCCTCCTTCTTCACCTATATCTCCGAGGAGCTGAGTCGTCTCCGCGCGATGGTGGGGGCAGAGCTGGACAAGGAGGGGTTGCAGGCTGCCGTCGCCATTGTCAGGCGAGTCTTTTCAGGGCTCCATCACAGGAATCAATTCGTGCCATTGGACGTCGTCTTTGACAAGCTGGCTCCCATCGACCGGGAGCAGGCTCTGCGGGTGGTTGCACCCTGCATCACCAATGCCGTGCGCCTAGAGAAGCAGAGGGACATCGGTGGTGTTTAGACGCCCTCTGCATGGGCATGTCCATGTCTTGGCGCAACATGACCGTTGGATCAAACTCAAACTGTGCAGATCAGTCACTGTAGCACAAAGCGTGTGGGTGTGTTTGGTTGCATTCTCATCTCAATGTAGTTGTTCCCTCTTCTGTATTTGTGTTAACCTACTAGTGTGGACTCGTGCACCCTTCATGCACTCTGCCAAACACCCAAAAGTGGGTCGAGAAGGGAACTTTTGCTCCCATCCCAGTCACCCTTCATACACCCTGCCTAACACTATTCGTGCTTCATATGGTTCTTGTTTCGTGGAGTACTGTAGCACCGTACTCTCTGTGCGCTGTAGACCTAGTTCTGTTAACATTGATCTCACCGTTCATTCTCGACCGAACAGTCGA
This sequence comes from Triticum dicoccoides, assembly GCF_002162155.2. NCBI lineage: Eukaryota > Viridiplantae > Streptophyta > Magnoliopsida > Poales > Poaceae > Triticum > Triticum dicoccoides. Next base: position 157,597,542 of record NC_041383.1, on the reverse strand, counting down.
AAAAAGGTACTATGTTACTACATTACTATTCATATAGTTGACATGCGCACAACATCATTTGTTATCGTCATATCTTACTACACTAGCAACAAGATTATGTAGTACTGACGTATGAACCACTGCACATGCCTAGTAGTAGGAGCACTGTGTATGTTCAAGTGGCTACCGTGTTTCATACTCCTCCATTGTAAGAGTGGAAACGCTTGCTGTAATCATTTTTTTCTTCAGAAAAATAGTGGACACGCTCTACCGTGCGGATCCTCCTCCGGCCATGCACTAAATTACTCACTTTCAACGACGTGTGGGACAACCAGCATCGGGCTCCACCAGCCATGCACTAAATTACTCCGTAGTAGAGTGGTGGTAGACTACCCCGATAGAAGCGCCGCTGTGATGCCCAATGAGCCGTCAAATCACAAAACCTCCTCCTTTCCAGCAGTAAGTTGGACGGACGAAGCAACCATCATTTCACTCTTCTCTCTCAACTTCCTCTCTTGAAGAAAACCCCCACTCACTTCGCTTCTCCCTCATCTTGTTCCTCATTTCACTCTTCTCTCTTAGCTTCCTCTCTTGGATGGACGCTGGAGCACCGGCCGACGTGATATCTATGGCTCTGGCAAAAACCGTCGAGGCTCATGGTACGAAGAAGCGCAAGCACCCTGCCGAGACTACCGCAGACAAGCTCAAAGCCATCGCCCTGTCCAAGCCCCCCTCTCCGGGATCCCTCATTAAGCAAGTCCAGGTAATATCTCTTCTTGACGATCTTTTTCTCGATCTTGATCGTGTTTTTTCATCTAACACGTAGTACTAGTACTAGTAGTACAACTTTCTGGGTGATCTTGCATGTGATTTTTGTGTGCCAAATGACGGTTCTAAATTCCTCTTTTGACCAAAACATGCGAGAGGTTGACACTGATTTCTTATAGATTACTTTCAACTACTCCCTTTGTCCCAAAATTCTTGTCTTAGATTTGTCTAGATACGGATGTATCTCATCCGTATCTAGACAAATCTAAGACAAGAATTTTGGGACGGGGGGAGTACTTTGTGAACATCAATGCTACTCCCTCTGTTCGGAATTACTCGTCCAAGAAATGAATGTATTTAGATGTATTTTAGTTGTAGATACATTCATTTCTGTGACAAGTAATTCTGAACCGAGGGAGTACCTTTGAAGAGGGTATATTTGCCTCAGTAACTTGTGTTATGGATATTGCAAGTAATCCCTCTGCTCTCATGCCTTTGAAGACATGTTCTAGTGTCTTTGTTCACTCATTTCTATGCGTATATGTAGTCATATATGGAGTATAATATCGAAAATCATCTTATATTTCTGAATGGAGGTAGTAATAAAATATGGTTTCTGTTTGAATTAGAACCAGGTCCGCGGTGGAGATGAAGTTCTCAAAGTCATGTCGTGTGAACTGGAAGACCTGAGGATGAGTTCTATTGCTAAACTATCCAGTTGATGTGTCCTTGTCGCCACGTGTCCTGAACTAGTGTTTTCGTGTAGCATTGTTGTCAGGCGTGTTCCCGAGGCTGTACTTGACCACAACAATTTCCTGGTTGTGCCTTCGATTACGAAGGGTGTGGTTGTTGTAAAGCTTCCCAAGAAATATGATGCGGCCTGTCTTCATCATCATGTTTATGAGTGGAAAGACCACTCTGTTAGGTTCTCCAAGGTTGACGAAATGGTGATGGTGCAGGTAGACATCTCTCACGAAGTCCATGGCCTAGTCAGTTATGTGGGGTTCATCCCGTAGGTCGGTGGCAAGAAATAGTCTGCAGAGTTTAATTAGTGCAACTTTCTTGTCTGTAGTAAGTACTATTGTCCAGTACTTGATTTGTGTTTGTGAACCCTGTATTGTTTAGTACTGGCGCTTTTGGTGTGTGGTCATACCTAAGAACAGTCTATGTTAATGTCTATCCACTCAATTTAGTCTGTATATTTTGAAGTATCCAGATCATCTTTTTTGTGAGGACGGTTTATCAATTATGGTTACACTCCAATATCTGTATGCATTGCAGGGTTTATCGCACCCACCAGGATTTCCAGTCCCATGGATGTTCGGTCCATACGATTTGTCACGACCTTTGGACTGTCCTTCTTGTGGGAGTAGGCGGGGGCCCTGGATGCCACCCGTAGTTGGACGATCAATCTTCTGTTTAGTACTTCAACATAGTGATTTCCTGGTAAGGATTCACTCGTGTCACATCAAGTAAATCTTATTGATTTACTGTCTAAACCTTATTGATTTAATGTCATGTTTTCTTTCTTTTCCTGCAATTTTACGATGCAGGTTTTGCCATGTGACATTCATCACAAAATAAACCGTTTGGTTTGCTCTACGATGGCTATTTTTGCAGGTTTCACTTCTTATGTCGTGTCAGTAATGAAGGCACTGTCCATCACTTATATTACTAGAAACAACTGGATCAGTCTGTTGTCTGAGTACAAATTGAATCCCTATGATGAACTGCAGTTTGGTTTAACAAAAACGCCACAATTAGTCCTCGCGTTTAAAAGAAATGAAAAAAACTGGATCACGATCACGGAGCCTAGTCAAGTTAGAAAGCTGATCATGGCAGACCAGACACGATTGCCGCTGTCTCGCACATCGGTACCACCTTCAGCAATGGCTCGAGCACCGGCAGTTGTTCTAGCACTGACAGTGGCAGCAGCTCAGTCTGATCCAGCTGAGGATTGGGCACCGACCGCGTCAGCGGATCAGGCTGATCTACCGGAGGATCGGGCATCGACACCGGCACCTGCTCCGACACCGGCACCAGCTCTACAAGGAGCACCATCTCCGGCAGCAGCAGTGACTTCGGCACCTACACCAACACTTGCACTTCCATCTGCTCAGGCCCGTGCAGCGGCAACCGAACAAGCAGTTGCATCGGCAACAGACTAGGCTGCAGTTCGCACTTCATATACCAAAGTCCTTACAAAAACTAACATGTCCACCTTCTTGGTAAGCATTGGCCGCCCAAGTGCTTCGTTCTTTTTTCTTTCCATGTTGTTTCACATGATTCACGGTGTTGATCTAACTGTTTGGATATGTCTTCTTGTTTTCAAACAGAGAATTCCTAGAGCAACGAGGGAGTCGTTCAACAATCCGGGCGACCGCGGCCAAGTTTCTCTTACCATGCGCAGCCTTGGTGTGAATGAACCTACTCAATATACTATAAGTACAAAGGATGGTCGCATGATGATTGATGCTAAAGGATGATCAAGGTTCAAATCTAAATCATATCTTGCAGTAGGGGATGATGTCAAAATCGAACTTTCTCGGCAAGGAGAGCTGGTCCAAATCAACTTTGAAATTCTTCAGTAGCAGCACGCAACTGCCGAAATGATCTATCCTCCAAGAGATTTTGATGTAATAATCTAGCATGGTGAAACAAGTGTCCTGTGTGTATAAGTAGTACGACGGTATTATTTATCACATGGTATATCATTGATAGAACTGCAACTCTCATTGCTGGTTAGGAGCTGTCGTTCGATTTCATTCCAACAACTGTCGTGCTTTATTCAATTTTGTGTATTCACATTGCGACAGCATCTAAAACCAGCGCCGTACTGATCGCTTGCAATATGAAAAGCGTTGAGGTAGAACACATGGGCCCCCAAACATGCAGGATGGGCCTGCGGCCCAAAGTCCAGAACCGTGAGCCTGTCTGAGTATTATATTCTCAGCTGAACCCCCATAATGCCCGTGCATTGCACGTAACATCAAGATGCATTTCTATGAGTATTTTATCTTGTGAGAGAAAAGGATGAACGAGGGAAGGCCTTATTTTCAAATGTGGAGAGGTGTGTGGGTACCTTTTTGAAAAATTGCCATAGTTTCCTTCCTATAAGTCAGATATAAATTGGACAGCCTATATTGCAGGATGGCAGGCAGACTGAGGGAGTCCTGGACTAGGGGGTGTCCGGATAGCCGAACTATCACCGTCGGCCGGACTCCAAGACTATGAAGATACAAGATTAAAGACTTCATCCCGTGTCCAGATGGGACTTTCCTTGGCGTGGAAGGCAAGCTTGGAGATACGGATATGTAGATCTCCTACCATTGTAACCGACTCTGTGTAACCCTAGCCCTCTCCGGTGTCTATATAAATCGGAGGGTTTTAGTCCATAGGACGAACAACAATCATACCATAGGCTAGCTTCTAGGGTTTAGCCTCCTTGATCTCGTGGTAGATCTACTCTTGTACTACCCATATCATCAATATTAATCAAGCAGGAGTAGGGTTTTACCTCCATCGAGAGGGCCCGAACCTGGGTAAAAACATCGTGTCCCTTGTCTCATGTTACCATCCGCCTAGACGCACAGTTCAGGACCCCCTACCCGAGATCCGCCAGTTTTGACACCGACATTGGTGCTTTCATTGAGAGTCCCTCTGTGTCATCACCTATAGGCCCGATGGCTCCTTCGATCATCAATGACAACGCGGTCTAGGGTGAGACTTTTCTCCCCGGACAGATCTTTGTATTCGGTGGCTTTGCGCTGCGGGCCAATTCACTTGGCCGCCTGGAGCAGATCGAAAGCTACGCCCCTGGCCATCAGGTCAGATTTGGAAGTTTGAACTATACGGCTGACATCCGCGGAGACTTGATCTTCGACGGATTCGAGCCACAGCCAAGCGCGCCGCACTGTCACGATGGGCATGATTTAGCTCTGTTGCTAGACAGTGCCCTGGAGGCCGCACAAGAATCCGCTCGGAACTGACTACGCCGATCGAGGATGGGTGGATGGACACCGCCTCGGGGGTTGCTATCTCTACGGTGATAGAGCCGAATACCGACCCTATCCCTTGTGAAGCTCGTGACTCCAAGGTGCCGGACTCTTCTCCGGACCCCGAACTTTCCGCGCCCCTGCCAGTCGAACCCGATTGGGCGCCGATCATGGAGTTCACTGCTGCGGACATCTTTCAGCACTCGCCTTTTGGCGACATCCTGAATTCGCTAAAGTGTCTCTCTCTATCAGGAGAGCCCTGGCCGGATTATGGCCAGGACGGTTGGGATGCGGATGACGAAGAAATTCAAAGCCCATCCACCACCCACTTCGTAGCCATTGTCGATGACTTAACCGACATGCTAGATTTCGACTCCGAAGACATCGACGGTATGGACGACGATGCTGGAGACGACCAAGAACCAGCGCCTACAGGGCACTGGAAAGCCACCTCGTCATACGACATATACATGGTGGACATCCCAAAGTATGGGAATGGCGATGGAACAGCGGAGGATGACCCCTCCAAAAAACAGCCTAAGCGCCGGCGTCAGCGGCGCCGCTCCAAATCCCGCCACAGCAAGAATGGAGATTCCGGCACCAGAGATAATAACACCCCGGACAGTGCTGAAGACAACCCCCTCCAGCAAGATTCAGCACAGGAGGATGGAGAAGCCAGCCCTCGTGAGAGAGCGGCAGACAAAGAGGTAGAGGACGATAATTACATGCCTCCCTCCGGAGACGGGGCAAGCCTCGACGACAACGAATTCGTCGTCCCTGAGGATCCCGTCGAACAAGAGCGTTTTAAACGCAGGCTTATGGCCACGGCAAGAAGCCTCAAGAAAAAGCAGCAAGAGCTTAGAGCTGACCAAGATTTGCTAGCTGACAGATGGACTGAAGTCCTTGCGGCCGAAGAGTATGAACTCGAACGCCCCTCCAAAAGCTACCCCAAATGCAAGCTGCTGCCCCGATTAGAGGAGGAAGCACATAAACCTAGATCACCAGCGCACAATACGGCCGACCGGCCACCTCGTGGCCGCGACAGAGAGGCCTCTAGGCCCTCCACTAAAGCCATACCCCGGCGTCGCTCGAAAAGTACGAAGTCACGGGGGAACGCGCCGGACTTGCGAGACATATTGGAGGATAAGGCAAGACAAACAAGATCGATCTATGGATCGCGTGGGCGCCCCACGATACGCGACGACAACCGTCATGACGGATACAGCAATCCCGGCCGGGCCAAACACAGTAGACAAAGCTCGTTTCAGCTGCGTCGTGATATAGCCCAATACAGAGGCGCCGCACACCCACTATGCTTCACAGATGAAGTAATGGATCATCAAATCCCCGAAGGGTTCAAACCCGTGAACATTGAATCCTACGATGGCACAACAGATCCTGCGGTTTGGATCGAAGACTATCTCCTTCATATCCACATGGCCCGCGGTGATGATCTTCACGCCATCAAATACCTCCCACTCAAGCTTAAAGGATCCGCTAGGCATTGGCTCAACAGCCTGCCAGCAGAATCAATTGGGTGTTGGGAGGACCTGGAAGCCGCATTCCTCGATAACTTCCAGGGCACATATGTGCGACCACCAGACGCCGATGACCTAAGCCACATAATTCAGCAGCCAGACGAATCGGCCAGACAATTCTGGACACGGTTCTTAACCAAGAAAAATCAAATCGTCGACTATCCGGATGCAGAGGCCCTTGCAGCCTTCAAACACAACATCCGCAACGAATGGCTTGCCCGGCACCTAGGACAGGAAAAGCCGAAATCAATGGCAGCCCTCACATCACTCATGACCCGCTTCTGTGCGGGAGAAGACAGCTGGCTAGCCTGCAGTAACAACCTAACCAAAAACTCTGGTAGTTCGGATACCAAAGACAGCAATGGCAGGTCGCGTCACAATAAGCACAAGCGCCGCATTAACGGCGATAATACTGAAGATACGGCAGTCAACGCCGGATTCAGAGGCTCTAAACCCGGTCAGCGGAAAAAGCCATTCAAAAGAACTACTCCGGGCCCTTCCAATTTGGACCGGATACTCGATCGCTCGTGCCAGATACACGGCACCCCCGAAAAGCCAGCTAATCACACCAACAGAGATTTTTGGGTGTTCAAACAGGCAGGCAAGTTAATCGCCGAAGGCAATGACAAGGGGCCGCATAGCGATGACAAGGAGGAGACACGGCCACCGAACAATAGAGGACAGAAGGGTTTTCCCTCACAAGTGCGGACAGTGAACATGATATACGCAACCCACATACCCAAAAGGGAGTGGAAGTGTGCCCTCAGGGACGTATACGCGATGGAGCCAGTCGCCCCAAAGTTCAATCCGTGGTCCTCCTGCCCGATCACCTTTGATCAAAGGGACCACCCCACCAGCATCCGCCATGGCAGATTCGCCGCATTGGTGTTAGACCCAATCGTCGATGGATTTCACCTCACTAGAGTCCTGATGGACGGCGGCAGCAGCCTGAACCTTCTCTACCAGGATACAGTGCGCAAGATGGGCATAGATCCCTCAAGGATTAAACCCACAAAGACGACCTTCAAAGACGTCATACCAGGTGTAGAGGCCAATTGTACAGGCTTAGTTACACTTGAAGTGGTCTTCAGATCCCCGGATAACTTCCGAAGCGAGGAGTTAATCTTCGACATAGTCCCGTTCCGCAGCGGCTATCATGCACTGCTCGGATGAACCGCATTTGCAAAGTTCAATGTGGTGCCGCACTACGCATACCTCAAGCTCAAGATGCCAGGCCCTCGAGGAGTCATCACGGTCAACAGAAACACCGAACGCTCTCTCCGAACGGAGGAGCATACAGCGGCTCTTGCGGCAGAAGTGCAGAGTAGCCTCTTAAGGCAATTCTCAAGTCCTGCTGTTAAGCGACCGGACACCGTCAAGCGCGCCCGAAGTAACCTACAACAAGACCACTTGGCATATTCCGAGCATGCGTAGCAATGCGGCCCCAACCCCAGCCCTCGCGAAATCGCGAGACCAGTACCACGCATACATCACTACGCTCTGGAGATACATGGGCATAGGGGAAGGGGCACGACCACGGCATGCCCAGACTGCGGATCAACCACACCAGGGGCTCCCAAATTTGTCATTCTTTTTTTTCTTATTCTCAGGACTCCGTTTTCCAGAAGCCCTGTCCGGCAGTAGATCTGCCGCACTCATGATGCAACAGCCAGGGAAGCAGAAAGGCTACGACGAGTATCCAGGTGGTCTCCATTACGAGCATTATACCTGTTTTACATACCATTCCGTAGCCTACCCCTGGAGCGGGACATGTTAAATAGTCCCACCCCTTGCTTATAGCACTATTTCTATCGTTCTGCCTCCATTGCACTATTTTTTGAATAAATAATGCATCGCTTTTTGCCTATCATTGCATATCTTTTTATATATGTTCACTTATGACATGTCGCACCCATACGCTTTGGTACGGCCAAATACACCAGGGGCTTAAGTTCCCCAAATTATGGTGTGATAAGTCCGAACACTTTCACAAGTGCGGCACCCCGAACTTATAGCACTATATGCATCGGCTCCGAATCATGTCTTGGGTCAATAGTTGGGTTTGCCCGGCTCCCATGTTTTGGTACCTTATGTTCCGTTATATCGTCTAAGGTAGTGCTGGGAGAACCACTGCGATTGTGCCCCAGTTGAGCTGGGTCGAGCACCTTAGTGGAGAAAGCTAGAACTGACCGTCATGATAAGGCGAGAGCTAGTCGCTGTTCGAGAGGTCTTTTCGAGTCCCTAAAGACTTATGCTGCTTAGAGCGAGGAGCCGGCTTTGTCCGGCCCCAGGCGTGGATAGCGCCCCGAATTCAGCCTTTCGAACACTAGGGGCTTCGCCAAAATATAAAAAATATAGAATTCTATGGCTAAGTGAGAGTGTTCAAGCATTATAAGTCCGGTTGCCTCGTTCGTTGTGTTGAGCGCCTCCCTAGAAGGACCCAAAAATGAGAACAAGAGCGCTCAAGTTTATCCCGAACACCCCAGCATTCGTGGCATGGGGGCTGAAGCCAACGACTTGCCATCTCTCAGATTTGATAAACAGCCGCATAGAAGGTAATATTTTAAATTAACAAGCGTTGCTTAGCGCATATGAACAAAGTTTTCAGCGCACGGGATAACAAAATGCGAGTCTACTCAAAAATTACATCTTTGGAGCATTCACCCGCAATAAGGCGGGCACCCTTCAGGACACCCTTATAATACATCTCGGGCGTGCGATACTCCTTGCCCGGCGGTGGCGCGTCCGTCACAAGCTTCTCGGCGTCCATCCTGCCCCAGTGCACTTTAGCACGGGCAAGGGCCCGACGGGCACCTTCAATGTAGGCGGAGTGCTTGATGACTTCAACCCATGGACAGGCGTACACCAGCCGCCGCACCAGACCGAAGTAGCTCCCAGGCATGGCTTCTTTAGGCCATGGCCAAACTATGAGGCCCTTCATGGCCTGTTCGGCCACCTTGTGGAGCTCGACTAGCTGCTTCAGCTGGTCTCTCAGGGGCACCGGATGTCCAGCCTCAGCATACTGAGACCAGAACACCTTTTCCGTCGAGCTCCCCTCCTCGGCTCTGTAGAATGCGGCAGCATCGGACACACTACGGGGCAGATCTGCGAACGCTCCTGGAGAGCTCCAAATTCAGGTAAGTAACAAGTAATTCACTTTTACATGCTTGCTCTGCATGAAGAATTCCTTACCCGCCGCTATCTTCTTTACTGCCTCGATCTTCTGGAGGGCCTTTTGGGCTTTGGCCTTAGCGGCTTTGGCACTCTCAAGAGCCGACGCGAGCTCGGACTCTCGAGTCTTCGAGTCACGCTCCAAACTCTCGTATTTTTCCACGAGAGCCCGGAGCTCTTGCCGCACCTCCGCCACCCGCGCCTCCTGCTTCTCTCGCTCGGTGCGTTCCGTGGCCGCATTGCGTTCATCCGCGGACACCTCCTCCTTCAGGGTCGCCACCTCGTTCGTCGCCCCTGGAATACCCATGTTATTCCTGTCATTTTTTGGCAACCAAATCCTTTTCTATAAGGTACAACTTTAATAAGGTGTTACTTACCTTCCTTGTCCTCGAGCTGCTTCTTGGCATGGCCGAGCTCGCTCTCGGACCGCTCGAGGCTCTGCTTTAAGGCATTGACCTCCGCAGTCAGTGCGGCAGAGGTCAGCAGCGCAGCCTGCATTCCCATATTGACATATTTGTGTTAGACTCCTGCGTATATCTTTTTTAGATCCTTAGTTCGGCTTTTCTTTCCGAACACCGAACTGAGCATCAGGGGCTACTGTCTATGCGGTACTATTTTTACATATCTTAATCACATACCTCAAAGCCTATTAGAAGGCTGGTGCAGGCTTCGGTCGGCCCGCTCTTGGCAGACTGAACCTTCTGAATCACCGCACTCATGACAGTGTGTGCTCCTCGTCGATGGAAGCGCCGTTGAGCGCCTCCAGCAAGTTATCCGGTGCCTCCGGTTGGATGAGGGCCATCGGCGTCGCTGTCTCGCCCTTCTCATGAAGGGGCCGCCCGCCGGACTCCGGAACCACCAATGGTTCCGGTGCGGAGTCCGGTCCAAAGTCTGGGAGGTTGCCCTGCGGCACCTCCGGGGCCTCCTCCTCTTGGCTGGTCCCCTTCTAGGACCCCACCTCAGCGTCATCTGCGTCACGGGGGGAGGAGGCGGTCGGAAGTGAAGCGCTATTCACATCCGACGAACCCAGGGACCCGCTCGACGAAGTGGGGAGATCGTCCTTGGGCGGACTACATGGTTGTATTCGGCGTTAGAAGACACTATGCGATGAAAGGAAAATCATAAGCTATTCTGGAATCCGGACACTTACGATCTCGCCAGGGGCTTGGCCCTCGAGGGCCACTCCTCTTCACCGTTGTCGGCGTTGGTGGAACAGTCCGGAGGAAGGGTCCTTCCCTTCTTGGACCCT
>NC_041383.1:157528348-157586673 GCF_002162155.2 Triticum dicoccoides | reverse complement strand
TCTTTCTTCTCCTCATCATCTTTGTGGGAGGAGTCTGCCTCGGAGTCATCGGACGATGAGTTCGATAACATCTGGCGCCGGGAACTCCTCCGGGTTCCCGTGGCCTTCTTCTTGGCCTTCTTCTCCGGCACCACGTAGGGCGCCGGGACCAGCAGCCCCGTCAAACAGGCGTCCGCTGGGTCTTCTGGAAGGGGAGCCGGGCAGTTAACCTGCCCGAATGTCTTCTGCCAGGCCTGTTAAAGGTAATGGGAGTTTAGATCCCGCATAGAGTCAAACTATGGAAAACAAGTGTCCCATGAAAGGGTAATATAGCTTACCTCGCCAGCCGGACGCTACGAGCTGAATCCGCGATCTTCAGTAGCGGATGCGGGAGCCTCGGCGCCCTTGAACAGCACCCTCCAGGCCTCTTCGTACGTCGTGTCGAAGAGCCTGCTCAAGGTCTGGTGTTGTGCCGGATCGAACTCCCACAGGTTGAAATCCCGCTGTTGGCACGGGAGAATCCGGTGGATGAGCATGACCTGGACTACGTTGACAAGCTTGAGCTTCTTGTTCACCAGGGTTTAGAGACAGGATTGGAGTCCGGTCAGCTCCTCCGAATCGCCCCACGACAGGCCCTTCTCTTTCCAGGAGGTGAGCCGTGTGGGGATGCCAGATCTGAATTCGGGGGCCGCTGCCCATTCAGGGTCACGTGGCTCAGTGACGTAGAACCACCCCGATTGCCACCCTTTGATGGTTTCCACGAAGGTGCCCTCGAGCCAGGTGACGTTGGGCATCTTGCCCACCATGGCACCTCTGCACTCTGCTTGGCGGCCACCCACTACCTTCGGCTTGACATTAAAAGTCTTTAGCCATAAGCCAAAGTGGGGCTGGATACAGAGGAAGGCCTTGCACATGACGATAAACGCCGAGATGTTGAGGATAAAATCCGGGGCCAGGTCATGGAAATCCAGGCCATAGTAGAACATGAGCCCCCGAACAAATGGGTGGAGTGGGAAGCCCAGTCCGCGGAGGAAATGGGGAAGGAACACCACCCTCTCGTGGGGCTGGGGGTGGGGATGAGTTGCCCCTCGTCGGGGAGCCGGTGCGCGATATCGCTGGACAAATATCCGGCCTTGCGCAGCTTTTTGATGTGCCCCTCCGTGACGGAGGAGGCCATCCACTTGCCTCCCGCTCCGGACATGGTTGAGAAGGTTGAGGTAAGATGTGCGGACTTGGGCGCTGGAGCTCGAGTGCGCGGAGAAGGATAAGCAAAGGAGGAAGAAGGCGTAGGTAAAAAGGTGGATCCTTGTCCCCTTATATATGGGCAGACGAAACTATGTGTCCCCACCAGCCCGGTAAAACTCGCTTATCTCCCAAGCGCCGCAATTAATGGCGCGGTTGGGTTACCCACGTCCGTATTGATGAGAATCTCGGAATAAGGGGACACGATCTCTGCTTTGACAAGACGTGCCAAGGAAACCGCTTCGCTAAACGCGCTGAGGTGGAACAGTAAAAACAATTTGAATAAAGGTTTGGACGTGGTGTGACATCATGCCACGAGATACGTAAGCAGATTGAACTTGTGTAAATATTATTCTCTCTACGGTGGTATGTGGAATTTATTTTGCAGAGCCGTACACTATCCTGGTGTTCACAATCTTCTAAGAATTATTCGGAGGAGGAACCCGCCTTGCAATGCCGAAGACAACATGCGCGCCGGACTCGTCGTCATTAAAGCCTGGTTCAGGGGCTACTGAGGGAGTCCTAGACTAGGGGGTGTCCGGATAGCCGAACTATCACCGTCGGCCGGACTCCAAGACTATGAAGATACAAGATTGAAGACTTCGTCCCGTGTCCAGATGGGACTTTCCTTGGCGTGGAAGGCAAGCTTGGCGATACGGATATGTAGATCTCCTACCATTGTAACCGACTCTGTGTAACCCTAGACCTCTCCGATGTCTATATAAACCGGAGGGTTTTAGTCCATAGGACGAACAACAATCATACCATAGGCTAGCTTCTAGGGTTTAGCCTCCTTGATCTCGTGGTAGATCTACTCTTGTACTACCCATATCATCAATATTAATCAAGCAGGAGTAGGGTTTTACCTCCACCGAGAGGGCCCGAACCTGGGTAAAAACATCGTGTCCCTTGTCTCCTGTTACCATCCGCCTAGACGCACAGTTCGGGACCCCCTACCCGAGATCTGCCGGTTTTGACACTGACACAAACCATCATCACCAACTCGTCTATACTGTGTTAAAAACAACTCTGTTTTTTATAATTATATATGTTATATATATTCCCCTTGATTTTTCTTATGTATAAAGTTGTGATATAAAAGATTTGTATATTTCTTTTACAGAGGGAGTATCTCTCTGTCAAAAATAATTTTATGTGTAACTAGTTACTCCTGTCTTTCTACTTCCTTTCACTCATATGTGGGGGCATCCAGCAACGGGGTCCACGTGCCATATGCACAAATTAGAGTGCACAACTGCACGTTAGACACACCCCGATCGTAGTGCCGCAGTAATGCCCAATGAGCCGTCAAATCACAACCCCCCCCCCCTTCCAGCTTTAGCAGTAAGCTGGATGGACGAAGCGGCAATATTTCACTGGGCCTGAATCCCCTTCTCTCTTGTCTGCTTGTTCAAAGAAAACCCCCTCTCGGCGATTGCATAGAGTTTTCTCATGGAGAACCAGGTACGAATTCTTCATCCATCCCCGATAAATCCAAGTCCCTTGGTCGCAGGTACTCCTAGGATGGCAGCCGCCGCCGTTGATGCATTTTTCTTCTTACTGAATCTAGTGTGTTTCATTTGCAGTGCACAAAGTGCGAGGACCCTACAGGTTTCTGCGCGTGATACGTCTCCGTCGTATCTACTTTTCCAAACACTTTTGCCCTTGTTTTGGACTCTAACTTGCATGATTTGAATGGAACTAACCCGGACTGATGATGTTTCCAGCAGAATTGCCATGGTGTTACTTTTGTGCAGAAATAAAAGTTCTCGGAATGACCTAAAAATCCACGGAGCAACTTTTCAGAATTAATAAAAAATATTGGCAAAAGAATTAATATCAGGGGTCCCACACCCTGTCCACGAGGGTGGGGGCGCGCCCCCTCCCCTAGGGCGCTCCCCCTGCCTCGTGGGCCCCCTGGACGTCCACCAACCTCAACTCCAACTCCATATATTTGCTTTCGCGGAGAAAAAAATCAGAGAAAAAGTTTCATCGCGTTTTACGATACGGAGCCGCCGCCAAGCCCTAATCTCTCTCAGGAGGGCTGATTTGGAGTCCGTTCAGGGCTCCGGAGAGGGGCATTCATCGTCGTCGTCATCATCAACCATCCTCCATCACCAATTTCATGATGCTCACCGCCGTGCGTGAGTAATTCCATCATAGGCTTGCTGGACGGTGATGGGTGGATGAGATTTACCATGTAATCAAGTTAGTTTTGTTAGGGTTTGATCCCTAGTATCCACTATGTTCTGAGATTGATGTTGTTGTGACTTTGCTATGCTTTATGCTTGTCACCAGGGCCCGAGTGCCATGATTTCAGATCTGAACCTATTATGTTTTCATGAATATATGTGAGTTCTTGATCCTATCTTGCAAGTCTATAGTCACCTATTATGTGTTATGATCCGATAACCCCGAAGTGACAATAATCGGGATACTTCTCGGTGATGACCGTAGTTTGAGGAGTTCATGTATTCACTAAGTGCTAATGCTTTGGTCCGGTACTCTATTAAAAGGAGGCCTTAATATCCCTTAGTTTCCATTAGGACCCCGCTGCCACGGGAGGGTAGGACAAAAGATGTCATGCAAGTTCTTTTCCATAAGCACGTATGACTATATTCGGAATACATGCCTACATTACATTGATGAACTGGAGCTAGTTCTGTGTCACCCTATGTTATAACTATTACATGAGGAATCGCATCCGACATAATTATCCATCACTGATCCAATGCCTACGAGCTTTTCACATACCGTGCTTTGCTTATTTACTTAATGCTGCTACTGTTACAATTACTACAAAACTGCTACCGTTACTTTTGCCATTGTTACTGTTACTTCCATACTACTTTGCTACTAAATACTTTGCTGCAGATACTAAGTTATCCAGGTGTGGTTGAAATGACAACTCAACTGCTAATACTTGAGAATATTCTTTGGCTCCCCTTGTGTCGAATCAATAAATTTGGGTTGAATACTCTACCCTTGAAAACTGTTGCGATCCCCTATACTTGTGGGTTATCAATACTATTTTCTGGCGCCATTGTCGGGGAGCATAACTCTATTCTTTGAGTCACTTGGGATTTATATCTACTGGTCACTATGAGGAACTTGAAAGACGAAAGAACTAAGATTTATCCCTCAACTACGAGGGGAGGTAAGGAACTGCCATCTAACTCTACACTTGATTCTCCTTCTGTTATGAGTAAGCTTGCGACACCTAAACCTGCTTCTGCTATGAATCCTGATATGTCGCATGTTATTGATGATGCCACTTCTACTATGCATGATACTTATGATGAAACCACTTCTATGCTTGATACTATTGTGCCATTAGGTGAATATCTTGAGAACAACTTGCTAGGGTTAGAGGGAATGAAATTATTGAAACTGATATTATTGAAGATAGTGATGATGAAGGTTCTCCCCCTAAGTATGAATTGCATGTTGTTCCTGAGGGTTATGTTATGGATGAAGAAACTGCTAGAGATTTTCTTGCCTGCAATGATAGATCTGATCTTAAGAAGTTATTAGCTAAACTGAAACAGAAATCCCTGAATGCTAGAATGAAATATGACCCTGCTTTTGCTACTTCACCTATCTTTGTTACTGATAAGGATTATGATTTCTCTATCGATCCTGAGATAATTACTTTGGTTGAATCTGATCCTTTTTATGGCTCTGAAACTGCAACTGTTGTGGCACATCTTACTAAATTGAATGATATAGCCACCCCGTTCACTAACGATGAGAAATCTCGCTACTATTATATCCTTAAGATATTTTCGTTCTCATTAAAGGGTGATGCTAAAACTTGGTTTAATTCTCTTGATCCTGGTTGTGTGCGTAGTCCCAAGGATATGATTTATTACTTCTTTGCTAAATATTTCCCTGCTCATAAGAAACAAGCTGCCTTAAGGGAAATATATAATTTTGTGCAAATTGAAGAAGAGAGTCTCCCACAAGCTTGGGGGAGGCTTCTCCGGTTACTTAATGCTTTGCATGATCATCCTCTTAAGAAAAATGAAATACTTGATATCTTTTATAATGGACTAACCGATGCTTCCAAGGACCACTTGGATAGTTGTGCTGGTTGTGTTTTCAGGGAAAGAACAGTTGATCAAGCTGAATTGCTATTGAATAATATGTTGACTAATGAAAATAATTGGACTCTTCCTGAGCCAATTCCTAAACCAACTCCGAAGAAGAGAGGTGTTCTATTTCTCAGTCCTGAAGATATGCAAGAGGCAAAGAAATCTATGAAAGAAAAAGGTATTAAAGCTGAAGATGTTAAGAATTTACCTCCTGTTGAAGAAATACATGGTCTTAATATGCCACCTATTGAATAAACACATGGTCTTGATAACCCGACACGGGTAGTAAAGGTAAATTATCTCTATAGATATGATAAAGTTGAAATCCCATCTACTAAGTTTGCTAGCCAATGCTTGGATGAATTTGATGACTTTATGGCTAGACAAGAAAATTTCAATGCTTATGTTGGTAGAGAATTAAAGAGTAATGCTTACATGATTGGACGCTTGAGTGATTATATGGCTAGAGTTAAAGGTGAACTTAAGCTCATTAGTAAATATGCTTCTATGGTTACCACTCAAGCAGAACAAGTACTTAAAGCTCAAAATGATTTGCTCGATGAATTAAATGATAAACATGATTTTGCTGTTAGAGTGGCTACTAGAACTGGTAAAATGACTCAGGAACCTTTGTATCCTGAAGGCCACCCTAAGAGAATTGAGCAAAATTCTCAGAGAAATAATTTGGATGCACCTAGTCCTTCTAAAAGGAAGAAAAATAAAAATGATAGAACTTCGCATTCTTCTAGTGAACCTGTTGTAGGCACACCAGAGAATCCCAATGATATTTCTATTTCTGATGCTGAAACACAATCTGGTGATGAACATGAACCTAGTGATAATTTTAATGATAATGTACATGTTGATGCTCAACCTAGCAATAATAATGGTGTATAGATTGAACATGTTGTTGATCTTGATAACCCACAATCAAAAAATCAACATTATGGTAAGAGAGACTTTGTTGCTAAGAAGCACGGTAAAGAAAGAGAACCATGGGTTCAGAAACCCATGCCTTTTCCTCCTAAGCCATACAAGAAAAAGGATGATGAGGATTTTGAGCGTTTTGCTGAAATGATTAGATCCATCTTCTTGCGTATGCGCCTAACTGATATGCTTAAAGTAAATCCTTATGCTAAGTACATGAAAGATATTATTACAAATAAAAGAAAGATACCGGAAGCTGAAATTTCCACCATGCTTGCTAATTATACTTTTAAGGGTGGAATACCAAAGAAACTTGGAGATCCAGAAGTACCAACTATACCATGCTCCATTAAAAGAAACTATGTTAAAACTGCTTTATGTGATCTTGGAGCCGGTGTTAGTGTTATGCCTCTCTCTTTATATCAGAGACTTAAATTGAATAAGTTGACACCTACTGAAATATCTTTGCAAATAGCTAATAAATCAACTGCTATACCTGTCGGTATTTGTGTGTATGTGCCTGTTGTGGTTGCAAACGTTACTATCTTAACGGACATTGTTATTCTTGATATTCCCGAGGACGATAGTATGTCGATTATCCTTGGTAGACCCTTTTTGAACACTGCAGGGGCTGTTATTGATTGCAACAAAGGCAATGTCACTTTTCATATTAATGGTAATGCGCATACGGTACACTTTCCGAGGAAACAACCTCAAGTTCATAGCATCAATTCTATTGGAAAAATTCCAACTATCATTATTGGAGGTTTTGAATTTCCTCTTCCTACTGTCAAGAAGAAATATGATATTCTTATCACTGACACCCACGGCGTCCACTTTTATCAGTTGAACAGGTCCATCTCTATCAAAGCAGCCATGGCGCCATCATTGGCGCTCCCTATAGATGAGGGAGACACCATAGCGCCAAGACCCAGCCGGGGCTAGTCCTTGTTGCCGACGTCCTCGTAGTCCCCACCGCTGCTCGAGGAGCTTGCGCTGGCTGCTGCCTTCTCACTACGATGCTCCTCGGCAACTTGGCCAGGAAAGACCAGCTACCCAACGTGCACACACAGGCCAGCGAGCTTCGTGACGTCTACGGCAGCGTCTCTAATCCGTATGTTTTAAATTAAACTGAAAGCGTAAATTCACGGAAAGAAGCGTATTGTGACGATGAACCCGACGGATTCAATCCGTGCTTTATTATTAGGGAAAAGAAAAAAAACTAATGTGTTTTTCATCTTTTGGAATATTTTTCGAAAACATGGATTTTTTTCAAGATACGAAAAAAATCAAAATTTGAACTTCTTTTGGAAACGAGAATTTTCTTCAAATTTCTAATCCCCTTTTATGAAAAATACTTTGACTTTGTGAATATTTTTTAAATTCTATGAACAATTTTTCAGAATTGTCAACATTCTTCGGAAACTGCAGACATTTTTTCGAAAAGACGAATAATTTATCAAATTTGTGAACATTTTCTTGAAATCATGAACAATTTTTAAATTTCTGAACATATAAAAATGCAAACAGTTTTAAAAATTGGCGAGCATTATTATAAAACACAGAAAAAGAAACTCAAATTTGCAAATATTTTTTCTAGTATACTAACATTTTCTGAAAACATTTCTTATTTTCTAGAGCCTAAGCAATTATTTTTTTGCAATTATTTTCGTTTTTCTTCTCTTTTTGGTAATCCATTTTTCTAATTTTGAACTTTATTATTCTTTGTGAAACTTGTTCAAAAATTTGAAAATTTGTTTGGCATAACATAAAATGTTCTTGTTTTCAAATATTGTTTAAAATTCTAAAAACTATTCTGGAATTTCATAAAATATTCCAATTTTCGAATTTCTTGTTCACAAATTTAAGAAATGTATGCATTTCGAAAAAGTTGATGATTTTTTGAAAAAAGTACGTGGTTTGCAATATTTGTTCAAAATTTTCATCATTTTTTCATAGTTTGTTAATAATTTTGGGAAAAAGTGTTCAAGTTAGTAAAATTTTCATACACACTTTGAAATTCCAAAATTGTTGAAAAATTTCAATAAATTGTTAGGAAAAAAATGTTTATGTTGAGTTATAATGACGGGAATTATAAATACACTCATCTAACTGGTATATTTTAGGCTATGGATAAATGATCCCAGCTTCTTGTAAGAGTCTGGCATGGACATATGAGGCATTCATGCCTGGTTTGAATGACTTCTGACATCGTATCCACGTTTTGACACATTTTGACATTAATCGGCATTTTTCACCGAGAAAACTGAAAAGATGCCAAACTTGGCAAAAAGTCAAACAATTTGGCATGGTGCCTTGAATTGGTCATACAAGACCATGAGAAAAATAGGATCATTTAAGGAATGTCGAGAAATTAGGTGCTCCCAAACATATCCTTCTGGCCTATTCGAACACTCTCCTTTGAACATGGTATTTCTTTGGAAATATCATACATGCCCCCAACTTTTGGAAGCAAGTGGGCATGCCCATGTTAGGCATCCATGTCTGGTCTGAATGACTTCCGACACCGTACGCACGTTGCGACAATCCAGCCTTTTTTGCATTTTCTTACTGAGAAAAGTCTAGAAAAATACAAAACTTGTCGGAAACAAAAACAACTTGTCATGGTTCGTTGAATTTGCATACGAGGACATGAAAAAAAATTAGGGTCATTTCAAGGATGTCGAAAAACAACGTGCTCTCTAACATACCCTTCCGGCCAACCTGAAGACCCTCCGTTAAACATGTTGTTTTCGTGGACATCCTTAAAATTATCATAATTTTTGCCACTAGGTGGACATGCCCATGGTAGGCATCCATGTCGGGTTTGAACTACTTCCGACACCGTATGCAAGTTGCGACACATCTAGCCATTTATCGACCTTTTTGACAGAGAAACCTTTAGAAATGCAAAACTTGTCGAAAACCAAGCAACTTGAATTTGTGTCTTGAATTGGTCATACAAACCCACTGAAAAAAATATTGGGGGCATGGATGCCTACCATGGGCATGCCACCTACTGGCAAATGTTGAGGTCATTTCAAGAATGTCCCAAAAAACATCATGTTCAACGTAGCGTGTCCAAGTAGTCATCCACGCCAGGTTTGAAGGGAAAATGTGGCAGTGGTTCTGGTCGCACTTAATGTTTTAAGTGATCGTGGGTTCGATTTCCAGCTTGTGCAATCCTTGTTCACTATTTTTGACCGCATGCCATCCCAATATGGGCCGGCCCAAGTAAGCTGCCCTGCGTATACGTTTCTACAGAAGTAGATACAAATTGTGAAAAGTCCATACTATCCTTTATACATATTGCGAGGGGGGTTGTACCGAAGCGGGGCCTCTTAGCTAAATGTTCAAAGATGAAAGATGTGGTTCAATAATGCACATCACCTGACCACAATATCCATAAGGCCATTGCCAATTGTGGTCAAAGGAAAATACTGAAAAAAAGAAGTTTTGATCCCAAACCTCGTGGCATGCATATGCTACTGTACTGTGGTGTCAACTGGACCAAGTAGAAATGAAAATCTGAATGATACAGAAACGATTGACACGGGTATAAGATCAACACGCTCATTTGCAGCGGTGTAGCACGCGATATGAGCAACACAACATCGATCTTCTCACTTCATCAGCAAAACTACGAACCCTACCAGCGAAACAATCATCCAGCTGAACGGCTGGACCGAAGGAGCCCAGTTGGAGCCTGGGGGAGCAGGGGAGTAGTCGCCGGAGTCGGTGCTGGTGCTGAGGACGACGACCACCCAGTCGCCTTCGTTGGCGATCCCGACGCCGGAGTACTTGGTGTCGTTGAGGAACCGGTTGTACTGGGACTTGGTGTAGTTGGTCAGCACAATGTCGGCCACAAGGCCGGGCACGCATGCCGGCATCACCTGCCCGTCCTCGGTCACCGACGCGTTGAGGTGGCATCGGTCGAGGAACTGGGGGTAGTCGGGGAACTGCGGCTCGGTGCCGGGCACGGTGTTGGCTCCGGTGGTGTTGGTGCACTCCTGGCCCTTGAACTTCTTCGCTAGCTGCTCGGCCAGGCAGTCGGCATTGCTGTTCTCGGTGAGCGCCGGGACCTTGAGCGAAGCTCTGTAGCTGTTGATCCCCTTGAGGAGCTGGTTGTCCTCCCCTGAAAAACAGTCACCAGTATCAAGCAAGCAGTTTAATTACAAGGTGACTTTTTTCCGATAAAGGGCGTTTTTATTAGCTCGTAATGAAGCATCGAGGGGATGCAAACACAATGAGCACACATTCGGCCTCTGCACGACTAGGATGGACAGAGCCAACATGAACGCGCCCACACAAAGGATCACGCAGGCAACAAGGTGATAGGCTGCAGCATCAAAACAATGGGTGCAGAGTTCTCTTCATTTCGTGGCTAAAACAACCATTTCGTTCGTGAGTAAGCAGATCTCTACGAGGCAAAAGCACTCCCAAGTTTTTTATTGCCAAGCCTTCCGGTATAAGTTGATCACAGTACTACCTCTATACCAAAATGTAAGACGTTTTTTAGTTTTGCATAGGGCATAAAATAATTAAGCGGTGTGTCTTGTGCCTAGCACACTTGACACCAACTCAAACAGCGACCCGTTCATTTGTGGCCACGACCGTGCCCTGCAACAGAGCATGAGCACCAGCTACCAGCTCGAGCGAACAGAAGAACACTGCAATTGCTCAGCAACGAGACCTGACCATCAGATCATGCATGCTGAATCTTGTGTGTGCTGGAACAATTTGACAAATTACCATGTCCCAAACGAAGGTAAAACAGAGTAAGAGATCTTGGGAGGCCAGATCTCTCACCAACCCACTAGAACCGCTTAGTGACATCCAAGAACTCGGCAGTCGGCACATGGACATCCAACGGCAAACCAACTGGGAGCTAGGATGTCATGTGGCACCGAAATCCAGACGAACATCCTGGCCCGTAGGCCGTAGCACGGTAGCAGGCTCCTACTCCATACGGCTACACTACACTATGCCCATCATCCTAAGCGACTAACTAGATTACAAGAACCAACCTCTAAATCCACACCGCGCGGATCAGATCCGGCTGGAGCGCAGAGCCGAATCACAAATGTAGCAGCGAGCGAGCGAATCGGGCCGCAAAGAAAGGAGAGAAAAGAAGAGCAGCGCCTGCTCTTACCGTCAGATCTGGCGGGGTGCAGGAGGGAGGAGGCGACGGCCAGGAAGCAGAAGAGCGCGGCCCTGGAACTGGAATCCATTTGCCCCGACAATCCACCGAGCTCCACCACTGCGCGCACCCTCCGACCGACGGGTAGGGTAGCAGGTATATAGGGGGGAGTGAGGAGGAAGGAAGGAGGCGAGCTGCTGTCTGCGGCCAACCACTTCCACTGCACTTGCCTTGCTCTTCACTTACTACTCTGTCCTAAAAGGTAAAAGCGGCGCTGTTGTTAACGAAACTGTTCTTCTGCCGGTGTTAAAATGGTTTACCTGCCGTCGCTTTCTTGTTAAGAAAAAGGATCCCTAACTAACACTGTCGGTGCGCGCGGCAGTGGCAGATTGATTACGTGAAGCAAACGAATTAAGAAAGCGGCGCATCGCGGGTTTTCCATTGAGTTTGGTACCACCGGACCGACGCCGGGACACGCGGACAGCTCAACGTCAGGGCGTCGGTGTTGCTTCCTCCTTTTCTCCCTACCAAGTCCATCCCGTATTTCTAAGAGGTTCGAGTCTATTTCAAACCGTCGATTTGAAATATGAAGAGGATTCGAGTCTATTTCAAACCTTCTGGTATACAAGTACCGTGATTATCTTTATAAAATGAGCGTGGATGCATGCTTCATGAAAGATGGAAGCGGAGCCACAACGACGCTTCTTTGAAACCACTGCGGTGAGGCTCTTGCTGGGTCAACAACATGTGCTTGATGCCGCTGCAGCGGAAGCTTTGGCATTGAAGAATGGTATGGAGCTAGCCCATTAGTAGAAAACTGATCTTTCATCCGGAGCACTATCCCGGTCGGGTTTGGGCCCGGGACTAATATGAGCATTAGTCCCGATTCCAACGACTAGGAGCGGACGGGGACACGGTCAGGCTTAGTCATGTTGCTCGTCATATGGCCATGTTGCTCGTCATGTGGCCGTCCCTAGCACCCCCTACGTCGAAGGCACGAGCCCACTTCTCCTTCAAATGAAGGTGTGTGTGTATGAACTCCGAGCCATCATTGAACACAAACTTCAAGAGGTGATTCAGCCTTTGTTGGAACATGAAAGGCTCAAATTCACAGCACGCGAGCTTCCATGCGTCAGTGCAATCTTTGTTCTTTACCCTGGAGTAGAAGTTTTGTATGAAATGCCTCATGCACCATCTGTGAATCACATCGGAACTGCACGCGCACATCGTTGATGATACCAGGGTGTCGGTCAGATATGATGCATGGTGACCTGTTAGCACCCAGAACGTGCACCTGGAGAAGAGTCAAAAACCACTCCCAGTTGGAATTGTCTTCCCGTTCGACGAGACCGAAAGCAAGGGGCACGAGCTGATTATCAGCGTCACAGGTTATGGCCACCAGAAGCACGCCTCGGACCTTGCCGGACAGAAACGTTCCGTCAACAGAAAGAACTGGCTTGCAGTAATGGTACGCCTCTATGGACGCCCCGAAGGCCCAGAATGACCTCCTAAACACGGTGAATCTCCTATCCCACCCCTCTGGGGTCTTGTCTGGGTATCCCTCCACCTCGTACACCATTCCTAGATTGCGGGCTTTCATCGCCTGAAGTTATTTCGGGAGCAGACCATACGACTCCTCCCAGTCACCGTACACCATCTTTAGAGCTAGCTGCTTATCCCTCCAGGCCTTTTCATAGTTGACATTGTACTCAAATATCATGCTTATGTAATCCTAAAGTTCTAACGTGGACTGCGTCGGCTGCTTGGCGACGGCATGTTTCAGACGCTGGCCAATGAGCTGGACGTCAGCTGCCGGTGATGACCTTCTATGCGGTCTCTCCGCATTTGCGTGATCCAGGGCTTGGGACAGCCTTGCTCCCTGTTCTCACACTACACCACGAATCGCTTTTTTTGTCTGACTTTCGGACTATGTAAGGCCGATAGTGTCGCACTGCATACTCCTGCAGCCATATCTTCATGTCTAGCATTGAGCTGAACACAAGCCATGGATATATTAAAGGCTTGGACCTTGGATTTATCTTCTCTTCTTCCAATGTCTGAGGCCATGGCACCGCCACTGCCTCCGTATCATACATATCTTCCTCCGTCACAACTGCTAGGTCAACGCCCGTCAAATCTCTAAACTCATGTGTGCTCATGTCTCTCTGGTATACAGTGCGGAAGACTATCTTTTACAACAAACTGAACTCAAATTCATCAGTGGGGCAATCGTCACCCGAGTTCTCTGCATGTCTCGTCAGGTATTCCCGCTCGGCATCTTGCTCTCCCTCTTCCTGAGAATCATAAGTTACCTCGTTAAGATCGTCTGATGCAAAGGTTGTTTCCTCTACCCATAACTCGGATAATATTTCTATCAGAGGAAGCTCCGGGGACATTCTTACAAATAATGGCTCTTCCTCTTCATCATCTTCCTCAACCTCCTCTGCATCCACCTCCTATGCATCCTCCTCCGCTCCAGCCACCTCCTCTGCATCCACCTCCAACTCAGTCCTTTCTGGCGAAACTGCATCACTCTCATCCTCAGTCGCCACACTGTTGTTCAGATCAAAACAACGGACCACACTTTCCTCAGCTTGTACAATCTCTTGTGTTACAAGGGTGCTAACTTCTGCCGTTGGCTAACTGTCGGTCTGTTGGAGAACGCGGTAATTTCAAAAATTTCCTACGATCACGGAAGATCTATCTAGGTGATGCATAGCAACGAGAGGGGAGAGTGTGTCCACGTACCCTTGTAGACCGAAAGCAGAAGCATTTCAATAACGCGCTTGATGTAGTTGAACTTCTTCGTGATCCAACTGATCAAGTACCAAACGCATGGCACCTCCGTGTTTAGCACACGTTGAACTCTTGATCCAGTTGAGGACGAGGGTGAGTTCCGTTAGCACGACGGCCTGGCGACAGTGATGATCATGCTACCGGCGCAGGGCTTCACCTAAGCACTACGAAGGTATGATCGAGGTGTGTAACTATGGAGGGGGGCACCGCACACGGTTAAGAGAAACTTGTGTGTCCTTTGGGGTGCCCCTGCCCATGTACATAAAGGAGGGAGGGAGAGAGGCCGGCCCTCCTAGGGGCGCGCCAAGTGTAGGGAGTCCTACTAGGATTCTCTTTCCTTTCCGGAGTAGGAAAGAAGGAAAGGAGGGAGAGGGAGAAGGAAAGGGGGGGCGCGCCCCCACCCCTTGTCCAATTCGATTTGGGCAGAGGGGAGGCGCGCGCCACCTCATGGCCCTTCTTCCCTCTCTCCACTAAAGCCCAACAAGGCCCATTAACTTCCCCCGGTGAATTCCCATAACTCTCAGGTACTCCGAAAAATACCCGAATCACTCAGAACCTCTCCGATGTCCGAATATAGCCTTCCAATATATCAATCTTTACGTCTCGACCATTTCGAGACTCCTCGTCACATCCGTGATCTCATCTGGGACTCCGAACAAACTTCAGTCATCAAAACACATAACTCATAATACAAATCGTCATCGAACGTTAAGCGTGTGTACTCTACGGGTTCGAGAACTATGTAGACATGATTGAGACACATCTCCAATCAATAATCAATAGCGGAACCTGGATGCTCATATTGGTTCCTACATATTCTTCGAAGATCTTTATCGGTCAAACCGCATAACAACATATGTTGTTCCCTTTGTCATCGGTATGTTACTTGCCCGAGATTCGATCGTCGGTATCATCATACCTAGTTCAATATCGTTACCGGCAAGTCTCTTTAATCATTCTGTAATACTTCATCTCGCAACTAACATTAGTCACAATGCTTGCAAGGCTTATAGTGATGAGTATTACCGAGAGGGCCCAGAGATACCTCTCCCAAACACGGAGTGACAAATCTTAATCTCGATCTATGCCAACCCAACAAACACCTTCGGAGACACCTGTAGAGCACCTTTATAATCACCCATTTACGTTGTGACATTTGGTAGCACACAAAGTGTTTCTCCGGTATCCGGGAGTTGCATAATCTCATAGTCTGAGGAACTTGTATAAGTCATGAAGAAAATAGTAGCAATGAAATTGTGACGATCATAATGCTAAGCTAACGGATGGGTCATGTCCATCACATCATTCTCCTAATGATCACGTTCATCAAATGACAACACATGTCTATGGTTAGGAAAAGTTAACCATCTTTGATTAACGAGCTAGTCAAGTAGAGGCACACTAGGGACAATATGTTTTGTCTATGTATTCACACATGTACTAAGTTTTCGGTTGATACAATTCTAGCATGAATAATAAACATTTATCATGATATAAGGAAATAAATAATAACTTTATTATTGCCTCTAGGTCATATTTCCTTCAGTCTCCCACTTGCACTAGAGTCAATAATCTAGTTCACATCGCCATGTGATTTAACACCAATAGTTCACATTGTCATGTGATTTAACACTCTATAGTTCACATAGCCATGTGACCAATACCCAAAGGGTTTACTAGAGTCAATAATCTAGTTCACATCGCCATGTGATTAACACCCAAAGAGTACTAAGGTGTGATCATGTTTTGCTTGTGAGAGAAGTTTAGACAACGGGTCTGCCACATTCAGAGCCGTATGTATTTTGCAAATTTACTATGTCTACAATGCTCTGCATGGACCTACTCTAGCTAATTGCTCCCACTTTCAATGTGTATCTTGATTGATACTCAGAGTCATCCAGATCGGTATCAAAGCTTGCATCAACGTAACTCTTTACGACGAACTCTTTATCACCTCCATAACCAAGAAATATTTCCTTAGTCCTCTAAGGATAATTTTGACCACTGTCTAGTGATCTACTCTTAGATCACTATTATACTCCCTTGCCAAACACATGGCAGGGTAGACAATAGGTTTGGTACATAGCATGGCATACTTTATAGAACACATGGCTGAGGCATATGGAATGACTTTCATTCTCTCTCTTATCTTCTTTCGTGGTCAGGCTTTGAGTCTTACTCAACTTCACACCTTGTAACACAGGCAAGAACTCCTTCTTTGATTGTGCCATTTTGAACTACTTCAAAAACTTGTCAAGGTATGTACTCATTGAAAAAACTTATCAAGCTTCTTGATCTATCTCTATAGATCTTGATGCTTAATATGTAAGCAGCTTCACCGAGGTCTTTCCTTGAAAAACTCTTTTTAAACATTCCTTTATGCTTTCCAGAAAATTATATATCATTTTTGATCAATAATATATCATTCACATATACTTATCAGAAAGGATGTAGTGCTCCCACTCACTTTCTTGTAAATACAGGCTTCACCGCAAGTCTGTATAAAACTGTATGCTTTGATCAACTCGCCAAAGCGTATATTCCAACTCCGAGATGCTTGCACCAGTACATAGATGGATCGTTGGAGCTTTGCACACTTTGTTAGCACCTTTAGGATCGACAAAACCTTTTGGTTGCATCATATACAACTCTTCTTTAAGAAATCCATTAAGGAATGCAGGTTTGACATCCATTTGCCCAATTTCATAAAATGTGGCAATTGCTAACATCATTCGGACAGACTTTTAAGCATCGATACAAGTGAGAAAATCTCATTGTAGTCAACAACTTGAACTTGTCGAAAACATTTTTGCGACAATTCGAGCTTTGTAGATAGTAACACTACTATCAGCGTCCGTCTTCCTCTTGAAAGTCCATTTTATTCTCTATGGCTTGCCGATCATCGGGCAAGTCAACCAAAGTCCACACTCTGTTCTCATACATGGATCCCATCTCAGATTTCATGGCCTCAAGCCATTTCACGGAATCTGGGCTCATCATCGCTTCCTCATAGTTCGTAGGTCTGTCATGGTCTAGTAACATGATTTCCAGAACATGATTACCGTACCACTCTGGTGCGAAACGTACTCTGGTTGACCTACGAGGTTTAATAGTAACTTGATCTAAAGTTTCATGATCATCATCATTAACTTCCTCGCTAATTGTGTAGGCATGCATCACTCGAACGGATTTTTGTGATGAACTACTTTCCAACTCGAGAGAAGGTACAACTACCTCATCAAGTTTTACTTTCCTCCCACTCACTTTTTTCGAGAGAAACTCCTTCTCTAGAAAGGATCCATTCTTAGCAACGAATATCTTGCCTTCGGATCTGTGATAGAAGGTGTACCCAACAGTCTCCTTTGGGTATCCTATGAAGATACATTTCTCCAATTTGGGTTGAGCTTATCAGGTTGAAGCTTTTTCACATAAGCATCGCATCCCAAACTTCAAGAAACGACAACTTAGGTTTCTTGCCAAACCACAGTTCATATGGTGTCGTCTCAATGGATTTAGATGGTGCCCTATATAACGTGAATGCAGTTGTCTCTAATGCATAACCCCAAAACGATAGTGGTAAATCGGTAAGAGACATCATAGATTGCACCATATCTAATAAAGTACGGTTATGACATTTGGACACACCAATACGATGTGGTGTTCCAGGTGGCGTGAGTTGCGAAACTATTCCACATTGTTTCAAATGAAGACCAAGCTCGTAACTCAAATATTTGTCTCTGCGATAAGATCGTAGAAACTTTATTTTCTTGTTACGATAATTTTCTACTTCACTCTGAAATTTCTTTGAACTTTTCAAATGTTTCAGACTTATGTTTCATCAAGTAGATATACCCATATCTGCTCAAATCATCTGTGAAGGTCAGAAAATAACGATACCCGCCGCGAGCCTCAACATTCATTGGATCGCATACATCAGTATGTATTATTTCCAATAATTCAGTTGCTCGCTCCATTGTTCCGGAGAACGGAGTCTTAGTCATCTTGCCCATGAGGCATGGTTCGCAAGCAT
The DNA here is from genome assembly GCF_002162155.2 of Triticum dicoccoides. NCBI lineage: Eukaryota > Viridiplantae > Streptophyta > Magnoliopsida > Poales > Poaceae > Triticum > Triticum dicoccoides. The sequence continues at coordinate 157,568,465 of NC_041383.1, read as the reverse complement.
CAAGTGATTCATAATCAAGTGATTCCAAAAGCCCATCTACATTGAGTTTCTTCATGCGCATTACACCAATATGACCTAAACAGTAGTGCCACAAATAAGTTGCACTATCATTATTAACTTTGCATATTTTGGCATCAATATTATGAATATGTGTACCATTACGATCAAGATTCAATAAACCATTCGCATTGGGTGTATGACCATAGAAGGTTTTATTCATGTAAATAGAACAATAATTATTCTCTAACTTAAATGAATAATTGTATTGCAATAAACATGATCAAATCATATTTATGATCAACGCAAACACAGAATAACATTTATTTAGGTTCAACACTAATCCTGAAGTAGAGGGAGTGTGTGATGGTGATCTTATCAACCTTGGAATCACTTCCAACACATATCGTCACCTCGCCCTTAACTAGTCTCTTTTTATTTTATAACTACCGGTTCGAGTTACTACTCTTAGCAACTGAACTAGTATCAAATACCGAGGGGTTGCTATAAACACTAGTAAAGTACAAACCAATAACATGTATGTCAAATATACCTTTGTTCACTTTTCCATCCTTCTTATCCGCCAAGTATCTAGGGCAGTTCCACTTCTAGTGACCATTTCCTTTGTAGTAGAAGCACTCAGTTTCAGGCTTGGGTCTAGCTTTGGGCTTCTTCACGAGAGTGACAACTTGTTTGTCATTCTTCTTGAAGTTCCCTTTCTATCCCTTTGCCCTTTTCTTGAAACTAGTGGTCTTGTTAACCATCAACACTTGATGCTTTTATTCATTTCTACCTTTGCCGATTTTAGCATCGCGAAGAGCTTGGGAATTGTTTTCGTTCTTCCTTGCATATTATAGTTCATCACGAAGTTCTAGCAACTTGGTGATAGTGTCCAGAGAACTTTGTCAATTACTATCTTATCTGGAAGATTAACTCCCACTTGATTCAAGCAATTGTAGTACACAGACAATCTGAGCACATGCTCACTGGTTGAGCTATTCTCCTCCATCTTGTAGGCAGAGTACTGTCAGAAGTCTCATACCTCTTGACATGGGCATAAGTATGAAACAATAATTTCAACTATTGGAACATCTTATATGCTCCATGGCGTTCAAAACATTTTTGAAGTCCCGGTTCTAAGCCATAAAGCATGGTGCACTAAACTATCAAGTAGTCATCATACCGATCTTATCAAAACATTCATAACGTCTGCATCTGCTCCTGCAATAGTTCTATCACCTAGCGATGCATCAAGGACATAATTTTTCTGTGCAGCAATGAGGAAAAATCCTCAGATCACGGACCAAGACCGCATCATTGCTACGCTCATCTTTCAACTTATATTTCTCTAGGAACATATCATAAATAAAATGAGGAAGCTATATGCGAGCTATTGATCTACAACATAGATATGCAAATACTATCAGGACTAAGTTCATGATAAATTTAAGTTCAGTTAATCATATTACTTAAGAACTCCCACTTAGATAGACATCCCTCGAGTCATCTCAATAATCACGTGATCCATATCAACTAAACCATGTCCGATCATCACGTGAGATGGAGTAGCTTTCAATGGTGAGCATCACTATATTGATCATATCTACTATATGATTCATCTTCGACCTTTCGATCTTAGTGTTTCGAGGCCATATCTGCATATGCTAGGCTCGTCAAGTTTAACCCGAGTATTCTGCATGTGCAACACTGGCTTGCACCCGTTGTATGTGAACGTAGAGCTTATCGCACCCATCATCACGTGGTGTCTCAACACGAAGAACTATCGCAATGGTGCATACTCAGGAAGAACACTTATACCTTGAAATTTTAGTAAGGGGTCATCTTATAAAGCTACCATTGAACTAAGCAAAATAAGATATACAAAAGATAAACATCATATGAAATCAAAATATGTGACATGATATGGCCATCATCATCTTGTGTCTTTGATCTCCATCTCCAAAGTACCGTCATGATTTCTATCGTCATCGGCATGACACCATGATCTCTATCATCTTGATCTCTATCAATGCGTCGTCATATGGTTGTCTCGCCAACTATTGCTTTTGCAACTAGTGCTATCGCATAGCGATAAAGTAAAACAATTACATGGCGCATGCATCTTATGCAATAAAGAGACAACCATAAGGTTCCTGCCAGTTGCCAATAATTTCAAAAACATGATCATCTCATACAACAATTTATATCTCATCACGTCTTGACCATATCACATCACAACATGCCCTGCAAAAACAAGTTAGACGTCCTCTACTTTGTTGTTGCAAGTTTTACGTGGCTGCTATGGGCTTAGCAAGAACCGTTCTTACCTACGCATCAAAACCACAATGATTTTTCGTCAAGTGTACTGTTTTAACCTTCAACAAGGACCGGACGTAATCAAAATTGATTCAACTAAAGTTGGAGAAACAGACACCCACTAGCCACCTGTGTGCGAAGCACGTCGGTAGAACCAGTCTCATGAACGCGGTCATGTAATGTCGGTCTGGGCCGCTTCATCCAACAATACCGCTGAATCAAAGTATGACATGCTGGTAAGCAGTATGACTATTATCGCCCACAACTCTTTGTGTTCTACTCGTGCATATAACATCTACGCATAGACATGGCTCTGATGCCACTGTTGGGGAACGCGGTAATTTCAAAAATTTCCTACGATCATGCAAGATCTATCTAGGTGATGCATAGCAATGAGAGGGGAGAGTGTGTCCACGTACCCTCATAGACCGAAAGCGGAAGAATTTCAATAACGTTGTTGATGTAGTCGAACTTCTTCGCGGGCAACTGATCAAGTAGCGAACACACAGCACCTCCGTGTTCAGCACACGTTCAGCTCGATGACGCCCCTCGTGCTCTTGATCCAGTTGAGGACAAGGGTGAGTTCCGCCAGCACGATGGCATGGCGACGGTGATGATGATGCTACCGGCGCAGGGCTTCGCCTAAGCACTACGATGGTATGATCGAGGTGTGTAACTGTGGAGGGGGCACCGCACACAATTAAGAGAAACTTGTTTGTCCTTTGGGATGCCCCACGTATATAAAGGAGGGAGGGAGAGAGGCCGGCCCTCCTAGGGGCGCGCCAAGTGTTGGGAGTCCTACTAGGATTCCCTTTCCTTTTCGGAGTAGGAAAGAAGGAAAGGAGGGAGAGGGAGAAGAAAAGGGGGGCCGCGCCCCCACCCCTTGTCCAACTCGGTTTGGGCAGGGGGAGGCGCGCGCCACCTCGTGGCCCGTCGTCCCTCTCTCCACTAAATCCCAACAAGTCCCATTAACTTCCCCTAGCGAATTCCCGTAACTCTCCGATACTCCGAAAAATGCCCGAATCACTCGGAACCTTTTCGATGTCCAAATATAGCCTTCCAATATATCGATCTTTACATATCGACCATTTCGAAACTCCTCATCACGTCCGTGATCTCATCTAGGACTCCGAATAAACTTCTGTCATCAAAACACATAACTCATAATACAAATCATCATCGAACGTTAAGCGTGCTGACCCTATGGGTTTGAGAACTATGTAGACATGACCGAGACACATCTCTGATCAATAACCAATAGCGGAACCTGGATGCTCATATTGGTTCCTACATATTCTTCGAAGATCTTTATTGGTCAAACCACATAACAACATACGTTGTTACTTTGTCATCGGTATGTTACTTGCCCGAGATTCGATCATCGGTATCATCATACATAGTTAAATCTCGTTACCGGCAAGTCTCTCTACTCGTTCCATAATACTTCATCTCGCAACTAACTCATTAGTCATAATGCTTGCAAGGCTTATAGTGATGAGTATTACCGAGAGGGCCCAGAGATACCTCTCTGAAACACGGAGTGATAAATCCTAATCTCGATCTACGCCAACCCAACAAACACCTTCGGAGACACCTGTAGAGCACCTTTATAATCACTCATTTACGTTGTGATGTTTGGTAGCACACAAAGTGTTCCTCCGGTATTCGGGAGTTGCATAATCTTATAGTCTGAGGAACTTGTATAAGTCATGAAGAAAGCAGTAGCAATGAAACTGTAACGATCATAATGCTAAGCTAATGGATGGGTCATGTCCATCATATCATTCTCCTAATGATGTGATCCCGTTCATCAAATGACAACACATGTCTATGGTTAGGAAACTTTTACCATCTTTGATTAACGAACTAGTCAAGTAGAGGCATACTAGCGACAATATGTTTTGTCTATGTATTCACACATGTACTAAGTTTCCAGTTAATACAATTCTAGCATGATAAATAAACGTTAATCATGATATAAGTAAATAAATAATAACTTTATTATTGCCTCTAGGGCATATTTCTTTCAGTCTGCCACTTGCACTAGAGTCAACAAACTAGTTCACATCGCCATGTGATTTAACACAAATAGTTCACATCGTCATGTGATTTAACACTCTATAGTTCACATCGCCATGTGACCAATACCCAAAGGGTTTACTAGAGTCAATAATCTAGTTCACATTGACATGTGATTAACACCCGAAGAGTACTAAGGTGTGATCATGTTTTGCTTGTGAGAGAAGTTTAGGTAACGGGTCTGCCGCATTCAGAGCCGTATGTATTTTGCAAATTTTCTATGTCTACAATGCTCTGCATGGAGCTACTCTAGCTAATTGCTCCCACTTTAAATATGTATCTTGATTGATACTCAGAGTCATCCAGATTGGTGTCAAAGCTTGCATCGATGTAACTCTTTACGACGAACTCTTTATCACCTCCATAACCGAGAAATATTTCCTTAGTCCGCTAAGGATAATTTTGACCACTGTCTAGTGATCTACTCCTAGATCACTATTGTACTCCCTTGCCAAACAGAGGGCAGGGTATACAATAGGTTTGGTACATAGCATGTGTTGGGGAACATAGTAATTTCAAAAAAAATCCTACGAACACGCTAGATCATGGTGATGCATAACAATGAGAGGGGAGAGTGTAGTCCACGTACCCTCGTAGACCATAAGCGGAAGCGTTATGACAACGCGGTTGATGTAGTCGTACGTCTTCACGATTCGACCGATCTTAGTACCGAAAGCATGGTGTTGGTGTCAAAACCGGCGGATCTCGGGTAGGGGGTCCCGAACTGTGCGTCTAGGCGGATGGTAACAGGAGACAAGGGACACGATGTTTTACCCAGGTTCGGGCCCTCTTGATGGAGGTAAAACCCTACGTCCTGCTTGATTAATATTGATGATGTGTGTTACAAGAGTGGATCTACCATGAGATCAAGGAGGCTAAACCCTAGAAGCTAGCCTATGGTATGATTGTTTTTCATCCTATGGACTAAAGCCATCCGGTTTATATAGACACCGGAGAGGGCTAGGGTTACATAGAATCGGTTACAATGGTAGGAGATCTACATATCCGTATTGCCAAGCTTGCTTTCCACGCCAAGGAAAGTCCCATCCGAACACGGGACGAAGTCTTCAATCTTGTATCTTCATAGTCTTGGAGTTCGGCCGATCATGATAGTTCGGCTATCCGGACACCCCCTAGTCCGGAACTCCCTCAGTAGCCCCTGAACCAGGCTTCAATGACGACGAGTCCGGCGTGCATGTTGTCTTCGGCATTGCAAGGCGGGTTCTTCCTCCGAATAATTTATAGAAGATTGTGAACACCAGGATAGTGTCCGGCTCTGCAAAAATAAATTCCACGTACCACCGTAGAGAGAATAATATTACACAAGTTCAATCTGCTGACGTATTTTGTGGCGTGATGTCACACCACTACCAAGCCTTTACTCGAATTGTTTTTATTGTATCACCTCAGCGCATTTAGCGAGCCGATTTCCTTGGCACGTCTTGTCGAAGCAGAGATCGTGTTCCCCTTATTCTGGGATTCCCATCAATACGGACGTGGGTAACCCAACCGCGCCCGTTGCCACGCCCCCTCCATCGAAGGTGGGTTCCAAACGGTCACGAGGACGGCTCTTGGTATTCTTCCTCTTTATAATGAGACCAAGGCCCGTTCTTTTCCTTCAATCCTCTATTGAATCCGCCCCTCGCCCCGAGTTCCAACACCCAGGGCTCCAGATTCGGGTACCTTCGATCTTCGATAATGTCCGGCCCCGACCTACAAGGCCGGTGGATGCCCTCCTCCATCACGGAAGAGGACGTTCTAAAGCTGAGAGATGCCAGGTACTTAACCTACGAGATTTTGCATAGGCTGTCTTCCCGAGGGCAAGTTATTCCTACTCCCGAGCTTGGCGAGAGCGTCCTGTTCGTGTCTCGCCTCCGTCGGGGTTTAGGCTTCCTGATGGATCCCTTCGTGAGGGGGCTCATGTTTTACTATGGGCTGGAATTCCATGACTTGGCTCCTGAGTCCATCCTCCACATCTCATCATTCATTGTCGTCTGCGAAGCCTTCCTCCGCACTACCCCTCACTTCGGCTTGTGGCTCAAAAACTTCAACGTGGAGCCGAAGATGATTGAGGGGCATCAGGCAGAGTGCGGCGGGGCGGTTATATGTAAGAGGGCCGATGCTCCATGGCCCAAGGGCTCTTTTCAGGAGGAGCTCGGCTTGTGGCAACAGGAGTGGTTCTATATCACCGCTCCCAGGGGCAGCAGGCAGAGGCTGCCGCCCGTCTTCCGCTCGGGCCCTCCACAGCGGCTGACGTCATGGGTCAACAAGGGGTGTGACTGGGGGCCATCCAAAGACGTTCCCCTGTTGCAGGACCGGATTCGAGGCCTCCAAGAAAGGGAGATCAATCTGGCCATAGTGGTACAGGTTATGTTGATCCGGCGCCTACTGCCCTGCAAACGTCGCCCCCTCTGCCTGTGGGAATTTAATCCGGAGGGGCCACGAGCTCTTCAACACTTCATGGGTTTGACACCCGCGGAGATGTACAAACTGTTCTTCAGATCGCAAGAGATGCGTCCGGAATTGACCGAGGATGCTGGCCTAAGCTGCAATCGCCCGGATACTCAAGTAAGTAGCCCTGTGTCCGGACACATCGTCCATTCATTTATCGTGGGTTTGCCTTTTAACCAGCTATCCCTTGGATAGGAGTGGATAGCGCAAGCAAAACTGATACGGTGTCTGGCCCCCCTCCCTGAGACCACGCAGGATCCCGTGTTAATCAAAATGTTGGAGGTTGCACCTTCGGAGGAGGGCGAAGAAGGGCACAGGGGAACTACCACCTCAGCCACGGAGGCTTTCAGTAAGGGAGGAATCGAGAGTCCCTCCTTCCAGGGGGAGAAGAGGACCGCTTCCGAAGACCCGGAGGCCAAGGCCTCAAAGCGGGGAAAGAAATCTGTACCGGAAGGTCCTGTGCCGGGAAGAGCCCCGGCCGTACTGTCTCCTCGGAGGAATCAGCCCTCTAGCGAGCCGTAAGTAAAAAAGGGGGATTTTGTAATAGTGGACATCCCTGCTTAATTTCTAAGGGTAACCGAAGTTTTCACCTTGTAGTTCGGATCTCAGCCCATCTCAGCACAGCTCATCGTCGGGAGACCTTCGTCCGAAGATGATGGAGAGTGAAACGCCTCCATCTGCCGCCCCGTCGTGCGGGGCGGGCGACCCTGAGGTGTCGTCACGGAGGGTCTCCCCGAGTCCGGCGGGGCCGGAGAGTTCGGCACCCATTGGAGTACGGTCGGTGGAGATGCAGGATTTGCTCAAGAGGGCGTCTATCTCAGAAGATCACCGTACATTAATGGGTAGGGTGATTGAAACGATCTCGTCCGCCGAAAGCGGGTTGTATGAGGCCGTCGGAAGTTTGCTGGCGGGGTTTGAGGTACGCAAAAAATGACATACCTTTTGACAGTTTTGCACATGAAGTGCGCCCTGTATAGATAGTAGCCCCTGAGACTTGGTATGCTGTCGAAAGCGACAGCGTGCCGAGGATCATAATCTCAGTTATAGATTGTCGCCTTTCCTATGCAGGTGGCGGAATGTTCGGTGGCCAGCCGGACTGATGGATTTGCCGAGCTGAAGAGGCAACTCGACGTTGCGGATGCGGACATCTCGCTGGTCAATAAACGACTTGATGAGTCACAAGGTATGTGGTTGCTCTGCGGTCGCCAAGTAAGGGAGTTGACGCCCATTCCTTACAATTTGTATGCTTGATGTAGATGGTGTTGCTGCTGTGGAAGGCCTTCAAGCAGAACTTGCTCGGGCCAAGGAGAAAGCCAGAAAAAGCGAGGCGGCTGCCTCGAAGGCAGAGGAAGAGCTAGAAGCCGAGAAGGCTGCTCACTGCCGAAGCAGGAAGGAGATGGCCGGAATGGCCGCGAAATTAAAAGTTGCTATCGACCGCCAGGAGGTTCTTGAAAGAGAACGCCGAGCGGAGCAAGAGGACCTGAAGAAGGCCGACGCCGAAGCCAAGGATGCCCGTAGTGCGATGCAGGCTATGAAGGAGGAACTGCGTCAGCTCAGAGACATTGTGGCTGGAAAGCCCTTTATGCTGCGTAGGAAGTTCACGGATCCAAAGTATGCTTAGCTGGGCCGATTGTATGGTGCGGAGGATCCTTATCTGGACTTGGCGGCGAGTGTGGCGGACGCAGTCATGCACTTTCGAAGCCAGAAGGATCACGAAATGGAAGAGCTTTTCTGGTCTCAATTCCATAGTCCGGAGCGTCCACTTCCATTGAGTGATCGGCTGGTTGAGTGGGCTGAGCTGAATAGATTGTCCGGACTTGCCATGACGGATGTGGTCGCTCATCTGTGGCCGGAAAGGCCCAAGCCGAAGAGTTATTTTGGCTTGTTGCAGCAATTCCTTGGGGCGGTGCCGCGTATTGGGGCGATGAAGCGGTCGGCATGCATAGAAGGTGCACGGATGGCTCTCGCCCGTGGTAAGACATACTGGGCGGAGATGGATGCCACCGCTGTTGCATCCCGGGGTTCGGACAAAAGCCGATTCCCCACCGAGCACTATTTTGAGGAAGTCCTGCAGGGCACTCGTTTAATAGAGTCGCAGTGCTCGAAAGATGTTATGTTTGAATGACATGTATGATTTCTGAGATCATGTTTATAATGCAATAGCTTTTTATACTTGTGTGTTCAAGTATTGAACTATCTCCTGTGCGGCCGTATATGTATGTATAATCTGAAAGATGACAGTCTTTGGCTTCAGCCCCCACGCACATGGTGCGGGGGTGTTTGCAAAAAGAAAAGCGCTTTTTCACACTTAATCCAACATCTTGGTCCTTTTAAGGAGGTGATAGCGTAGCAAACTAGGCAACCAGACTATAATGCTTTATCACTTTCACTGTGGGGCTACTATATAGCCCCTGGTGGCACCGCTCTTCTCCGAACTCGGGGCGCGTATGTGCCTGACCGGGAAGCGGTCCTTCGTCAAAGCGGAGGAATTCTAAACATTCCAATGGTCGATCGAGTGGTTGACCAGTCTCTCGCTATATCATGACAGTCAGTTTTCGGCTTTCTCTACTAAAGTGCTTGCCTGGCCGAACCGGGGCACAATCGCAGTAGTTCTCCTGGTGCCGCGTTAGCCGATGATGCGGAATGTAAGGCAGCAAAACACAGGAGCCGGGAAAACCCAACATTTGACCAAAGACATCATTCGGAGCTGATGCATATAAGGCCTAACTCGAGACGCCGAACACTCCCTGAGGTGTTCGGTCTTTATGATACTGGGCAGAACAATGTCCTAAGCCCCTAGTGTCCAGGTATAGGCGGGAACTTCTGACGCGGCCGATGCCGAAACGCCAGCCTCCTCCTCGGCTATGGTGGGAAACCGGGGGATGTGTATCAACAAGAGACAGTAAGAAAGGTTTACGCAGGGTCTTAATCTAAAAAGAATCCTTGCAACGGGTCCCTGCTGCACGTCTGCGCCTGTGTCTCCGTTGTGCTGTATCCTGGACGGGTGTAGCACGTGCTTCATCTGTAAAAGAGAAGGACTTAGTTTCCAAGAAATATCGTGCAGAAGTTGTATTAAAATAGAATAGAATGAAGAAAGTTGAGCTTTATTGGCTCTCATCATTTATACACGCGGCCCCTTATAAAGGGGATATGCGGCTGGGAAGCCCCTTCTTTAGTTACGCCGGACTCGCCTAACCATGTCCGAGGTCTGAATGACCTATTTTTAGGGGCTTTGACCTGCAAGGTCTGATTAGTGTGTGGCTGTCGAGGCAGTCTCACGTTCTCCGTGGTCGAGGAACACTCGGAGTTACTTTTTAATGAGATTATGCCACGTTGACCGGGCATTTTTAAGCGTAAGAAACACGTAATGTGGTATTGCATTAGGGCTGGCGAAAGCTGCGCGCCCCAGTAGTGCTTAAGGGCTACTATTGAATGGGGTGATGGAGAGTGCGCTTTTCGCGACGGAGGTTGTCGGATGAACCGAACACAACCTCTAGTGGTACAGAGCCTGTATAATTGGCTTAAAGGCCTGGCGTCACTCCTTTGAAGCAAGTGTTGTTATGGCGAATTTTGGTAGGGTCTATCCCCATTCTGCGGGCGGTGTCCTGGTATTGCAGGTGTCGCGCTGTCTTTTCGTGTTATCACATGAAGTGAGTTCATTGTTTTGACTTCTAGTGGGAAAGTCTTCTATTTTCCGGAGTGCTGCTTTTGGGTTTCGTCACTTTCGCTTGGTGTGTCGAGCCCCTTGTGTTCGGCGTTAAGTCGACCGGACTGTTTGAAGACCCAACAATCTCTGTGGGTATGGTTTGCAGGCTTCCCGGAGGTACCATGTATTTGACATAGTCTATCCAGAATCTTGTTTAGGTTGGATAGCTCGTCATTGTTGTCCTTGGGGGGCAGTGTTTTGTTGTTCGGCCGAGAGCTTTTGAATCCGGCATTGACCGTCGTACTATTCGGGCCATTTTCCTTATTTCCGGCGCTGGTCTTTTCTGCGTCGTGATTTCCCATTTCCATCCATGACTTCGGATGTACTCGGGTCGCTGGTGCTGCATCTAGCAAGCCACCTGTCTTCCCCCGCGCAAAAGCGGGTCATGAGGCTTGTAAGTGCGGCCATTGTTCTTGGTTTTTCCTGGCCGAGGTGTCTGGCGAGCCATTCGTCTCGGACGTTGTGTTTAAAGGCTGCTAAGGCTTCAGCTTTCGGACAGTCGACTATTTGGTTCTTTTTAGTGAGGAACCTGTTCTAGAATTTGCGTGCTGACTCTCCGGGCTGTTGAGTTATGTGACTTAAATCGTCTGCATCCGGAGGGCGGACATAAGTCCCCTGAAAATTTGCTCGAAACGCATCCTCAAGCTCTTCCCAACTTCTAATGGTATTTTCTGGGAGGCTTTTAAGCCAATGCCGAGTTGGCCCTTTGAGCTTGAGGGGTAGGTATTTTATGGCATGGAGATCGTCTCCTCTGGCCATATGTATGTGTAGGATGTAATACTCAATCCAGACTCCGGGGTCTATTGTTCCGTCATATGCCTCTATGTTTACGGGTTTGAATCCCACTGGAAATCCATGATCCAGTACCTCGTCGGTGAAACATAGTGGGTGTGCGGAACCCCTGTATTTGGGTGTGCCGTTGTCTTCAAATGCTCGATGGGTTATGTTGCTTCCTGGAGTCTTCTTTTTTGGCCCATAGATAGATCTGACTGGGTCGTCCTTTTTCCGAGGATCTTTATGCTGATCGTGTGCCAGCTTGTGTGCGGCGCCCCTTGTTGCTCTTGGCCTGTCATCTGGTCGTCTATCCGGCCAGGCGGCTTCTTTCTTTTTTGACTGCGGGGGCTCTAAGGCCTCCTCGTCAAATTCGGGCAACAGCTTGCGCTTCGGGTAGCTCTTTGTCTGGTGACTAGCGCCATATTTATCTGCGGTGTTGAGTACTTTGCTCCATCTCATTCGGAGTGCGTCCTCCGCTGTTTTGAGCTTCCGCTTTTGCTTCTTCAAACTTCTTGCAGTGGTGATGAGCCTTTTATGATGGTTCGTATGCCCTTGTGATGTGAGATCGTCTTCGCTGGGGATGGGTTGCTTGTCCAGTTCATCATGTCCGGCTGGCTGCTTGGTGGCATGTGCATCGTCCACTGCTTTGCCCTGCTCTAGGGCCGGGTCCGTATGGGTGCCGTTTTTATCGAGGCCGGTCTTCGGGTGGCGCTTGCGTCGCCGTTTTGGTTGTTTGTTGGGGGAGTTGTCCTTCGCCACGTCCCGTTTTTCCTCATTATCGCTTCCTTTTGGTGTATCCACCATGTATACGTCGTGAGTTGGGGTGGCTTTCCCGTGCCCGGTAGGCACTGGTTCTTGGTCGTCTTCGGTATCGTCGTCCATACCGTCGATGTCTTCGGAGTCATAGTCTAGCATTTTGGTTAGATTGTCGACAATGGCTACTAATTGGGTGGTGGGTGGGCTTTGAATTTCTTCGTCGTCCACATCCCAACTGTCCTGGCCGCAGTCCGGCTAGGGCTCTCCTAATAACGAGAGATACTTTAGCGAACTCAAGATGTCGCCGAAAGGTGAGCGTTGAAAGATGTCCGCTGCGGTGAACTCCATGATCAGCGCCCAATCGGATTCGATCGGAGGGGGCGCGGGAGGTTCAGAGTCCGGCGACGAGTCCGGCACCTCGGAGTCACGAGCTTTATGAGGGACAAGGTCAGTGTTTGGCTCTATCGCCGTAGAGGTTGCAGCCCCCGACGCGGTGTCTAGCCATCCGTCCTCGATCTGCGCAGCCGGCTCCGAATTGAAGATCGGAGCGGGTTCGAATGCGGCCTCCAGGGTACTGTCCGGCTGCAGAGCTAAATCATGCTCGCCGTGACAGTGCGGCACGCTCGGCTATGGCTCGAATCCATCGAGGATCAAGTCCCCGCGGATGTCAGCCGTGAAGTTCAAACTTCCAAATCTGACCTGACGGCCAGGGGCGTAGCTTTTGATCTGCTCCAGACGGCCAAGCGAATTGGCCCACAGTGCAAAGCCGCCGAATACGAAGATCTGTCCGGGGAGAAAGGTCTCACCCTGGACTGCGTCGTTGATGATGGTCGAAGAAGCCATCGAGCCTATCGGTGGCGACAAAGAGGAACTCTCAATGAAAGCACCAATGTCGGACATGGCACCTCCACGATCTGCACACGTTCGGCTCGGTGACATCCCACGAACTCACGATCCAGCAGAGTGTTGAGGCAGAGTTTTGTCAGCATGACGGCGTGATGATGGTGATGATTAAGTTATCAGGACAGGGCTTCGCCTAAGCGCTGCAATGATATGACCGAGGTGGATATATGGTGGAGGGGTGCACCGCACATGGCTAAGAGATCAATGATCAACTTGTGTGTCTATGGGGTGCCCCCTCCCCCATATATAAAGGAGTGGAGGAAAGGAAGGAGTCCGGACTCCTAGGCGCGCCCCAAGGGGAGTCTTACTCCCACCGGGAGTAGGATTCCGCCCCCTTCCCTAGTTGGATTAGGAGAGAAGGAAGGAGGAGGAAGGAGGAGGAAAGGGGGGCCGGCCCCCATCCCAATTCGGATTGGGCTTGGGGGAGGGTGCCCCATCCTTTGCTCCCTTCTCATCTCTCCCACTATGGCCCAATAAGGCCCACATACCTCCCGGGGGGTTCCGGTAACCTCCCGGTACTCCGGTATATGCCCGAACTCACCCGGAACCATTCCGACGTCCAAATATAGTCGTCCCATATATCGATCTTTATGTCTCGACCATTTCGAGACTCCTCTTCATGTCTTGATCATATCCGGGACTCCGAACTACCTTCGGTACATCAAAACACATAAACTCGTAATACCGGTTGTCACCAAACTTTAAGCATGCAGACCCTATGGGTTCGAGAACTATGTAGACATGACCGAGACATGTCTCCAGCCAGTAACCAATAGCGGAACTTGGATGCTCATATTGGCTCCCACATATTCTACGAAGATCTTTATCGGTCAAACTACATAACAACATACGTTGTTCCCTTTGTCATCGGTATGTTACTTGCCCGAGATTCGATCGTCGGTATCTCAATACCTAGTTCAATCTCGTTATAGGCAAGTCTCTTTACTCGTTCCGTAATGCATCATCCCGTAACTAACTCATTAGTCACATTGCTTGTAAGGCTTATAGTGATGTGCATTACCGAGAGGGCCCAGAGATACCTCTACGACAATCGTAGTGACAAATCATAATCTCGATCTATGCCAACTCAACAAACACCATTGGAGAAACCTATAGAGCACCTTTATAATCACCCAGTTACATTGTGACGTTTGGTAGCACACAAAGTGTTCCTCCGATGATCAGGAGTTGCATAATCTCATAGTAATAGGAACATGTATAAGTCATGAAGAAAGCAATAGCAACATACTAAACGATCAAGTGCTAAGCTAACGGAATGGGTCAAGTCAATCTCATCATTCCCTAATGATGTGATCCCGTTTATAAAATGACAACTCATGTCTTTGGCTAGTAAACTTAACCATCTTTGATTAACGAGCTAGTCAAGTAGAGGCATACTAGTGACACTCTATTTGTCCATGTATTCACACATGTACTAAGTTTCCAGTTAATACAATTCTAGCATGAATAATAAACATTTATCATGATATAAGGAAATATATATAAATAACAACTTTATTATTGCCTCTAGGGCATATTTCCTTCAGTCTCCCACTTGCACTAGAGTCAATAATCTAGTTCACATCACCATGTGATTTAACACCAATAGTTCACATCTGTATGTGATTAACACCCATAGTTCACATCGCCATGTGATTAACACCCAAAGGGTTTACTAGAGTCAATAATCTAGTTCACATCGCTATGTGATTAACACCCAGAGAGTACTAAGGTGTGATCATGTTTTGCTCATGAGAGAAGTTTAGTGAACGGGTCTGACACATTCAGAGTCGTATGCATTTTGCAAATATTATATGTCTACAATGCTCTGCATGGAGCTACTCTGGCTCATTCCTCCCACTTTCAATATGTATCCAGATTGAGACTTAGAATCATCTGGATCGGTGTAAAAGCTTGCATCGATGTAACTCTTCACGATGAGCTCTTTTATCACCTCCATAATCAAGAAATATTTCCTTAGTCCTCACTAAGGATAATCTTGACCGTTGTCCAGTGATCTACTCCTAGATCAAAATTGTACTCCCTTGCCAAACTCAGTGCAGGGTACACAATAGGTATGGTACACAGCAGAACATACTTTATAGAACCTATGACTGTGACATAGGGAATGACTTTCGTTCTATTTCTATTTTCTGCCGTGGTTGGGCTTTGAGTCTTACTCAACTTCACACCTTGTAATACAGGCAAGAACCCTTTCTTTGACTGACCCATTTTTGAACTTTTTCAAAACTTTATCAAGGTATGTGTTTTTGTGAAAGTCCAATTTGCGTCTTGATCTATCTCTATAAGATCTTGATGCCCAATATGTAAGCAGCTTTACCGAGGTCTTTCTTTGAAAAAACTCCTTTCAAATACTCCTTTATGCTTTCCAGAAAATTCTATATTATTTCTGATTAACAATATGTCATTCACATATACTTATCAGAAATATTGTAGTGCTCCCACTCACTTTCTTGTAAATACAGGCTTCACCGCAAGTCTGTATAAAACTATATGCTTTGGTTAACTCATCAAAGCGTATATTCCAACTCTGAGATGCTTGCACCAGTCCATAGATGGATCGCTGGAGCTTGCACATTTTCTTAGCACAGATTGGCAAAACCTTCTGGTTGCATCATATACAACTCTTCTTTAAGAAATCCATTAAGGAATGTAGTTTTGACATCCATTTCAAATATGGCAACTGCTAACATGATTCAAACGGATTTAAGCATCGCTACAATTGAGAAAATCTCATTGTAGTCAACACCTTGAACTTGTCAAAAAACTTTTTGCGACAAGTCGAGCTTTGTAGATAGTAACACTACTATCAGCGTCCGTCTTCCTCTTGGAGATCCATTTATTTAATATGGCTTGCCGATCATTGGGCAAGTCCACTGAAGTCCACACTTTGTTATCATACATGGATCCCATCTCAGATTTCATGGCCTCAAGCCATTTCGCGGAATCTGGGCTCATCATCGCTTCCTCACAGTTCATAGGTTCATCATGGTCTAGTAACATGCCATCCAGAATAGGATTACCATACCACTCTGGTGCGGACCGTACTCTGGAATACCTACGAGGTTTTGTAGTAACTTGATCTAAAGTTTCATGATCATCATCATTAGCTTCCTCACTAATTGGTGTAGGAATCACTGGAACTGATTTCTGTGATGAACTACTTCCCAATTCCGGAGAAGGTACAATTACCTCATCATGTTCTACTTTCCTCCCACTCACTTCTTTCGAGAGAAACTCCTTCTCTAGAAAGGATCCATTTTTACCAACGAATATATTGCCTTCAGATCTTGTGATAGAAGGTGTACCCAACAGTTTCCTTTGGGTATCCTATGAAGACGGACTTCTCCGAATTGGGTTTGAGCATATCAGGTTGAAAAAACTTTTTCACATAAGCATCACAGCTCCAAACTTTAAGAAACAACAACTTTGTTTCTTGCCAAACCATAGTTCATAAGGCGTCGTCTCAACGGATTTTGATGGCGCCCTATTTAACGTGAATGCAGTTGTCTCTAATGCATAACCCCAAAACGACAGTGGTAAATCGGTAAGATACATCATAGATCGCACCATATCCAATAAAGTGTGTTTACGACATTCGGACACACCATTACACTGTGGTGTTCCATGTGGCGTGAGCTGTGAAACTATTCCACATTGTTTTAATTGAAGGCCAAACTCGTAACTCAAATATTCTCCTCTACGATCAGATCATAGAAACTTTATTTTCTTGTTACGATGATTGTCCACTTCACACTGAAATTCATTGAACTTTTCAAATGTTTCAGACTTGTGTTTCATTAAGTAGATATACCCATATATGCTCAAATTATCTGTGAAGGTCAGAAAATAACGATACCCGCCACGAGCATCAACACTCATTGGACCACATACATCGGTATGTATTATTTCCAATAAGTCACTAGATCGTTCCATTGTTCCGGAGAATGGAGATTTAGTCATCTTGCCCATAAGGCAGGGTTCGCATGCATCAAATGATTCATAATCAAGTGATTCCAAAAATCCATCTTTATAGAGTTTCTTCATGCGCTTTACACCGATATGACCCAAACGGCAGTGCCACAAATATGTCGCACTATCATGATAAACTTTGCATATTTTGGCATCAATAATATGAATATGTGTATCACTATGATCAAGATTCAATAAACCATCAACATTGGGTGTATGACCATAGAAGGTTTTATTCATGTAAATAGAATAACAATTTATTCTCTATTTTAGATGAATAATCGTATTGCAATAAACATGACTAATCATATTTATGCTCAACGCAAACACCAAATAACATTTATTTAGGTTCAACACTAATCTCGAAAGTATAGGGAGTGTGTGATGATGATCATATCAATCTTGGAACCCCTTCCAACACACATCGTCACTTCACCCTCAACTAGTCTCTGTTTATTCTGTAACTCCTGTTTCGAGTTACTAATCTTAGCAATCAAACAGGTATCAAATACTCAAGGGCTACTATAAACACTAGTAAGGTACACATTAATAACATGTATATCAAATATACCCTTGTTCACTTTTGCCATCCTTCTTATCCACCAATTATTCAGGGCATTTCCGTTTCCACTGACCATTTCCTTTGCAGTAGAATCACTCAGTTTCAGGCTTTGGTCCAGCTTTGGGCTTCTTCACGGGAGTGACAACTTGCTTGCCATTCTATTTGAAGTTCCCTTTCTCTGCCTTTGCCCTTTTGTTGAAACTAGTGGTCTTGTAAATCAACACTTGATACCTTTTCTTGATTTCTACCTTCACCGATTTTAGCATCACGAAGAGCCCCAGAATCATTTTCGTCATCCCTTGCATACTATAGTTCATCACGAAGTTCCAGTAACTTGGTGATGGTGACTAAAGAACTCTGTCAATCACTATATTATCTGGAAGATTAACTCCCACTTGATTCAAGTGATTGTAGTACCTAGACAATCTGAACACATGCTCACTGCTTGAGCTATTCTCCTCCATCTTTTAGCTATAGAACTTGTTGGGGACTTCATATCTCTCAACTAGGATATTTGCTTGAAATATTAACTTCAACTCCTGGAACATCTCATATGGTACATGACGTTCAAAACGTCTTTGAAGTCCCGATTCTAAGCCGTAAAGCATGGTGCACTAAACTATCAAGTAGTCATCATATTGAGCTAGCCAAACGTTCATAACATCTGCATCTGCTCCTGCAATAGGTCTGTCACCTAGTGGTGCATCAAGGACATAATTCTTCTGTGTAGCAATGAGGATAAACTTCTGATTATGGACCCAGTCCGCATCATTGCTACTATCATCTTTCAACTTAGTTTTCTCTAGGAACATATAAAAACATAGGGAAGCTATAACGCGAGCTATTGATCTACAACATAGTTTGCAAAATACTATCAAGACTAAGTTCATGATAAATTAAAGTTCAATTAATCATATTACTTAAGAACTCCCACTTAGATAGACATCCCTTTAGTCATCTAAACAATCACGTGATCTAAATCAACTAAACCATGTCCGATCATCACATGAGATGGAGTAGTTTTCAATGGTGAACATCACTATGCTGATCATATTTACCATATGATTCACGCTCGACCTTCCGGTCTCCAGTGTTCCGAGGCCATATCTGCATATGCTAGGCTCGTCAAGTTTAACCCAAGTATTCTGCGTGTGCAAAACTAGCTTGCACCCGTTGTATGTGAACGTAGAGCCTATCACACCCGATCATCACGTGGTGTCTCAACACGAAGAACTATCGCAACGGTGCATACTCAGGGAGAACACTTACACCTTGAAATTTAGTAAGGGATCATCTTGTAATGCTACCGCCGTACTAAGCAAAATAAGATGCATAAAAGATAAACATCACATGCAATCAAAATATGTGACATGATATGGCCATCATCATCGTGTGCTTATGATCTCCATCTCCAAAGTACTATCATGATCTCCATCATCACTGGCATGACACCATGATCTCCATCATCTTGATCTCATCAACGTATCATCACATGGTCATCTCGCCAACTATTGCTTTTTGCAACTATTGCTACCGCATAGCGATAAAGTGAAGCAATTGTATGGCGCTTGCATCTTATGCAATAAAGAGACAACCATAAGGCTCTTGCCAGTTGCCGATAACTCTGTTACAAAACATGATCATCTCATACAATAAAATTTAGCATCATGTATTGACCATATCACATCACAACATGCCCTGCAAAAACAAGTTAGACGTCCTCTACTTTGTAGTTGCAAGTTTTACGAGGCTCCTACGGGCTGACCAAGAACCGTTCTTACCTACGCATCAAAACCACAACGATTTTTCGTCAAGTATGTGATGTTTTAACCTTCAACAAGGACCGGGCGTAGCCACACTCGATTCAACTAAAGTTGGAGAAACTGACACCTGCCAGCCACCTGTGTACGAAGCACGCCGGTAGAACCAGTCTCGCATAAGCGTACGCATAATGTCGGTCCGGGCCGCTTCATCCAACAATACCGCCGAATCAAAGTATGACATGCTGGTAAGCAGTATGACTATTATCGCCCACAACGCACTTGTATTCTACTCGTGCATATAACATCTACGCATAAACCTGGCTCGAATGCCACTGTTGGGGAACGTAGTAATTTCAAAAAAATTCCTATGCACACGCAAGATCATGGTGATGCATAGCAACGAGAGGGGAGAGTGTAGTGCACGTACCCTCGTAGACCGTAAGCGGAAGCATTATGATAACGTGGTTGATGTAGTCGTACGTCTTCACAATCCGACCGATCTTAGTACCGAAAGCACAGCACCTCCGTGATCTGCACACGTTTGGCTCGGTGATGTCCCACGAACTCACGATCCAGCAGAGTGTCGAGGGAGAGTTTCATCAGCACGACAGCGTGATGACGGTGATGATGAAGTTATCGGGACAGGGCTTCGCCTAAGCGCTGCAACGATATGACCTAAGTGGATTATGGTGGAGGGGGGCACCACATACGGCTAACAGATCAATGATCAACTTGTGTGTCTATGGGGTGCACCCCTCCCCCGTATATAAAGGAATGGAGGAGGGGAAGGAGGCCGGCCTCCTAGGCGCGCCCCAAGGGGAGTCCTACTCCCACTGGGAGTAGGATCCCCCCCTTCCCTAGTTGGATTAGGAGAGAAGGAAGGAGGAGGAAGGAGGAAGGAAAGGGGGGGCCAGCCCCCCTCCCAATTCGGATTGGGCTTGGGGGGCACGCCCCCTCCTTTGCTCCCTTCTTCTCTCTCCCACTGTGGCCCAATAAGGCCCACATACCTCCCGGGGGGTTCCGGTAACCTCCCGGTACTCCGGTATATGCCTGAACTCACCCGGAACCATTCCGACGTCCAAATATAGTCATACCATATATCGATCTTTATGTCTCGACCATTTCGAGACTCCTCTTCATGTTTGTGATCATATCCGGGACTCCGAACTACCTTCGGTACATCAAAACACATAAACTCGTAATACCAGTTGTCACCGAACTTTAAGCATGCGGACCCTATGGGTTCGAGAACTATGTAGACATGACCGAGACATGTCTCCAGCCAATAACCAATAGCGGAACTTGGATGCTCATATTGGCTCCCACATATTCTACGAAGATCTTTATCGGTCAAACTACATAACAACATACGTTGTTCCCTTTGTCATCGGTATGTTACTTGCCCGAGATTCGATCGTCCGTATCTCAATACCTAGTTCAATCTCATTATAGGCAAGTCTATTTACTCGTTGCGTAATGCATCATCCTGTAACTAACTCATTAGTCACATTGCTTGTAAGTCTTATAGTGATGTGCATTACCGAGAGGGCCCAGAGATACCTCTACGGCAATCGTAGTGACAAATCCTAATCTCGATCTATGCCAACTCAACAAACACCATTAGAGAAACCTGTAGAGCACCTTTATAATCACCCAGTTACATTGTGACATTTGGTAGCACACAAAGTGTTCCTCCGGTGTTCGGGAGTTGCATAATCTCATAGTAATCGGAACATGTATAAGTCATGAAGAAAGCAATAGCAACATACTAAACGATCAAGTGCTAAGCTAACGGAATGGGTCAAGTCAATCTCATCATTCCCTAATGATGTGATCCCATTTATAAAATGACAACTCATGTCTATGGCTAGGAAACTTAACCATCTTTGATTAACAAGCTAGTCAAGTAGAGGCATACTAGTGACACTCTATTTGTCTGTGTATTCACACATGTACTAAGTTTCCGGTTAATACAATTCTAGCATGAACAATAAACATTTATCATGATATAAGGAAATATATATAAATAACAACTTTATTATTGCCTCTAGGGCATACTTCCTTCAGCATGGCATACTTTATCGAACATATGACTGAGGCATATGGAATGACTTTCATTCTCTCTCTATCTTCTGTCATGGTCGGACTTTGAGTCTTACTTAACTTCACACCTTGTGACACAGGCAAGAACTCCTTCTTTGACTGTTCCATTTTGAACTACTTCAAAAACTTGTCAAGGTATGTACTCATTGAAAAAACTTATCAAGCTTCTTGATCTATCTCTATAGATCTTGATGCTCAATATGTAAGCAGCTTCACCGAGGTCTTTCTTTGAAAAAATCTTTTCAAACACTCCTTTATGCTTTCCATAAAATTATATATCATTTCCGATCAATAATATGACATTCACATATACTTATCAGAAAGGCTGTAGTGCTCCCACTCAGTTTCTTGTAAATACAGGCTTCACCGCAAGTCTGTATAAAACTATATGCTTTGATCAACTCATCAAAGCATATATTCCAACTTCGAGATGCTTGCACCAGTCCATAGATGGATTGCTGGAGCTTTGCACACTTTGCTAGCACCTTTAGGTTCGACAAAACCTTTTGGTTGCATCATATACAACTCTTCTTTAAGAAATCCATTAAGGAATGCAGGTTTGACATCGATTTGCCAAATTTTATAAAATGCGGCAATTGCTAACATGATTCGGACAGACTTTTAAGCATCAATACAAGTGAGAAAATATCATTGTAGTCAACATGTTGAACTTGTGAAAAAACTTTTTTGTGACAATTCGAGCTTTGTAGATAGTAACACTACTATCAGCGTCCGTCTTCCTCTTGAAAGTCCATTTTATTCTCTATGGCTTGCCGATCATCAGGCAAGTCAACCAAAGTCCACACTTTGTTCTCATACATGGATCCAGTCTCAGATTTCATGGCCTCAAGCCGTTTCATGGAATCTGGGCTCATCATCGCTTCCTCATAGTTCGTAGGTTTGTCATGGTCTAGTAACATGATTTCCAGAACATGATTACCGTACCACTCTGGTGCGGAACATACTCTGATTGACCTATGAAGCTCGGTAGTAACTTGATCTGATGTTTCATGATCATCATCATTAACTTTCTCGCTAATTGGTGTAGGCATGCATCAGTAGAACTGATTTCTGTGATGAACTACTTTCCAACTCGAGAGAAGGTACAACTACCTCATCAAGTTTTACTTTCCTCCCACTCACTTTTTTCGAGAGAAACTCCTTCTCTAGAAAGGATCCATTCTTAGCAACGAATATCTTGCCTTCGGATCTGTGATAGAAGGTGTACCCAATAGTCTCCTTTGGGTATCCTATGAAGATACATTTCTCCGATTTGGGTTCGAGCTTATCAGGTTGAAGCTTTTTCACATCAACATCGCAGACCCAAACTTTAAGAAGCGACAACTTGGGTTTCTTGCCAAACCACAGTTCATATTGTGTCATATCAACGGATTAAGATGGTGCCCTATTTAACGTGAATGCATCTGTCTCTAATGCATAACCCCAAAACAATAGTGGTAAATCGGTAAGAGACATCATAGATCGCACCATATCTAATAAAGCACGGTTATGACGTTCGGACACACCAATATGATGTGGTGTTCCAGGTGCTGTGAGTTACGAAACTAGTCCACATTGTTTCAAATGAAGACCTAGCTTGTAACTCAAATATTTGTCTCTGTGATCAGATCGTAGAAACTTTATTTTCTTGTTATGATGATTTTCTATTTCACTCTGAAATTTCTTTGAACTTTTCAAATGTTTCACACTTATGTTTCATCAAGTAGATATACCCATATTTGCTCAAATCATCTGTGAAGGTCGAAAAATAACGATACCTGCTGCGAGCCTCAACATTCATTGGACCGCATACATCAGTATGTATTATTTCCAATAATTCAGTTGCTCGCTCCATTGTTCCGGAGAATGGAGTCTTAGTCATCTTGCCCATGAGGTATGGTTCGCAAGCATCAAGTGATTCATAATCAAGTGATTCCAAAAGCCCATCCACATGGAGTTTCTTCATGCGCTTTACACCAATATGACCAAAACGGCAGTGCCACAAATAAGTTGCACTATCATTATTAACTTTGCATCTTTCGGCATCAATATTATGAATATGTGTATCATTACGATCGAGATTCAATAAACCATTCGCACTGGGTGTATTACCATAGAAGGTTTTATTCATGTAAATAGAACAACAATTATTCTCCGACTTAAATGAATAAGCGTATTGCAATAAACATGATCAAATCATATTTATGCTCAACGCAAACACCAAATAACATTTATTTAGGTTCAACACTAATCCTGAACTAGAGGGAGTATGTGATGGTGATCTTATCAACCTTGGAATCACTTCCAACACATATCGCCACCTCGCCCTTAACTAGTCTTTGTTTATTTTATAACTCCCGGTTCGAGTTACTACTCTTAGCAACTGAACTAGTTTCAAATACCGAGGGGTTGCTATAAACACTAGTAAAGTACACATCAATAACATGTATATCAAATATACCTTTATTCACTTTGACATCCTTCTTATCCGCCAAGTATCTAGGGCAGTTCCACTTCCAGTGACCATTTCCTTTGCAGTAGAAGCACTCAGTTTCAGGCTTGGGTCTAGCTTTGGGCTTCTTCATGTGAGTGACAACTTGTTTGCCATTCTTCTTGAAGTTCCCTTTCTATCCCTTTGCCTTTTTATTGAAACTAGTGGTCTTGTTAACCATCAACACTTGATGCTTTTCTTGATTTCTACCTTCACCGATTTTAGCATCGCGAAGAGCTTGGAAATTGTTTTCGTTATCCCTTGCATATTATAGTTCATCACGAAGTTCTAGCAACTTGGTGATAGTGCCTAGAGAACTTTGTCAATTACTATCTTATCTGGAAGATTAACTCCCACTTGATTCAAGCAATTGTAGTACACGGACAATCTGAGCACATGCTCACTGGTTGAGCTATTCTCCTCCATCTTGTAGGCAGAGAACTGTCAGAGGTATCATACCTCTTGATATGGGCATAAGTATGAAATACCAATTTCAACTCTTGGAACATCTTATATGCTCCGTGGCGTTCAAAACATTTTTGAAGTCCCGGTTCTAAGCCATAAAGCATGGTGCACTACACTATCAAGTAGTCATCATACCGAGCTTGTCAAAACATTCATAACGTCTGCATGTACTCCTGCAATAGTTCTGTCACCTAGCGGTGCATCAAGGACATAGATTTTCTGTGCAGCAATGAGGAAAAATCCTCAGATCACGGACCAAGTCCGCATCATTGCTACTATCATCTTTCAACTTATATTTCTCTAGGAACATATCATAAATAAAACGAGGAAGCTATACGCGAGCTATTGATCTACAACATAGATATGCAAATACTATCAGGACTAAGTTCATGATAAATTTAAGTTCAATTAATCATATTACTTAAGAACTCCCACTTAGATAGACATCCCTCGAGTCATCTAAATGATCACATGATCCATATCAACTAAACCTTGTCTGATCATCACGTGAGATGGAGTAGCTGTCAATGGTGAACATCACTATGTTGATCATATCTACTATATGATTCACGTTCGATCTTTCGGTCTCAGTGTTCTGAGGCCATATCTGCATATGCTAGGCTCGTCAAGTTTAACTCGAGTATTCTGCATGTGCAACACTAGCTTGCACCCGTTGTATGTGAACGTAGAGCTTATCACACCCGATCGTCACGTGGTGTCTCAGCACGAAGAACTGTCGCAACGGTTGAAAGGATCGATATAGTTGACTAGAGGGGGGTGAATAGGCAAGTAACACTTTTTAATCTTTTCTTTACCAATTTAAAGTTAGCATCAAAGTAGGTTGTCTAGATATGCAACTAAGTGAGCAACCTATATGATGCAATAACAACTAGTACAAAAGCAAGCAAGGGATACAACACAAATAAGCTTGCACAAGTAAAGGCACGAGATAACCAAGAGTGGAGCCGGTGGAGACGAGGATGTGTTACCGAAGTTCCTTCCTTTTGAGGGGAAGTACGTCTCCGTTAGAGCGGTGTAGAGGCACAATGCTCCCCAAGAAGCCACTAGGGCCACCGTAATCTCCTCACGCCCTCACACAATGCGAGATGCCGTGATTCCACTATTGGTGCCCTTGAAGGCGGCGACCGAACCTTTACAAACAAGGTTGGGGCAATCTCCACAACTTAATTGGAGGCTCCCAACGACACCACGAAGCTTCACCACAATGGACTTTGGCTCTGAGGTGACCTCAACCGTCTAGGGTGCTTAAACACCCAAGAGTAACAAGATCCGCTAGGGATTAGTGGGGGGATCAAATATCTCTTGGTGGAATTGTAGATCGGGGCCTTGTCACCCAATCTCGAGCAAATCAACAAGTTTGATTGGCTAGGGAGAGAGATCGGCCAAAAATGGAGCATGGAGCAACAATGGAGTTTAGGGTTGGAAGAGGTGAGTCTTCTTGGGGAAGAAGACCCCCTTTTATAGTGGGGGGACAATTCCAACCGTTACCCACCACTCAGCCCGCGACCCACGGAACTACCACACCACGGGCGCGGTACTACCGCACGGGCCTACGGTACTACTGCGGCGGACCGCGGTACTATCGTGGGCGCGGCAGAGCCCAGACCGGAAGAAAGGAGCACGGACAGGGCACGGTAGATCTTTAGGTGCGGTACTACCACGGCCCCAAATGGTACTACCGCAGGCCAGGCCCGGTAGGCAGATGTAAAAAATTACATCCGTGACTACCTCCGTTGAGAAATTGTCGTGGGAAAATCCGACACGGAACTACCGCAACCAAGGGCGCGGTACTACCGTGATGGGTGCGGATGTAAAAAATTACATCTGCCCCTACTTCCGCTCCTGCTATTGTACCTAGGCAGGCGCCATGGTACTACTGTGCGGCAGCACGGTACTACCGCGTAGAGCGCGGATGTAAAAAATTACATCCGCGCCTACTACCGCTTGAGTAGCGGCGCCAGTCCAGAGCTCACGGTACTACCATTCTGAGGAGCGGTACTACCGTGGGAGCACACGGTACTACCGTGCTGGAACCCGGTACTACCGCTGGCTCCTGCGGTAGTACCGCTCTGAAGAGCAGTACTACCGCTAGCCTGAGAAGAGCAATGCGGAGACCTTCATTTTGCAGAGACAAGGTGAGACGGAGGGACTCCCCAAAGAGCTCGAGGAAAGGCGGTGCAAAGGAAACGTGTACGTGAGATTCCACCCAAACCTTTCCAAAGCGGACCCCCTCTTGATAGTACGGCTTTCCTATGACTCAAATCCACCGAACCGAACTGTAGAGAAACACCGTCTTCAATAATCTTCGAGGGGCATCAAATCGTCTTGTGTTTTGTCGTGATATATCTGTAAAGCTCAATACACACGATTAGTCCGCAAAGGCATTGTCATCAATCACCAAAACTACTGAGGGACAAGAATGCCCTTACAATCTCCCCCTTTTTGGTGGATTGATGACAATATGGGATTTGCACAAGGAAATTAATAAAGCATAAGCAAACCCCACATCTCTAAAATATAGATGAGCTCCCCCTAGATTCGTGCTAGAGAGTAAAGTGCTTTGGACTGCACGGCACGAATACTAGGATCACCACTCCCCCTATATTTTAGAAACAAAGCATATCTTGCAATGGTAAGGCTAACACTAAGCAAGATAGAAGATATGAGCATAACATGAATAGCATGATATAGCACAAGCTCAATAAGGTAATAAGGTACGATAGAGTGCATATGTCTTACACCATATGATAAACTTAGTCTCACGAGCACAACCAAACCAAAGCAAACAAGTTCAACGACGGAAAGCAAAGCAAACGACGAAACACACGACACACGACACGCAAATCCTACACTCTCTCCCCCTTTGGCATCCAGACACCAAAAAGGCAGAGAGGTCACCTACAACACAGGTGGTAGCTCAGGCGGAAAACGACTCATCGTCGCCAGACTCCGCAGCAGGAACATACTCCTCCTCTGAATCAGTCCACTGGTAGCCCTGCTTCGCCATCCAGGCAGTCTCGGGGGTGATGTGCTTCTCAGAGCCGCTGGCCACGTCCTCCCGACAAGCCCTCAAGATCCTGATGTCGCGACGGCGACTCTCCTTCTGAGCAACATGGGCCTTGTACTGACCCTAAACCTACATGCAGAACAACCTCTTCATCTTGTTCTTCAGCTTCTTCGCCCAAGAAGGCTCAGCAGAGGGCGGAGTGAAAGCAGTACGGTCCTCAGCAACCTCTTCCTCCTCAATCTCCTCCTCATCCACAACCATCCTGGCAGCCTCAGTAGAAGTGGTGGTGTTAGCCCATTGGGGCTTGATGCGGAGCTTGATGGGCTCATGACGGATCCAGCCTGGAGCTTCAAACTAATCAGTTGGGAAGAGCTGCTCCCAAGTCTTGGAGATCAGGTGAAACAGGTAAGGCCCATAGATGGGGACCTTACGGTTGAACACGGCGAACTGAAGCTCACACCACATGATATGTGAGACATCGAGTGGCTGAGTCTGAGCCTGACGGGCCTCCTCACAAAGGAGCATCATGTCAATGAGGTAAGCATGCACCTATCCCATATCACAAATACGCGGGAAGAGTGTGTTCTGGAAGAGCCTGTGCATGATGTCAAGGAAGGGATTAAGCACCCACACCTTCTTCGTGCTTGGAAGAGTCTTCTGAACAAGGAATGGCATGAGTTTGTTCTTGTTGGCGGACTCAGCATTGGCATGAGGGCGAACTCCAACTGGCGAGTTGAGCCCATCATCGGGAACCTGAAGCAACTCCATGAACTCCTTCCAGGTAGCAGAAATCCGTCGACCATTGGTCATCCAAGTCATGGTCCTTGCTTCATCGATGCCGAAGTGAACCGAAGCAAAGAACTGTGATATGATCTCCGGATCAAAATCCTTGTGGAAGGTGAGCATGTTTTCAATACCAAACTGCTCCACAAGATCCAAAGCCTCTCCAAAGTACCCACGGTGCTTCTCCTGCCTCATGTGAACCATGTCAATCCAGTGAACTTCAACATAGTGATTCTGCTTGGCCTTGATCACATCCATATAGATCAGATTCTGCTGCTTGTTCCAGAAGAGATCATTGCCTCACGTGCTAGCCCGGGGAGACACATAGGGATTGATCTTCCTTCAAATGACAAACTCGGCCTGGGGCATCTCATCCATGCCCATGATGGGCTCCTTCTGCTTGCTGGCGGTGTGCTTGGTCCTGCGTTGGGGAGCAGCATAGGACCCCTCTGGAACATCATCTAGGTTGCGCAGCCGCTTTGACCCTGTGTCACGGCTGGGATTCAAGCGACGAGCAAAACTGGAGCCACCACCTGGACACAAAGACACAAAAAACACGCACGGGAACAGGATGGATTAAAACCAAACTGAAAGAAACACAAAGCATGAGATTTGGACAACACAAAATGGCGTTGGATGAATCTACGGTAGTACCGGGCGGGGTTACGGATGTAAAAAATTACATCCGCCCCAGCCGCGGTAGTACCGTGCCGGGGTGGCACGGTAGTACCGCGCTTGGGGCGGAAGTAATTTTTTACTTTCGGACGCCAAGCGGTAGTACCGCACCAAGGTGTGGAAGTACGGCGTCAGAACCAGATGAGGCTGCGGTAGTACCGCTCCAGGAGGAGCGGTAGTACCGCACGGGTCGAAAACCGCCATCGAGGACGCGGATCTGGATCTAGAACCTCCGCACGACAACTTTGGTACTACCGTTGATCAAACGGAACAATTTTGACTATCCAAAGAGCATGCAAACTACACTACCACTCTCCTACGAGTCCCACTTGCAAAGATTTAGCCAAAAATCGCAAGGACACCACATGAATCTCCCCAAAACCTAAAAGCACAAGGAAGAACAAAAAGGAGAGGCACTTGGGGAAAAACTTGGGTCCATGGAAAGAGGCCGAGGTGGGGAACAATCCCACCGGTCGGAGTCTGAGGAGAGCGGCCGGAGATGGAGATCCGGCGAAGGCCTACTGCGCCGTTCTTTGCCAGGAGAGAGAGACGGGGTGGGGAATAGAGATGAATGGGTATGGGGGAGTTAGAACTCCCCCTGTCCCGCTCTTAACCCCCACCCGCTCGCATGGGCGCGGAAGTACCGCGGGTCATCGCGGTAGTACCGCTCGGGCGGAAGTACCGCACGCTGGGCGGTAGTACTGCTCGTTCAGCGGCAGTAAAAAAATTCTGCTGTGGAGGTAGCGGTAGTACCGTGCCCCTGGAGGGCCACACACTAGACGGAGAGCCACCAGCTCCTGCGGTAGTACCATGGCGCACCACGGTAGTACCATAAGCCAAGAAAGTGCAAGAACTCAAGAGGAAAAGGAGAAAAAGCAAAAAACAAACTCCAGAGAAACACTAACCAACAAAGGGGCGAACACAAACAACGACTCAAACACGACAAGGAGAAGAGGAAGCCACACGACAACGAAGACGAACTACGAGACACAACTTCTCCAAGGAAGTGCGGTGGACAGAGCCACCTATGTTTGAGTCAATTGGTATGGCACCGCGAAGAATTATCCTTGGGTCCATGACCAAAACTCGTCTTTGAAGCACAAGTACCATAAAAATGGCTAATGTTAAAGAGTTGATCAATTTATGCATAATGGGGGAGGAAGAGTTCATTGAGAGAACAACACTCCCCCTATGTCCATGCCAACACCTAAACTAGACAACAAGTTGAGTGAGGTGGGGTGTGCACGGGCTCAAGTCACATTGCTCGAATCAATGATATTTAGCTCATGCCTTAACTCACGAAATCTTGCTTCATCCAAGGGCTTCGTGAAAATATCGGCAAGGTTATCATGAGTGTTAACATACTTGAGCTCGATATCCCCTCGCCTAATATGATCCTGGATGAAGTGGTACCGAATCTCAATGTGCTTCGTCTTGAAGTGTTGCACCGGGTTGAGAGAAATCTTGATGGCACTTTCATTATCACACCAAAGAGGCACTTTGTCACAAATGACACCGTATTCCTTTAAAGTTTGCCTCATCCATAGGAGTTGTGCACAACAACTACCGGCTGCCACATATTCCGCTTCGGTGGATGAAAGAGACACACAACTTTGCTTCTTGGAAGACCAACTTACCAAAGAGCAACCAAAAAATTGGCACCCTCCGGAAGTGGACTTCCTATCCACTTTGTCTCCCGCCCAATCGTAATCCATAAAACCTTCAAGCTTGAAGTTTTCTCCTCTTGGGTACCATAAGCCAAAGTTTGGGGTATGAGCCAAATATCGAAAGATTCGCTTGACCGCCACATAGTGGCTTTCCTTCGGTGCGGCTTGAAACCATGCACAAATTCCCACACTCAACATGATATCCGGTCTAGATGCACAAAGGTAAAGCAAGGATACAATCATGGAGCGATATACCTTTTGATCCACCGCTTTACCATTGGGATCAATGTCAAGTTGGCACTTGGTAGGCATTGGAGTAGAGGCCGGCTTGACATCACTTAGCTTGAATCTTTTTAGCATGTCTTGAGTGTATTTGGCTTGGTTGATGAAGGTACCTTCTCTTCTTTGTTTGATATCAAAACCAAGGAAGAACTTCAACTCTCCCATCGAAGACATCTTGAACTTAGAGGTCATGAGAGCGGAAAATTCCTCATTGAAAGCTATGTAAGGGGAACCAAAGATAATATCATCAACATATAGTTGGCATACAAACAACTCCCCTTTGACCTTCTTAGAAAAAAGAGTGGGATCGATTTGCCCAACTTCAAACCCGCGATCTTGTAACAACTCGGTAAGGTGGTCATACCACGCACGTGGGGCTTGTTTAAGGCCATAGAGTGCCTTATCGAGTTGATACACATGATCCGGGAAGTAGGGATCCTCGAACCCGGGGGGTTGCTTGACATAGACCAACTCATTAATAGGACCATTAATAAAAGCACTTTTCACATCCATTTGTTGTAACTTAAAGTTGTGATGGGAAGCATAAGCAATCAACAAACGAATGGATTCAATGCGGGCAATGAGAGCAAAGGTTTCACCATAGTCGATACCCTCGACTTGGGAGTAGCCTTGTGCTACCAATCTTGCCTTGGTGCGAATGATGTTCCCATGAGCGTCTTGCTTGTTCTTGAAAATCCATTTGGTTCCAATGACGTTGTGGTTCCCCAACGACCTTGGTACCAATCTCCACACCTTATTGTACTCGAAGTTGTTGAGTTCTTCATGCATGGCATTGAGCCAATCTGAATCTTCGAGTGCCTCATAGACCTTTTGGGGTTCAACACAAGAGACAAACGCGTGATGTTCACAATAGTTTGCTAATTGTCTACGAGTGCTTACCCCCTTTCTTAGGCTTCCAACCACATTCTCCATGAGATGGCCTTTGGTGGTGAGCTTGGAAGCAATCTTCACGGCACGACGCTCTAATTCCTCCTCGGATGTGGAAGGAGGAGGATCAACTTGATTATCTTGAGCGCCATCTTGAGCTTGTCCGAGATCTCGAACTTGCTCGAGGGGGAGAACTTGACCTTCGGCATCATTCGGTGGATCACCATCGTCTTTAGGTTGATCTTGCCCTTGGTCTTGTTCACGAGGTTGAGGGCCTTCACTTTGTTCTTCGGAAGCGTGTGGGTCTTGAGTTGGTGATGGCTCCACTTGAGTGGAGCATTGTCCTTCTCCTTCGGCCACAAGGGGTTCCTCAATGGGTAGTATGTGACCAATAACCATTCTTCTTATGGCTTGGGGAGGAATTTCATCACCTACATCACAAGTACCACTTTGCTCCACTTGGGAGCCGTTATTCTCGTCAAACTCTACGTTACATGTCTCCTCAATGAGTCTGATGGACTTGTTGAGGACACGGTAAGCATGAGAGTTTGAAGCATAACCAACGAATATGCCCTCATAAGCTCTAGCCTCAAATTTAGATAAACGAACACCTTTCTTGAGAATGAAACACTTACACCCGAACACCCGGAAGTACTTGAGGTTGGGCTTGTTACCGGTGAGTATTTCATAAGGAGTCTTGTTCAAGCCTTTGCGGAGATAGAGCCGATTGGATGCATGAAATGCTATGTTGATGGCTTCATCCCAAAATTTGTATGGAGACTTGAACTCTGCCATCATGGTTCTTGCCGCATCCATCAACATCTGGTTCTTCCTCTCTGCTACACCATTTTGTTGAGGGGTATATGTTGCAGCATATTGATGTTTGATCCCCTCATCACTAAGAAACTCATCCAAGGTGTAGTTCTTGAACTCGGTGCCATTGTCACTTCTTATTGTCAAGATCTTTGCATCATGTTGATGTTGGGCTTCATTTGCAAAGTCGATGACGGTTTGTTGAGTTTCACTCTTTCTCTTGAAGAAATATACCCAAGTGTATCTTGAGTAATCATCCACAATCACCAAGCAATACTTTCTACCCCCAAGACTATCAAAGGATGGAGGCCCAAAGAGGTCCATGTGAAGGAGCTCCAAGGGTCTCTTCGAGTAGATGATAGTCGTGGGAGGGTGAGCCTTCTCATGCAGCTTCCCTTCGATACAAGCACTGCAAGCACGATCTTTGGCAAAACTGACATTTGTTAGTCCACGGACATGGTCCCCCTTGAGAAGACTTTGCAAAGATCTCACATTGACGTGGGCTAAACGGCGATGCCAAAGCCATCCCACATCAACTTTAGCCATTAAGCATGTCGCAGTCTTAGTGGGTCGCTCCTAAAAGTTAATCACATAGAGACCGTTCTCGACATGCCCAACAAAGGCTACTTTAAGAGTCTTGCTCCACAAGAGGGCTACGGTATCAATATCAAAGAAGGTGGCAAAACCCATAAGTGCAAGTTGACGAACGGAAAGAAGATTAAATGCAAGGGACTTGACAAGCATGACTTTCTCGATCGTTAGATCATGAGAAATGACAACCTTGCCAAGACCCAATACCTTAGAGGATGAGGCATCACCCCACTCGACGTTGGTGGGCATAGATGGAATCTTGTGCACGTCCGCCACCAACTCCTTGCTTCCGGTCATATGATTTGTTGCTCCACTATCGAGCAACCATGATCCTCCACCGAAAGAAAACCCCTACATGAAATCAATGCTTGGTTTTAGGTACCCATTGAGTAATGGGTCCTTTGATGTTAGCAACAAGGGTCTTGGGAACCCAAATAGACCATTCAATATACTCATAAGAAGAACGAACAAATTTTGCATAAACATGTCCATCACTAGCACGGCATAACACATATGAGGGGTTAAAGTCGCCGGCTTTGTTGGAAGGGGTGGCATTGCCCTTCTTGACATCACCACCCTTCACATTGTTCTTCTTCTCCTTAGTACCACCTTCTCCCTCCTTCACAAATGTTTGCTTGAGAGGAGGAGGTCGTTTGGTCTTGTCATTCTTCTTCTTGATCTTGTACTTGGGGGTAAACCCAACTCCCTCTTTGGCCACAACTTCCTTTTGATTGATCAAAAGGTCATTGAGGTTTTTCTCACCTTGAATGCATGTCACAAGACCTTTCTCTCTTTCAACTGGGCATTCTCCTCCACAAGATGCACATGCTCACAACACGGGTTAGTAGCATTTGCGTTATCAATTAAGACCATATGAGGAAAAGTGGCTTTCTCCTTGGTTAACTTCACTTGGAGTTGAGCATGAGACTCCTTGAGGCTAGCATGAGCACCCTTCAAGGCCTTGTGAGCCCTGTCAAGTACATCAAACTCCTCTTTGAGTCTAGCAAGATCAACCCCAAGTTTAGTCTTCTCGAAGTTAGCCACACGAGAGACAAAAATAGCATGATCAAGATTTTTCTTTAATTTAGCATGGTCATCGTTGTGTGACTCCTCAAGAGTCAAACGATGCCCACGCTCTTCCTCGAGGGCATTAGAGAGATCCGATATCTCATCGGCATAGTCACGACTATGACCTTCCATCTTAGAGATGGTTTCTTCATGAGCCTCGATCGTGTCATTGGCTTCACCAAGTTGTTCCAAGAGAGCAACAAAGTGCTTCTTGGATTTACCCTTGAGTTTACTCATAAAAGACTCAAACTCATTAAACTCTTCATTAGACCCCTCATTTTCATCAATGCAATCTGTCAAGGAAGGATTAGTAATGATGGTGGTTTTGATGTTGGGGGTTACCTTGTTAGTGGCTTTAGCCATGAGGCACTTGGTGGTGATGTTCTCGTTGGGTGAATCAAAAAGAGACATCCGGGGAGTAGTAGCAATGGCAACGAAGGCCATGACCATTGCTTCTCCATCTTCATCATCATCGTCATCCTCATGGTATTCTTATTGAACCACTAACCCTCGAGTAGGAGTCTTCTTGGTGAAGTTGTTCTTGTTGGGGAAGGATTTGGCTTTGTCTTTTCGAATGAGCTTGCCATCGTTGTCTTCCCGCTTCTTGTAAGGACAATCCGCAACAAAGTGACTCACATTGCCACAATTGTAACAAGTTCTCACTCGTTGCTTGCCCTTGAGCCCACTTGAATTGTTCTTGTTGAAATTAGGCCTTGAATTCTTCTTGCTCCAAAATTGCCTCGAGGCAAGAGCCATGTGCTCATGATAATCATATTTTGTATCCTCGGGATTGCCCTCCTCATCTTCCTCTTCTTCCTCTTCTTCCAACACATATCGCCACCTCGCCCTTAACTAGTCTTTGTTTATTTTATAACTCCCGGTTCGAGTTACTACTCTTAGCAACTGAACCAGTATCAAATACCGAGGGGTTGCTATAAACACTAGTAAAGTACACATCAATAACATGTATATCAAATATACCTTTGTTCACTTTTCCATCCTTCTTATCCGCCAAGTATCAAGGGCAGTTCCACTTCCAGTGACCATTTCCTTTGCAGTAGAAGCACTCCGTTTCAGGCTTGGGTCTAGCTTTGCGCTTCTTCACGGGAGTGACAACTTGTTTGTCATTCTTCTTGAAGTTCCCTTTCTATCCCTTTGCCTTTTTCTTGAAACTAGTGGTCTTGTTAACCATCAACACTTGATGCTTTTCTTGATTTCTACCTTCACCGATTTTAGCATCGCGAAGAGCTTGGAAATTGTTTTCGTTATCCCTTGCATATTATAGTTCATCATGAAGTTCTAGCAACTTGGTGATAGTGTCTAGAGAACTTTGTCAATTACTATCTTATCTGGAAGATTAACTCCCACTTGATTCAAGCAATCGTAGTACACAGACAATCTGAGCACATGCTCACTGGTTGAGCTATTCTCCTCCATCTTGTAGGCAGAGTACTGTCAAAGGTCTCATACCTCTTGACATGGGCATAAGTATGAAATACCAATTTCAACTCTTGGAACATCTTATATGCTCCGTGGAGTTCAAAACATTTTTGAAGTCCCGGTTCTAAGCCATAAAGCATGGTGCACTACACTATCAAGTAGTCATCATACAGAGCTTGTCAAAACGTTCATAACGTCTGCATGTACTCCTGCAATAGTTCCGTCACCTAGCGGTGCATCAAGGACATAGATTTTATGTGTAGCAATGAGGAAAAATCCTCAGATCACGGACCAAGTCCGCATCATTGCTACTATCATCTTTCAACTTATATTTCTCTAGGAACATATCATAAATAAAACGAGGAAGCTCTATGCGAGCTATTGATCTACAACATAGATATGAAAATACTATGAGGACTAAGTTCATGATAAATTTAAGTTCAATTAATCATATTACTTAAGAACTCCCACTTAGATAGACATCCCTCGGGTCATCTAAATGATCACATGATCCATATCAACTAAACCCTGTCCGATCATCATGTGAGATGGAGTAGCTGTCAATGGTGAACATCACTATGTTGATCATATCTACTATATGATTCATGTTCGACCTTTCGGTCTTAGTGTTCCGAGGCCATATCTGCACATGCTAGGCTCGTCAAGTTTAACTCGAGTATTCTGCATGTGCAACACTAGCTTGCACCCGTTGTATGTGAACGTAGAGCTTATCACACCCGATCGTCACGTGGTGTCTCAGCACGAAGAACTGTCGCAACGGTTGAAAGGATCGATATAGTTGACTAGAGGGGGGTGAATAGGCAACTAACACTTTTTAATCTTTTCTTTACCAATTTAAAGTTAGCATCAAAGTAGGTTGTCTAGATATGCAACTAAGTGAGCAACCTATATGATGCAATAACAACTAGTACAAAAGCAAGCAAGGGATACAACACAAATAAGCTTGCATAAGTAAAGGCACGAGATAACCAAGAGTGTAGCCAGTGGAGACGAGGATGTGTTACCGAAGTTCCTTCCTTTTGAGGGGAAGTACATCTCTGTTAGAGTGGTGTGGAGGCACAATGCTCCCCAAGAAGCCACTAGGGCCACCGTAATCTCCTCACGCCCTCACACAATGCGAGATGCCATGATTCCACTATTGGTGCCCTTGAAGGCGGCGACCGAACCTTTACAAACAAGGTTGGGGCAATTTCCACAACTTAATTGGAGGCTCCCAACGACACCACGAAGCTTCACCACAATGGACTTTGGCTCCAAGGTGACCTCAACCGTCTAGGGTGCTCAAACACCCAAGAGTAACAAGATCCGCTAGGGATTAGTGGGGGGAATCGAATATCTCTTGGTGGAAGTGTAGATCAGGGCCTTGTCACCCAATCCCGAGCAAATCAACAAGTTTGATTGGCTAGGGAGAGAGATCGACCAAAAATGGAGCTTGGAGCAACAATGGAGTTTAGGGTTGGAAGAGGTGAGTCTTCTTGGGGAAGAAGACCCCCTTTTATAGTGGGGGGACAATTCCAACCGTTACCCACCACTCAGCCCGCGACCCACGGAACTACCGCACCACAGGCGCGGTACTACCACACGGGCCTGCGGTACTACCGCCGTGGACCGCGGTACTACCATGGGCGCGGCAGAGCCCAGACCGGAAGAAAGGAGCACGGGCAGGGCACGGTAGATCCGCAGGTGTGGTACTACCGCGGCCCCATACGATACTACCGCAGGACAGCCGCAGGCCAGGCCCGGTAGGCACAAATGTAAAAAATTACATCTGTGACTACCTCCGCTGAGAAATTATCATGCGAAAATCGACATGGAACTACCACAACCAAGGGCGCGGTACTACCGTGATGGGTGCGGATGTAAAAAATTACATCCGCCCCTACTTCCGCTCCTGCTACTGTACCTGGGCAGGCGCCACGGTACTACCGTGCGGCAGCACGGTACTACCGCATAGAGCGCGCATGTAAAAAATTACATCCGCGCCTACTACCGCTTGAGCAGCGGCGCCAGTCCAGAGCTCACGGTACTACCGTTCTGAGGAGCGGTACTACCGTGGGAGCACAGGGTACTACCGTGCCGGAGCTCGGTACTACCGCTGGCTCCTGCGGTAGTACCGCTCTGAAGAGCAGTACCACCGCTAGCCTGAGAAGAGCAACGCGGAGACCTTCATTTCACAGAGACAAGGTGAGACGGAGGAACACTCCAAAGAGCTCGAGGAAAGGCAGTGCAAAGGAAACGTGTACGTGAGATTCCACCCAAACCTTTCCAAAGCGGACCCCCTCCTGGTAGTACGGCTTTCCTATGACTCAACTCCACCGAACCGAATCGTAGAGAAACGCCATCTTCAATAATCTTCGAGGGGCATCAAATCGTCTTGCGTTTTGTCATGATATATCTGTAAAGCTCAATACACATGATTAGTCCGCAAAGGCATTGTCGTCAATCACCAAAACTACTGAGGGACAAGAATGCCCTTACAACGGTGCATACTCAGAAAGAACACTTATACCTTGAAATTTTAGTTAGGGATAATCTTATAAAGCTACCATCAAACTAAGCAAAATAAGATGTATAAAAGATAAACATCCACTACAAAAAAAAGACACAACCGTGACATTTTGGGCGAACGACTTTTTTTCTGTCATACATATGACACTTCCATGACGATAATTGTGACAGAACCCGGTATCATCATAGATGTGGTGGGCTCCTACTTCTATGACAAAAAATCATGACAGAAAATAGGCTTTTTGTCCTGGGCGGGCCGGAGACGCAGCTGCATGACATTCTTTGGGCCGTCCATGACGGAAAAAACCGTGGTAGAAGCGAGGGGTAGGAAAATTTCGTGGAGTTGCCGGTTACGGTGGGAAATCGGGGGCCGAGCGATGCGCGTTTCTCTCATACACATACGCGCGTGTGTGAGGCGTTGGCTCTAACTGAACTCGAGCGAGGCATAGGGCTCTAACTGAACCCGAGCGATTGCACTGCAGGCTACGCGTTACTGAACCCGAGCGATCGATCGATGGCTGTTAACTGAACCCGATGGAGCGATACCTTCGCTACTGCTGCTAACCGAAGCTGATCGATTGGATGAACAGTGAGTGTTGCCGGGGGGGTGGATGAACAGTGAGCGGTGGCGTTGCCTCTTCATGAACAGGACCCCGTGGTGTGGAGGGCTGGATGAATAGTAGATAGTGGAGGGGTGGCCGTGGAGGGGTGATTGAACAGGACCCCGTGGTGTGGAGGGCTGGATGAACAGTAGACGGTGGAGGGCTGGATGAACAGTAGACGGTGGAGGGGTGGTTGAACAGTAGCCGGTGGAGTAGCGCGCGGTGGAGGCTGGATGAACAGGAGCCCGTGGAGGCTGGAGGAGGTCGGCGGTAGCCCGTGGAGGCTGGAGGAGGTCGACGGTGGAGATGAACAGTATCCCGTGGAGTCCCATTTTGCGGTACGCCACACCCCTCTCGATGAACAGGACCCCCGTTTCGACCGTAGCGCTCCAACACAAGTCCGTTTCGTCCGTTTTGCGGTACGCCACACCCCTCCTGATCAACAGGACCCCCGTTTCGACTGTAGGAGGTTTGTTTCGTCCGTTTTACGGTACGCCACACCCCTCCCGATCAACAGGACCCCCGTTTCGACCGTAGGAGGTCCGTTTCCTTCGTTTTGCGGTACGCCACACCCCTCCCGATCAATAGGACCCCATTTCGAACGTGGCCGGTCGAACACAAGGCCGTTTCCTCCGTTTTGCAGTATGCCAGGCCTCATTTCCATCGCCTGTTCCGTCGAAGCCGGTTGGCTCCCACGCGTTCCGTTGCCTCCCGATAAACACGACGCATTCTGTTGCCTCCCGATGAACATGATGCATTCCGTTGCCTCCCGATGAACACGACGCATTCTGTTGCCTCCCCATGAACACGACGCCTTCCGTTGCCTCCCCATGAACACAACGCATTCCGTTGCCTCCCCATGAACACGAGCCATCGCTGTATGTATGCGCGACTAAGCGTTCGAGACCCCGCCCGTATGTACACATATGTGGTCGTATTTTCTTTCTTGCACCCTGGCCGCTATCCGTACGTGTACATGCTATGTGCGCGCCTCTACTACGACACATGCACGCCTCTACTACGACACGTGCGTACCTCTACATCGACCAGTATGTACGTACACGTTCGCGACCAGGATGACAATGCTACGTACGCTTCGACCAAGTGGGTCCCGACTATCAGGCACTTCCTTGCCTGCGAAGATGTAGCTGGTGGGTCCCAGCTGTCAGGGGGGCGAATCATTTTTTTTGCCCGGACGCACTTCCTTGCGTGCGAAGGTGTAGCTGCTGGGTCCCAGCAGTCAGGGGGGCGAATCGTTTTTTTGCCCGGACGCACTTCCTTGCGTGCGAAGGTGTAGCTGCTGGGTCCCAGCAGTCAGGGGGGCGAATCGTTTTTTTTGCCCGGACGCACTTCCTTGCGTGCGAAGGTGTAGCTGGTGGGTCCCAGCAGTCG
>NC_041383.1:157525195-157527987 GCF_002162155.2 Triticum dicoccoides | reverse complement strand
CAAAGATGTAGCTGGTGGATCCCAGCAGTCAGGGGGGCGAATCGGTTTTTTTCCCGGACGCACTTCCTTGCGTGCGAAGATGTAGCTCGTGGGTCCCAGCAGTCAGGGGGCGAATCATTTTTTTGTGAAATACGGTGGCCCGTCCAGTGGGTCCCCGCTGTCAGGTGGAGGAATAATTATTTTGCGCGTAATAAGGAGGCACTTCCTTGCGGCTGCCGTGGACCCAGTTGTCAACCTCTCCACGTACAGTCCACGTCCGATGGAAGTTGTTCCTTGACCACGTTGACCATGCCGCGCCGAGAGCACCACGGCGGTGGACGACGGCGAGGCCTAGGAAGGGGACGACGCGGAGCCGGGGAAGATGCGGCAGTGGATGCACACGTGGAGAGGAGTACGAGGGTTCACTGGTTCGGCTGCGCTGCCGTTGCCGCAGAATAACAGGGGGTGTGGGTGAGTGGAGGGATGGCCTGGCCAGCGGTGGGAGTAGTAGGGGGCGGTGAGGCCTCCGCGGCAGCACAGCCGGCCACGGGAGGCAGGAGCAGGCGGCACGACCGGCGCTGCTTTGGGCGGCTGGAGCAAGAAGACCAGAGGTTGAAGAAGCACCACGACCGTTGGATGGACATTATATGGTCACTGCAGCTAGAATCGTTTATATTGACTAAGTTGACAAAGCCCTTGGTACGTCAACTTAGTAGGCCCACAGGTCAGCTTCCGAAACGGTGCGCCCCAGATGTCAGAGGGAGGAGTCATTTTTTGGGCGGGTGAAGCTAGAATATCCGAGATTGAAGAAGAAGCACGGCATCTGTTGGATGGACATCCAACGGCCACTGCTGCTAGAACCGTGTATTGACTATCAGTTGACAAAGCCTTGCATACGCGTCAACTCTATTTTTTTAGGGGACGCGTCTACTTAGTAAGGCCAGAAGTGTGTGGCAGAGAACTCATAGCCCATTTGAGATTTGTAACAATGTGTAGCCCATTTTTGAATTCTAATGGAATTTACTACAGCCCATTTATAGTGTGTTAAAAGTACAACCCATTTCAACCAACCATTCAAAACAGAATTCAATAAAATTTCCCACATTTTGATGGGATCTGGATATTTTTATCCTGAAATTTCTAGTCAGATTAAATACAATTTCAATATAAATTTATATTACGTAAAAATCCAACGAAACATTGCGCTCGCAACAATTAATGAAATTAAAATTTTCAATATTCCGAAAATAATATTTTATAAAGTAATCACTGTTTGGTG
This sequence comes from Triticum dicoccoides, assembly GCF_002162155.2. Taxonomy (NCBI): domain Eukaryota; kingdom Viridiplantae; phylum Streptophyta; class Magnoliopsida; order Poales; family Poaceae; genus Triticum; species Triticum dicoccoides. The sequence continues at coordinate 157,526,729 of NC_041383.1, read as the reverse complement.
CATTTTTTTATAGCTACTACCCAGTTTTTATAATTACATCCCATTTATTATTTCTTAAAGCCCATTTTCTTGTTAAGCCTAATGCATCCCTCTTAGGAAAGATTTGCAGCCCAGCGGGGCGGAGAATAACAACTTGACCTTGGCTGGGTATTCCTCAAAAAAAGTATAGCTGGGCTAGCAATTTTCAGTTTGAAAAAAATTAATATCTGGGCTGGATATCTGGCGTGGGCTAGACGGGCCACAACCCGCCCAGTCAATACCTGCAGCGATGTTTTCGTTGTTGTTCAGAGGAGAAAAATTAATATCTGGGGTAAACATCAAAAAACTCTGCAGTGCTCACACCTCAAAAACACAAATACTGCTCAAGCTACTTGGTCCCAGCTGTCGGCCGCTTCTTGTGCAATTCTCTCGTTTATTGACTACTCCCTCCTTTCCGGTTTATAATGCTCAATTCAAAAATCTCACCAATCAAGGTAGATGGCGAGTGGTGGAATGCTTTTTGTAGTTTTGCAAAAGCACCTAATTAATGCTCTTGTTATCCTCAAAAAATTATGGTTATCAATGCATTAATTGCAATGCATGCATAAAGTATATGCATTGGTCAATTTTCTCTTAATACTTGCATGCAATGATTTAATGCACCTTGGAATCTGAACATGTGATAGAAAACAACCAAATTGAGCCTTATAAAATGGAAAAACTAAAATTTTGTGATAAGCCCTATAAACCGGAAAGGAGGGAGTACATAGGTTGACAATGGTGTGGGACCGTGATGTCAGGAAACCAGGAGGAAGCAAAATAAATTAGGACAAATGTTTCCTACAAGAGTGGTAGTTACCACCACTTGTGTTTTGTATGTTGTATATAGTACCTGTCAAAATCGAGAGTATGTACGTGTAGTATGTAGTATATAACAATGATTAGGTAGTATATATAGTAATTTTTAGGTAGTATATACCATGTTTTGAGTATGCTCTTTTTTATGTATAAATATGTATGTATTTCATCAATATATCAAAAACTATGGGCCCATATGCAATTTTTTCACGTAACTTGCTTTGAAATATCTTAGATATAGTATACGAATATATTTAAAATGATAAAGTAGTATATATACTACCATATGGTAGTATATGAGACATATGGAGTTACTATCACCGGATGGTAGGATGGATTTTCCCTGTTGACAATGGTGTGGGACCATGATGTCAGGAAACCAGGAGGAAGCAAAATAAATTATAGTTATATATATAGGGTGGGTCTATTATGATAACACCTTTAAGACCTTATTCTGCACACCAAAACGCCTTATTCTGATAACAGCGACCCCGCGGCAGCCGACAGGAACCGACGCGTAGATAAAAAACGAGTACGACCGAACTGAACGCTACACTCCTCCATCCGTCCCCCCTCGTGCCCACCCACCCACCCACCTCCTCCCACCTTCTTCGCCCCCAAAAATCTTCCGCAACACCGGCGGGCCGCCCTCCTTCCTCCCTGCGACGCCGGATCCCCACCCCTCCAAGCGCCGCCA
>NC_041383.1:157513379-157524818 GCF_002162155.2 Triticum dicoccoides | reverse complement strand
CAGGCTCCCTTCCCCACCACCTCCCCCATCGCTGCCTCCATGGGCTCCAGTGACCACCAAATCGAGGTCGTCGCGGCCTCCACATCCCCCGGCGGCGGCGCTCCCCCTCACCTCCACCCAACCACCCGGCCCCAGGACCGATCCGACAAGCCACCGCGGGCGCGCGGCGGGCTACTCCAGCCATCTTGGACGTCAGCGCCGACGAACCAGCCTCGTCTCTCTCTGCCGGACCCGCCCAATTTCGACCAACAAACCTTCTGCATCTGTCATGGATCCGTCGACCGTGACCTCCCCCGACGATCGCAGCTGGGCCATCGCAGCCACTGCCTACTGCCTCCCGTCAATGCGACAGCTACCACGGGATGACCGGCGCTCTGCCAATCACTCCACCGTCGCCTCTTCTCCAATGGGCGCGGCTCCGGTGAGAGGCCGCCGAGAAGAACCTCTGGTCGCCCCACCGGTCGTGGCTGCAGCATACATGGGTAGTCGCCCTCTCCCCCTGCATCTTCTCCCTGCTTCTGCTTCTCCCACTCATGTCATCTGACAAGAAACCACACTGTTGCGTGCAGACTGCTGACAGAAACTACATGGAGGGAGGCTCGCAGATCGTTGGTGCAGTGCACTCTGGTCCTGGTGCAGATCGTTGTTTTGGAGTTTTTATTATAAAGTGTAGAATGTAGTCCACTATTGTTTCTCTTGAGGTTCAATTTACTTCTTCTTGCAGGAAGAAAACTGGTGATGTGCGGCTTGATGCAGCGTTGCATTTTTTTCTGTTTATCGTGTAGTTTGGATAGCGAGCCTCCCTCCGTGCAGTCCGTTGGCACGTCCATGCAGTACAGCGCGTGTGTGTATGCAGCACACTACGCGTGGGTTGCCGGTGGCTGTTGCGAAGTTGATTGTTTTTCCATTTTCAGAAAAATTGCATGATGCTATCTGGTCGTTAGTTTTATATTTAGTCATGCAGTGCACTGTAAAAAGTGGCGCAGTACTCGCAAAATCATTGTTAGTTTTATACTTAGTCATGCTGTGCACTAGGAAAAAGTGGTGCAGTACTCATCAAATTATTTTGTTTTTGCTCACCGACGACAATGGTGCAGCACTTTAGATGTGGCTTTTAAGCTCACTTTGTTGTCTCATGCAGTTAGTTATAATACTCCTCCGTGGTTTGCTTGTAAAAAGGAAAAATATATATCTCAAAGAAGCTCGCTTTTCATTATATGTAGTTCACTCGTTCAGTCCCTGCGGTCCACTCGCTCTGTCTACGCACGTAAAAAAATTGAGTTTGGAAAACACTCAAGCGGTTCATTTTCGATAGTGTTGCAGCCCATTTACGGTAGTCTTGAGGTTCACTTTTCATAGTATTGCGGCTCACCAACACTCAGCATGAAGTGCACTTCACCTGGTTTGGAAAAAAATACGTTCCACAACAAAGGAACCATGCAGTGCACTTGTCGGTTTGATGAAGTACGGTTTTTCGTCCGATGCAGTGCGGTGTTCAGTCGGATGAAGTATGCACGTCGATTTGGGTGTCGCGAAAAACAGAGTGTCCGCATTTCGGTAAATTCGAAATTCCTCTTGAACCGTAAAGAACTAGAGAGAGTGTTCTACATGAAAAAGTTGCATCTCGTCGATATCTTTCCAAACGGGTATAATTCAAATCATTTTGACCAGCGGTTTTGCAAAAATTTCACGAAAAACGGCCGCTGTCACTCGTCGTCCGCCGCACGATTTTCAAAATTAACTTAAAACCGTAAGGAATTTTAAAAATATTTCAACATATGAAAGTTGCGCCTCGTTCGTAGCTTTCCAACAGCGTATCACACGCCTCGTTTTGACAAGCGGTTCAAAAACTGGAGCGAAAACAGTACCGAAAATTTGAAAAAAATTGAAAAACAGAATTCCGCGATTTAGTAAATTTGAAACTGCTCTTAAACCGTAAGGAATTAGAGAAAGATTTATATATGAAAAAGATGCGCCTCGACGATATCTATCCAACAGCGTATCATTTGCTTCATTCCGACAAGCGGTTTAGAAAAAAAAATGCGAAAAAACGATCGCTGCCACTCGTCATCCGCCGCACTATTTTCAAAACTGCTCTTAAACCGTGTGGAATCTCGAAAAGTGTTCAACATGTCGAAGTTGCGCCTAATCCATAGCTTTTCAATGGTATATTACACGCCTCATTCCGATAAACTGTTAAAAAATTAGAGCGAAAACAGTATCAAAAAAACACCGCGTGCAGTTTTTTTCGACACGAAGTTCACTAGTCTCTATTGCAGTGCTCGTCGTCAAAATGATGCAGTGCGCTTCTGTTGAGCGTACAGTGCCGAAGTGGTGTGCAGAATAGTTATTCTGCTAATATTAGCAGAATACACCTTTTGTATATATATATATATATATATATATATATATATATATATATATATATATATATATATATATATATAAAATAAGAAGGCACTTGCGTACGTGAGGCTATGGACCTGGTGGGTCCCCATTGTCATCCTATCCAAGTAAAGTCATCTCCTCGCCCGCGCGCGCTTTCCGCCCGAAACAGTCAGCGCCGGCCGCCCCCTTCGGGGTGCAGGCGATTGCTCCGCCTTCAAACGACACAAGTGTCGTCCATCCGTCCATCTGCCGCACACATTAATGATATGCGGTTGCCGAGGCAGCTACTCCGGCGCTACATGTCCGTCCCTCCGCCTGCCCACCATTGCTATATAAACGGCTGCACCGGCCATAGCCGCAGTCATCCGCATCCGTTCCCTTTCTCCTGTCCACACCACTACTGCCCACCATGGCTTCCTCACGCTCTAGCGCTCTTCGGGACGGGCGGACGACGGACCACAAGGAGATGGTAGCCATTGTTGCCGACCGGCTGGCCGGCAGGCAGCCAGAGGACGACGACGTCCCAGTGGAGAACATGGTAGTCGACGATCCGGCGCCAACCCCCTCCTCCGCGCCATCCTCGCCGGTGCATTGCACCATGACCATCAGCGAGGCCTGTGCCCAATATATGGACAGGGTGAGGCAGATGCGTGAGGAGCAGTTCCGGGAGGCACAGGCCGATGCCGCCTACAACCACCATCTCCTTCAGGAGCACCTGCAGGTGGAGGAGCAGATCGCCGTGGAGCGGGCGGAACAGGAGGCGCTGCTCGAATCGTACCGCTCCGCCCGCAAGAGCCGCCTCGAGCGCTGGCGGTACCGCATGCAGGTGGCGGAGGCTGCGGCCGCCTACAAAGAGGCTAGCAAAGAGGGCGATGAAGCGGGCGAGGCGCTGTTTGGCGAGACCGAGGACGAGGCAGATGACAATGCCGGCTCCGACGAGTCCCCGCTCCGCTGGCGTCGACGACGCCCTGCTCCGCCAAGGCCCCGCGGCGCCAACAACGAGGCAGAGGACACCGCCGGCTCCGCCGAGGCCCCGCCCCACCAACAATGAGGCAGAGGACATCGCCGGCTCCGCCGAGGCCCCGCCCCGCCAACAACGAGGAAGAGTAGAACACGGTAGGTCGCCGCCGCTCGGGTCCAAGTAAGGCCACCGCTGCTACCCTCCGGTTGAAGCCAAGCTAGGCGGGTTGACCATTGACGGCCGGTTAGCTTCTTGGCGGCGACGTGGAGTTGGAGAGCTACGCTGGAGAAGAACGCTGCTTCTACTTAACTGCTGGTGCAGTTGGCTGACTGACACGTGGGCCCAACTGGCCACATGTCAGTTATGCAACTGCACCTGCAGTTAAGTCACTGAAGTTTCTGTTCGGCTCAGCGAGACACAGGTGGGTAGCTTTGGTTAATTAATTATACCTCTAGCGCACCCCTTTTTAGTTTTTTTTAGAAAAGGAGGATGACCCCCGGCCTCTGCATCTGGGAGATGCATGCGGCCACAAACACCCCTTTTTAGTTGAAGAATGTATGAAATGTAATTAACTCCGGCATGTTTATATGAAATCCGACCGTGTATGAATGAATTTATTTCGATTAGTTCGAATTCATGTATCACTCGCATTGGATGAACATGCAAAACAATACGTACTAGCATTATTCCCAGGGTGATCACCTCGTTTGCAATAGTTTCATATGTACTCCCTCCGGTCCTTTCTATACAAGTTTTGTCTGCAGTCAAAGTATCTCTACTTTGACCAATCTTATACAAAAAAGTATGCACTTTCACAATGTGCGAAGTAAAAAGGAACAGAAGGAGTACAAAGAGTTTGAGCAGCTTTTTAGCGTTTCTGTATATTGCAATCAAACACACAGGGATGGCAATACATAGAGAACATTCAAAACAATCGATGATTATGCATCTCAGCGACTCACATGTTAGAGGCAATATTTACTTCACAACTAAAGAATAAAAAAATTGATCAACGCTGCTGACAGCAAGGGCGTCCCATTCAAAAATATCAAACGCATGTCTTAAAATCAATGAGAAAAATTTGACAAGGTTGTCCCATTCCAAAATATCAAATGCCTACGATTGTGGAACGGGCAGGGTTTGCCATCAGTTCGGACATTGACATGGCACCTCGTGCTGAATAAACCAACTGTTCTTTTTGTGCAGTTCCACCAAAATCAACCAAATTCACGCGTAGCTTGTATGATTTCGCCCTTATATGTTGCAATGCCTTGAACTTATCGGCACCTCCTTTCTTGTGGTGGAAATGAATGATTCGATGTATTCATGAACATTTTGTGCAGTTCCCGTTGAAATCAAGCTGATCACCCCTGTTTGCACAAATACAAAAAGTGATTAGTATAAAGCAAAATGTACTATGAATTGACAGTTTAAACAGGCACCTACATGGTCCATGTAGAGCACACTTTTAGAAAAATGGAACTCACCAGAAAGAATCCTAGAACAACATTGTACCCGCGCATCACAGCAAAAAATGGAGATTTGTCAGTCCTTCTGAGCTGAAGTTAGTTTTGTCTTGCGGGGAGTAATGTAACCATCTTTCAACTGCTCCTTCTGATGAGAATCCTAGAACAACATTGTACTCGCGTATCACAGCAAAAAAATGGAGATTTGTCAGTCCTTTTGAGCTGAAGTTAGTTTGGTCTTGTGGGGAGTAATGTAACAATCCTTCAACTGCTCCTTCTGATGAGAAGATAGACAGGGCTTCTTCATCCTGGCATAATCGGAACTAGTCACTTCATGTACTCCATATTCTTCTTCAGAGGAAGATGATCCTATTGTGCAAAGACAAGAGGACAACTAAATGCTAGCATCCCTATTTGCTCGAAAAAAAGGAAAGGAAATATTTAAAACAGCACAGATGAAGCACTTCTCAAGGACAATACCACTTTTTCATGACAGTATCTAAACAGTAGCACAACACCAATAGAGATGACCAAGCTCAATCATATGGATGAATTAGTGGGCGAGTACCAACCTTTGTCAAGAGGCTTATTGTGTAGAGCATACAGATCAAGCACTTCTCCGGAACCATCTGTTGCTATCTACTATGGTGGCCATGCTTACTATATACTCCTCGATTAGGTTAATGTTTCCAGCATCTTTTTGTGCAGTTCCACTAAAATATATGGTATCTTCAAATAAGATCCCTGTTTGCACAAGTAGAGATAATTATGTATTACATTAAGAGTGTCATCAAATCAGTGGCAAAACAATTGCTCGTTCCAGCCATAGCAATAAATTAAGATGCAAAACTATATCATTACTTGTGTCATCACAGTTCCAGTGCTTCATTACAGCACCGGGAGTTGATTTTTGTTTTTCCGCTTGTTCTTCCCCTTCATCACTTGGTTCAATAACAGACAAGCTTCGCCTTCAATGTAAGATTTGGCATGTCAATTAGGGAGCACAAGTATAGCACTAAACAATGACATTAATTTTGTGATGAAAGTGGCAAAATACAGGCCAGCAGTTGTGAAATATCCTTATCTTACCTCAATGGGATATTACGGTGCACATACAGATTGGATGTCTTGTCTCCATTTTTGCAGTTCACTAAAATCAAGCAACATTATCGTACAAGTAGCACAACATATGAAAGCACACTTCAGAATCATGTGAAAGAAGGCTAGTACTGACCTCTCATGATGCGGAATTCAAACAACTCACAAGAAGAAGATCTGAACCAAATTTGCCTTAACGGATAGGAAGTAAGATCTCCTCTTGTGCAGTTCCACTAAGATCAAGCAATCAAGCAACGTTGTCGGTGTGACATTTTGGTTGAACTGCACAAAACACTCTTAAAACAAAAGTGTTTTGTGCAGTGCAACAAAAGGTCACAATGGCAACGAAGTGAAGTAGATAACCCTGTTTACACAGAGGTGCAAAGGAAACAATTAGTGGTCAATAACGGTGGATGACACAGAAGCCAACAAAAAGAAGCATCTACCTTATCTAAATGGGAAAGAAAGCAAGACAGTAGCATTTCTCAAACGGTGGCATTGATTAATATTAACATAGAGATTATATTAACAATAAAATTCGTTAAACATGTAATTTGCTTTTAACTGTGGCATTGCATCAATTTTCCAGCGGAATTATTAGAGGGTGTTTGTTTACAAGGATTTTGGTGTTGGGACTAAAAAAACTCCGTGTCAGTCACATCTAAACCAAACAGGAGGGACTTTTCGGGACTAAAAGTGGGCATTTGGGACTAAAGAAAGAAGACCCCGAGGGAGTCTTTTTGGGACATTTTCCAACAGTTGCCCCTGCCACGCATCACACCTTGTTTCTATTAGTTCATTACTAGGGGTAACATGGTCTTTTATCATGTCATTTAATAACCTCTAGTCCATGTTTAGTCCCTGGAACCAAGCAGGTAGGAACTAGGGAGTTTTTAACCAAACAGGGCCTTAGATTAACAACAGCTAATGAGTTGCATGGGACAGTGGACGCACCAGCACCATGTGCATCTACCGATGTACTGTGGTCATGCACAATCTGTTGCAACAAAGAACAAACAACCAAGGAACATATTTGTGTTGGTCCCAGTTTTGTTATCTTTAGACACCTTTCCCTATGTGAGCGCAACAAATCTAGTCCTGCTCAAACTATACAGCCTTGTCCCTTCCTTTCCTTTTTGAACTAGTACTTTTGCCCCTTCCTTTCCTCTTTGAACCACGTCCTAGATTTATGCGATACAACTTTCCCCACTACTTTCCCCCATTCCTTTCCTCTTTAAACCACGTCCTAGATTCATGCTATACAACTTTCCCCCTTCGTTTCCTCTTTGAACCATGTCCTAGATTCATGCTATATACAACTTTTCCCACAACTTTCCCCCACTCCTTTCCTCTTTGAACCACGTCCTAGATTCATGCTATACATGCAGCTAGAGCAATGCATGTGGAGTAAGTAAAATATACCTTAAGGTTCTTGGGGCGTGGTTCGGTGGGCGATGGGATGGCGGCGAAGAAGAAGGGGTCGGAGGCCCTCCCGCACCGCCGCTGGGTGGAAAGTGAACAACAGCACCGGTAGTGGATTCCCTCCCTCGCTGACGGCAACAGCGTTAAGCCTCCTTCCCTTCCCGGCGGATGGATCCTGCCGGCTCTTTGAGCAGCAATGAGGGGAGAGAGAGGCCAACGAAGTCTTGTTTAGATCTGGAGGGCGAGAGAGTGTGAAGAGAGCAACTACAAGCGCTGAGGCTCCAGCGGGGGAGGGCGAGAGAGTGTGAAGAGAGCAACTACAAGTGCTGAGGCTCCAGTGTGTATATATATACTCGAGAGAGAGTGTGAAGCGTGCAAACCCTAGAAAACATTTTGACCAGTCAAAGAATCCTCCTGGCAAAAATTATGCTCAAGTGTAGTTATCGAACCCGAGACCTCAAGTTTGATGAGCGAACAGGCTAACCAGCTACACAACCCTCCCGTTATGTTCAACGAGAGGAAAATAACCTTTTATACATTCCTGCATTCGTGTGACAGGCATGCCGTGTTTTTGTGTGTGTGTGTGGGAGTCATTAGGATTTCAATCATAATCGTCTCATGTGGCTTTGGTGGTAAGACTATCCACAGTGGTGCAGAAATAATGCAGCCTTAGTCACCTTACCTCTCTCCATGTAGTATGTTGGGTCCCACCAGTCAGAGGGTGAAACAAACAAATTAATAAGAAAAATTAAAAGCGCCAGCGGTGTATCTTACTACCTCACACATCTCGCTACTGCTCGGGAACACTGTCCAATTGATCCCTCTGTTCGCTCACGTACTATTTTAAGTGAATCCTTATTATAACATGCACACAAATTTTGGGCACTTGTATTCGACTTAAGTCAGTGTGCCACCGTATCTCGTATACTTACTACTCCCTCCGTCTAGGTGTAATAAGTCACGTTAGAAGGTGCAACGGGACCAATGTGCGTGCATGTGCGTGTGTGTGTTTAACAGCATGTGTGTGTTAGAGAGTGCGACAGATCGACCTACTCCTACAGAGATATGGTGTGTAGTGTACGATTTTAGCCGCGAGAGTCGGTGCATCCTCTCGTTTCCGGGCGTGTCTGGTAGGAAAATGCGGACAGCTGCCACGCCTGCTCCTGACCAGCCTGGCCCACCCAAAGCCCCTCCATCGCCCGCGCGCGCTTCCCGCCCGAAATGGTCAGCGCTGCTCCAAAGAATCGGTGTCGCATTCATGCCCGGGCAGAGCGGATGCGACCTCTCACTGGCGCAAGAGTGATGGTTGCTTCGTCCGTCCAACTTACTGCTGGGTCTATGTAATTTGACGGCTCATTGGTCTTTATTACTGAGGTGGTAGGACTGCTGGATGTCCCACGCTTTCGGCGAAAGGAGGTAGTAGATTACAATTTTCTCCATTCTTACAACGGAGGAGTGCAAGAGCAGCGAAAACACGCAGGCTCAGTGATTACATGGCCCACCTCACACTATCACCGTGCGACACCTAACTCTTTATATAGTACTCCCTCCGTTCCTAAATATTACTAGATGAGTCCCTGTGCGTTGCCGCGGAATAGCGGTATATCTCTCTGCGCAAAATTATCGATTTCATAGAACTAAAAAAATCTATAACCGCATGACAAATGTGGTAGCCAAACTAAATAAATTCCCATCATCATTTACATCATCCCACGTAAGGAAAAAAGATCAGCCAACTCCTACTCCATAATGGGATTATATTTTTCTTTTTGACATGTTAATGGGACTTAAAAGCTCACTTACATGCATGCTACCGGTGCATGCTTGCATGCAGACATGTTGATGTGATTTAAAACCCACTCACATGCATGTGCCACGGTATTTCTGCATGCTTGCATGTGGCTTAGTTCGGAGCCTCTCAATGTCTAGATCAGACGGCTATTATGACTGATTTAACTTCATCTAACGGCTACGTCAATTTTCATGATGTGGCTCAAGGAGAGGATAGAGAATTCCTAGTAGTGGGGGCTAGCTATTACTAGTAGATAAGTCTTTGTAGAGATTCCACTAGGTGAACTACATACGGAACAAAATGAATGAATCTACACTTAAAATGCATCTATATACATCCGCATGTGGTTAATGGTGAAATCTCTACAAAGACTTATATTTAGGAATGGAGGAAATACTAGTATAGTACTAGTACGTACTGTAATTTATCAGCGAGATAAATTTGTACAATGCTATGAAACTTCCAGCTCCTGTTACAAGTATCTTGCGTCCAAGGTTGCCCGTTGCAACATTTCATCAAATACAAAGGAGACTAACATGAATGCTATTGCATCTCAATGATTGACAGATCATAGCAAATATGTACTCCCTCAGTTCCAAAATAAGTGTCTCAACTTTGTGCAAACTTTAGTACAAAGTTGTACTACTACTAAAGTTGACACTTATTTTGGAACAGAGGCAGCTAAAGAAAAAAAACGATCCATGCAGTCCCTAGCCCTTGAACCGTGAACCCTGACCAGGCTTCAATTTGCTGTCAACGTTCGAGCTTCCTAATAAATGAAGTTTGCAACCTTTTGACCATCGGTTCATTTTGTGCAGTTTCACCAAAATCGAGATGAGCATTCCTGTGGCAAAGAAATTGAAGAAGTGTGATTAGAATAAGATTACTAGGACTAGTTGATGAGACATAAACTCATCACAAATACAGTACGTAGAAGCCAGTAGAGGTATCAGGTATGTGCGGAGCAAAGAAGTAGAGAAATATCCATAGGGAGTGATGTGGGCAGCTGGAGCAGTGGTGCAAGCCGACTGTAAAGGGAGTTGTACCTGAGGGACATAGCTCAACCTTGAGGAGGGCGGCGGGAGGCGGCAACTGCCCACGTCGCGGCAGTGAGCAAGGGACAAAGGCAACCTCACCGGCTTTGTGAGAGAGAACGGCGGGGACCCCTGATCGGGACATGCCGATAGTGGGTTTTCGCCGTCGGCGACGGCCACCGTATCTACACTAAGCATCCACCCCTTCCCCAAGCGGACGTGGTCCGCTGGGATGTTAGAGATGTGGCCACAGTCATTTTGTGCGAGAGAGTGTGAAGAGAGCAACCCCGGCAAGCAACCGTGTAGGCTGGCCCGTCCTGACTATGTATATAGTGGAGCGGTTTCCTTTTCTCTCCATATGAACCTATCATATTGCATACGTGCCACTGAAGAAAAAAATTATTTATAAATGACGCGGCACCTACTACTCGTTCTCCTATAACCATGCGCTTGGCATCTCCACAATATTAACCTAGCGATTGGCTCTTCGCCTCTTCGGGAAGTCGAGCAATAATAGTAGTGCAGTATATATCGTTCTGGCTATATGAGACCGAATGAATTGCTGCAGGTCCACCATGTGGGTGAGGGTCGAGGGGCGAGGGAGAGTGATACTACATACGGAGCAAAATGAGTGAATGTACACTCTAAAATACGTCTATATACATCAGTGTTTAGAGTATGTACTAGTAGTTCATATTGAAATCTACTAAAGGACATATATATTCCAAACAATATGATATAATCTCTATAACCAAGGTAGTAGGGACGAGGAGTAAACGGAGGGAGTAGTAAATTTTTCTCCTCGTCCTACGAGCCACCGCGCGCATGGGCGAGGGAGGAGCAAGCTTCACCTCATCCTGTGAGCCACCGTGCCCGTGGGCAGGGGAGACGGCGTACTAAGCAAGCTTCTCCTCGTTCTACAAGTTGACGGGACACATCAAAAGTACTCCAGTGTATAGAGTCTTGCCTCTAAGGTAGGCCCCACATGGTTTGCCTCTTTTTTTAATTTAACATAACGCGTCAAGTCACAATTTGTTTGTTCACCCGTGGTAGACGATCCTCCCTCCACCAAGTGGACAACCAGTACACGTGCCAAATTACCACGTGGGCTACCTTTTTCGTACAGAAATGAGCTCCACCGTGTACCCGCGCGGGTGTGGTTGGGAAAGAGACGGGGGTACGTGCGCCGTGCATGCACCTCTTCTCTTCGTGCATGTCCCCCACCTACGTGGGTGTGTGTGAGAGATACAAACCGCGTTCGTGAGTATTTTTTGTTTT
>NC_041383.1:157504318-157512877 GCF_002162155.2 Triticum dicoccoides | reverse complement strand
GTGTGGCAGGGAGACATGACTAGAGCGCTTGATGTATCGGTATGGGGGGAGGGGTGGGGGGAGGGGTAGGCAGAGGCCTAACTATAGAGGTAGAACGACTCGTATATGTGTTGAGAAGGAGAGACCCAGCTATGTCTTGAGGGAGATCGGTCGACATCCATACATAAGTGAAGGACGGGAAATATGATGGGACAGAGAGAGAGAGGAGAGAGAGAGGGAGGGAGAGGGAGGGAGAGGGGTAGAGTTCTGGATGGGTGATGGATTTGCTTCTCGGAGATGTTGGGAGAGGCCTACTAGACAAACTGAGGGTGGAACTACAATGTTATCAATAAGAGTGGGGGTGTGTTTCTGTGTGTGCCTGTGCGTGATAGATCTGTCGGGACGCATCCATGGATGATGAAGGGGAACCATGTGTTTGGTAAGCAAACCTAACTAGATCGATAGATCAATTGTTGTTTGTCGGAGGAAGGGAGAGACACAACTAATGAGGTAGATCGATCGATGTGTGGGTAAAAACGAGTTATAAGGACCTAGCTGGCTATATGTATAGCGAGAGATCGGTCGGTGTACGTCCATTTGTTAGAGGCAAATAAGGCCCAGCGAGACGGATAGACAGAGAGAATGGAGCTAGGAGGTGGTGCGAGAGGCCCAACAACTAGCTAGATAGGGGGGGAGTGTGCGGTTGTGAGATCGATGAAAAGAGGGGCGAGAGTTTACACATGTGTCTGACCATATGAGAGACACGAGGCAAGGACAAATAAAGGAGCAGATTGAAGTTGTGTGTGTATGTTGTATGCAGGCATCGCTGGAGAGGTTTATCGATCGGTGTGTGTCGGAAAGGAGTTGTGGAGACTCTGGGAGAATGACCTAAAGAAAAAAATGAATGTGCCCGGTGGATAGAATGCCGAGGGAGGAGGAGGGCGAGGAGGGCGTGTGCATGCACTGGAGAAAGTTAGTGGTAGCTACAAAGGTTAGAGGATTGTGTGGGTGTAAGAGACTAACAAAGATCATAATTTGATATGAAAGCGGATTCATATATTTGAATAGGAGATCATAGTGTTTTAAACATTGCATGCATGAATATAGTGGTGATACACGTGTTGTGCACATGTTATACCATAATGTGATAATGCATGGCGTTTGCAACTCACAGCTAAATGCCGAAAAATCTAAACCATACTATACATCAAACAATCTCACATTTTATTTGAATTTGTGATAATGTGCGGCGTTTGCAGCTTACAACTAAATATCGAGCAATCTAAACAATATATATATCGAACATTCTCACATTTTATTTGAACTTGTGGTAATGTGTGGTGTTTGCAACTCACTCTAAATACTTGTAGGCGTAGGGGGCGGGGCACCATACATAATGTGATAAACACATTATACATATGAGACATGGTTTAGATTATGAAGATCTAGCTAGAGATAGAAATGTAATGTGATTTGAAATTAAAATAAAGTGGATTCAAAAAATCTAGTTCGAGTTCATATAGTACACATAGTTCATATGTAACTCGAGACTAATCATGTGGTGTGTTGTGAAGATAATACACAAACGATGGTTTAACTTGACAATAATGATGATTGTAGATCTTATTAAAACACATAAATGAATTCAAATGCTTTGACTTCACAACAATCATTACTGTAGATCTTATTCAAATTTAGTTCATATTGAAGCGGTAGTATATACGTTTGGAATGCACTAAAACGTTCATTTGAGTAGTAGGTTGCATGCATTATACACAACAACAACAACAACAAAGCCTTTAGTCCCAAACAAGTTGGGGTAGGCTAGAGGTGAAACCCATAAGATCTCGCAACTAACTCATGGCTCTAGCACATGGATAGCAAGCTTCCACGCACCCCTGTCCATAGCTAGCCCTTTGTCGATACTCCAATCCTTCAGGTCTCTCTTAACGGACTCTTCCCATGTCAAATTCGGTCGACCCCGCCCTCTCTTGACATTCTCCGCACGCTTTAGCCGTCCGCTATGCACTGGAGCTTCTGGAGGCCTGCGCTGAATATGCCCAAACCATCTCAGACGATGTTGGACAAGCTTCTCCTCAATTGGTGCTACCCCAACTCTATCTCGTATATCATCATTCTGGACTCGATCGTTCCTCGTGTGGCCACACATCCATCTCAACATACGCATCTCCGCCACACCTAACTGTTGAACATGTCGCCTTTTAGTCGGCCAACACTCCGCGCCATACAACATTGCGGGTCGAACCGCCGTCCTGTAGAACTTGCCTTTTAGCTTTTGTGGCACTCTCTTGTCACAGAGAATGCCAGAAGCTTGGCGCCACTTCATCCATACGGCTTTGATTCGATTGTTCACATCTTCATCAATACCCCCATCCTCCTACAACATTGACCCCAAATACCGAAAGGTGTCCTTCCGAGGTACCACCTGGCCATCAAGGCTAACCTCCTCCTCCTCACACCTAGTAGTACTGAAACCGCACATCATGTACTCGGTTTTAGTTCTACTAAGCCTAAACCCTTTCGATTCCAAGGTTTGTCTCCATAACTCTAACTTCCCATTTACACCCGTCCGACTATCGTCAACTAGCACCACATCATCCGCAAAGAGCATACACCATGGGATATCTCCTTGTATATCCCTTGTGACCTCATCCATCACCAATGCAAAAAGATAAGGGCTCAAAGCTGACCCCTGATGCAGTCCTATCTTAATCGGGAAGTCATCAGTGTCGACATCACTTGTTCGAACACTTGTCACAACATTATCGTACATGTCCTTGATGAGGGTAATGTACTTTGCTGGAACTTTGTGTTTCTCCAAGGCCCACCACATGACATTCCGTGGTATCTTATCATAGGCCTTCTCCAAGTCAATGAACACCATATGCAAGTCCTTCTTTTGCTCCCTGTATCTCTCCATAAGTTGTCGTACCAAGAAAATGGCTTCCATGGTCGACCTCCCAGGCATGAAACCAAACTGATTTTTGGTCACGCTTGTCATTCTTCTTAAGCAGTGCTCAATGACTCTCTCCCATAGCTTCATTGTATGGCTCATCAGCTTAATTCCACGGTAATTAGTACAACTCTGAACATCCCCCTTGTTCTTGAAGATTGGTACTAATATACTCCGTCTCCATTCTTCTGGCATCTTGTTTGCCTGAAAAATGAGGTTGAAAAGCTTGGTTAGCCATACTATCACTATGTCCCCGAGACCTTTCCACACCTCAATGGGGATACAATCAGGGTCCATCACCTTGCCTCCTTTCATCCTTTTTAGAGCCTGCTTCACCTCAGACTCCTGGATGCGCCGCACAAAATGCATGCTGGTCTCATCAAAGGAGTCGTCCAGTTCAATGGTAGAACTCTCATTCTCCCCATTGAACAGTTTGTCAAAGTACTCCCACCATCTATGCTTAATCTCCTCGTCCTTCACCAAGAGTTGGCCTGCTCCATCCTTGATGCATTTGACTTGGCCAATATCCCTCGTCTTCCTCTCCCGGATCTTAGCCATCTTATAGATGTCCCTTTCACCTTCCTTCATGCCTAACCGTTGGTAGAGGTCCTCATATGCACGACCCCTTGCTTCACCAACAGCTTGCTTTGCGGCCTTCTTCGCCATCTTGTACTTCTCTATGTTGTCTGCACTCCTATCCAGGTATAGGCATCTGAAGCAATCTTTCTTCTCTTTAATCGCCTTCTGGACATCATCATTCCACCACCAGGTATCCTTATCTTCGCTTCTCCTTCCCCTGGACACTCCAAACTCCTCCGAGGCCACCTTACGGATGCAAGTCGCCATCTTCATCCACACATTGTCCGCATCCCCTCCTTCCTCCCAAGGGCCCTCCTTAATTACCCTCTCCTTGAACACCTGAGCTACCTCCCCCTTGAGCTTCCACCACTTCGTTCTAGCGACTTTGGCACGCTTATCCCGCTGGACATGAATCCGAAAGCGGAAGTCAGCAACCACCAGCTTATGCTGGGGTATAACACTCTCTCCAGGTATCACCTTACAGTCTAGGCACGCATGCCTATCTTCTCTTCTCGAGAGGATGAAATCAATCTGGCTAGAGTGTTGGCCACTACTAAAAGTCACCAGATGTGATTCTCTCTTTCTAAAGAGGGTGTTAGCTACAATCATGTTGTAGGCTAGAGCAAAGCTTAAGACATCTTCTCCTTCTTGATTCCTGATGCCATAGCCAAAGCCCCCATGCGCCCCTTCAAAACCTGTGTTAGATGTACCCACGTGGCCATTGAGGTCTCCTCCTATGAAGAGCTTCTCACCAATCGGTACACTCCTAACCATGTCTTCCAAGCCTTCCCAGAACTCCCTCTTGGTGTTCTCATTGTGGCCTACTTGCGGGGCATACGCGCTGATAACATTGAGAACCAAGTCCTCAACTACCAGCTTGACCAGGATAATCCGGTCCCCACGTCTCTTGACATCTACCACTCCATACTTGAGGCTCTTGTTGATCAAGATACCTACGCCATTTTTGTTTGCAGCCGTCCCCGTGTACCACAGCTTGAAGCCGGTATCCTCCACCTCCTTCGCCTTTTGTCCTCTCCATTTGGTTTCTTGGACGCAAAGGATATCAACACCTCTCCTCACCGCTGCATCAACTAGCTCTCGAAGCTTCCCTGTCAGAGACCCTACGTTCCAGCTACCTAAGCGAATCCTCCTAGGCTCGGCTAGCTTCCTTACCCTTCGCACTCGTCGAGTCAAATGCAAAGACCCTTGCTCATTTTCCACTACATCCGGGCGCCGATGTAGCGCGCCACTAAGGATGCGACGACCCGATCCTTGCTCACTTGCCACCGTATCTGGATCAAGATACGGCGCGCCACTTGAGGGGTGACGGCCCGGCCCTTGCCCATTTTCCACCACACCCGGGTTCCGATGTGGCACGTCGCTGAGAGGGTTACGCCCCAACGAAAATATGGTTTCATCTCCATAAGAGTGGCTGAGTTTTTACGTTGGCTCGCCAAGCCTATCACAACCCTCCTCCTTTACCTAGGCTTGGGACCGGCTATGTTGAGACAACATAGGCGGAGTTGTTGCATGCATTATACACGTAGTGAAATATTTTAATTGAACATAACATGAATTCAAAGTTTTGAATGACATTTGTAGTGCGCATTGATTTGGTACAGTACATGTTAGGCTTGTCCGGAAATTTCAACCCGCGCCTTGTTAGCCCGAAATATTTAAGATATATCTTTGTCTCGTTGTGCTCCGACAACTCCCTCCATCTCAACCCGCGCCTTGCTATTCCGAAATTACAACGCGCGCGAAAACTCCCACCTCCTGTGAAATCCCGACATGTGAAATGCCCGTGGTACCCCTGAACCGAAAGAACCACCTCAAATCGGTGGGGGGTACTTTCGTAACTTACCCCACATTTTGGACAAGCGCGTCTCTAAGCCATGGTTCCCCACTGCCATCCCATCCGCCCACCCATTCGTACACCGAGGCTGCGAAAACCCGCGACAAAACCCCACACCCTGCTCCGTCCGCCACCCAGCCGGAGCCTCTTCCCCGACGACGTCGTCCACGGCAACACCTCGACGTCCCTCATCCACCGTACCGGATGAGGATCTGTCGTTGATCTCATCGTCCCGCCGGTTCAGCCACCCCATCCTCCACCTCCAAGGAGCTTCCCCGATGTTCCCCTCGTCTTTCGCGCCACCTCCATTCCCACACTGTCGTCTTCACCTGCACCACCGAAAGAGCATCATCATCACCGTTTCCTCTGATGAAGTTGCGGCCTAATCGGCGCCACCAAAGAGGTTGTACACTAATCGCCGCATTTTCTTCTTGATTTGATCTCACGGTGCTGCCGGCGCTCGGTCCCGAGCCGACACAGCACGGCTCCATCCACGGCGGCATCACCGGCCACTTCCTCCACGGCATCGCTCCCTCGACGGCGACGTCCACATCAGTAGGAGCTGCTGCTGCTTTAGCTCTCGCTCGCGCTGCTGCTCTGCTCTTGCTCTCGGTCCCCTGCCTGGTCTGCTCTTGCTATTGCTCTTGCTCGCGCTGCTGCTCTCGCTCTTGCTCTTACTTGCGATGTTGCTCCGATTTGGCTACACTTTAGTCGACTGAATTGACTTTTGGGTCAGTCGATTTTCAAGGGGTGGGCTCGCCGGGGTGAAGGAAGAACCAGCCACAGCGGGGAGGGGGGCTTGCCGGAGAGGTACCCTACTATCTATCTTAGGGTTCAGGATGGGGGCGGTGGTCGCCTGCGGTGGCGGGGCATTGGCGGGGCGGTGGCGTGGGGATCGCCAGAGAAAAAGCTCGGCACGGGGGGGAGGGGGGCTAGAGGGATGGCCGGGACGGCGGCGCACCGACGGTGGGGAGTGTTTTCGGGGCGGGCGGGGCGGCGCACCGCCGGCCACGGGCGGCGGGGGGCTGCTGTTTGGCTGGTGGTGGCTGGCGGCTCAGGGGGGTGGAGGTTGAAGATAAACCGCATGCCCTTGATTTCGTATCCAACGGCTGCAAAATCGACTGACCAGAGATGAAAAAGTCAGTCGACCGACGTGTAGCCTCACCTTGCTAGTGCGTTCAATTTCGACAGCAAAATTCAGTTTCAACAGCAAAATTCAGTTTCGACAGTGAGGTTCAGTTTCGACAGTTAAATTCAGTTTCGACAGTTAATTTCAGTTTCGACAGTTAAGTTCAGAGATGAGCGGCTGATGTATTTTACATCTAGCACTTTGTGGTTATGTATTTTACGTCATGTATTGGAGATGCTATTAGAATTCCACTCAGGTTAACGTTGTTCATTGTCTTTCTTGTCCTGCTTCAGCCTCGGCGTCGTACAACTCACCGGAGCTGCTCCAACGACGAAACCCTCCATCACAATGGAGCAGTACCTCGGGCTCCATCTCCAAACGCCTAAGATCTTCTTCCCCTCCTCCGACAGCAAAGTCAGCCGGAGCATCCTCACCGGACAACCCAATCATGCTGAGATCGACATGGCTTCGTCAAAGAGGTTGTACACTTGTTCCATCTCTTTTTTACTCTACATGTTATATATATATTGTCCACTGAGCACACGGATTTGTTCCTTTAGTGTCTCCTTGAAAGAAAAAACGTAGGAATTTTAATTTTCACTTGTCCTCCTTTTCAAATTCCTATTCATGAAGCACAAGACTAAGAGATAGTAGCATAATAGCATTATAACCGTACATTTTCTTGTGGTTTGACTTAATCTCACCATGCTTCTTTGCATCCTGTGATCTTCCAATTGTTGTGAATCAAACACCCAGATTGGCAGAAATCCTGTGTTTTTAAATTCTCTATTTTGCACGTGCATTCCTATCCTATTCTTGTCTATTTCCTATCCCTACATTGTTGGAATCCTCCAATTCAAACGAGCCCTTACAGAATTACTTCTCTTACAGATAGTTGTCAAAGAAAACCTTGTGTGGTTTGTCCCGCTCCTGCTGCGCCGTCGTCCACCCCAGCTCAGCTGCTCCAACGATAGAAGGGTTTAGCACAACAGGGATCCGGCCTCTAGACTGTCCTTAGCTGCCTCAGATCTTCTTCCCCGCCGCTGGCAGCCATGAAAACTGCATTACCATCATCAACCAAGTAGATGACCTCGAGGACTACACGGGTCCGCAAGAGAGGTCGCACTCTTTCGTGTCTGCTTACGTTATGCATCGCTTAACATTACATGCTACTTTATCATCCTGTTCACCGATTAGACTCTGAGTCAGCTCCAAACTAATGGTCAAACTTGAGTTTTTAAATGGTTGTGGGGTACATATCGGGGCCGCTATCAATAGTATCTATCTACTATCTGGTTAATCTTCGGTGTCTACTATGAGTTTTATGTTGGGTAGGAAACAAACAGTAAAGAAGCCATTATTTGTATTTATTAACTAAAGACGTTATCTGCCTGCTATTGTTGGTTTTGAGTCTATCCATAGGTTGCTACCATCACTCTGGATTTTTGCATGCACTCCTTACATAATCTCACTATGTTTTATTCCTATGCATGACAGTTATTGTAAACAATGGAACTGAACATGTAGAGCAAAAGAGACGAGCCTTGCTGAAACGCCCCGGATTCGATGCGCCAGGTGTCTGCCAGTTATTCGTTGTTCTTGCCATGTCATTTGCTTGTGTGTTGCATTTTGCCATGTCGTCATGTGCATCTCATTTTGCATACGTGTTCGTTTCATGCATCCGAGCATTTTCCCTGTTGTCCGTTTTGCAATTCGGCACTCCTATGTCCTCTGTGTCCCCCTTTTGTCTCTCATTGTGTGCGGGTGTTAAACGTTCTCGAAATGGCCCGAGGTTTGCCAAGCGGCCTTGGTATAGCACCGGTAGACCGCCTGTCAAGTTTCGTGCCATTTGGAGGTCGTTTGATACTCCAACGGTTAACCGGGTAACCGTAAAAGCCCTCTTTGTGTTGCAGCCCAACACCCCTCCAAAGTGGCCCAAAAACCCATCTAAACCCCCTCCATTCTCTCGTTCATTCGATCATTATCGTGTGGGCGAAAACCGCTCCTCATTTGGACTCTCCTAGCTCCCAGAATCTATATATA
>NC_041383.1:157499551-157503826 GCF_002162155.2 Triticum dicoccoides | reverse complement strand
CCGCTGCCTCGCCGGCCGGAGCCGCGCCTGCTCCGGCGCCATGCCGCCGGCCTCCCCCGCGGCCAGCGCCGCCCGTCCGCCGCCGCGGATCCCCGCCGCCGGCCGCTTCCCTCGCCGCCCCATCGCCTGCTCGCCGTCCTCCGGCGACCTCGCCCCGGGCTAACCCGTCTCCGGCCACCTCTCCTCCAACTCCGGCGAGCCTGACCCGCCTCGGAATCCGTGTAAATCCAGTTTCCCGAAGGTTGACCCCGAAATTTCCCAAGTCCGAGTAATTTTTGCATCATGTGTGCAACTTTGGCATCTCATAACTCCATGAATACTGCTCTGATTCGTGCGTGTGATATATCAAAATGTTCCCTGTGAGATGCTCTACATTTCATTCCATTGTGCCATGTTTGTTTGAGTCCATATTGATGCCTGAATCATTGTTGCAAGAGTGCTATATGATGTTAATCTGCTGAAACTGTTATAACTTGGTGATTTGTCATTTTTCTTGCATTTGATGTGTGCATCGTATGAGCATGAGCTCTACATGTCTTTTGAAATATGTATTGCCATCTTTATAGAGGTGCAATTCATGTATTTTTGTGAGTCTTTTAGTGAGTGCATCGAGCTCGTGAAGTAGAGTACTTGTTGTTGCTGTTTTGCTAGGTTGAATCTGTTATTTTGTGATGCTATGTAAACCTGCTGCTACAAGTCATTCTATGCATAATCTGGAGATGTTCACTAAGGATGTTTTGTTAAACATGTCATGCTCTATCCACATATGCCCCTGGTTGCATTTATAGCCTATTGTAGCTTGTTGTAATCTTGCTCTCAAGTTGCTAAATAATGTTGTTGTCAGCCTATTAACATTAAGTCTAGTTTTGCCATGAGCTTTGCTAGTGATCCATGCATCCTATGAACTTGTTCTTGCCATGCTTAGCTTCATAAACATGTATTATTATTGTTGGTTACCTTCCTATGCCATGAAATGCTCTGTGGTGAGTGGTACAAGCTCACCAATATGCCTACTTATCGTTATTCCTGCCATGCCCTGTTTGCTGAATCTGTTAACGAAACTTGCCATGTTTATATGGGTGCCATCATATCTTATGATCCTTTTTGGCTCATGCTCAGTAAAGGACTTTTGTTTTATGGGTCTTGTAGATTCATTCCATGCCTTTGTTTGCCATGATAAGTTTCTGTAACATATTGTTTGATAGCTCTAAACATTGCAACCTGATGTTATTTCTGCAAAGTCTCAAACTGTTATTATTTGCAATCTTGCCATGTCTTTTTGAGCATGTTCTAGTGATTTCTGGAGATAGCTCAGTGTTCATGTTTTGTTATGCTTTATCTGTACATCATGTCCATGCCTTTTGTTCTCATGTTGGGGTGCTGTAGCATGTTGTTTTGATGCTTGCAATATGCCTAGCTGTTGTTTTGGACAGATTGTTGCTACAACTTGTATAGTGTGTGTGTTGAACCGTTGCTCCGTTTTGAGTGAGCTCTATATGAAACTTGATTGATTTTGCATGTAGTTTCATATTATAATGTTGCATCTTTGTTTTGAGGTGTTTGCTTGATGTTTGTATGCATTTTGCATCAATGCCATGTTTAACTTGTTTTGCTCATATCTTCTAGGCCGTAGCTCCGAACTAAATGAACTTTATATGTAATTTGACTAGAATTTCATGTAGATTCTCTTGGTGCTCTTTGACTTGCTGTTTAACAACTTGAACATGAGATTTATTCAGATCTGGACCAATTTTGAAATTTGCATATGAGGACTTACCGGAATTGTTATATGTTGTTTCCGGCCTCATTTAAACTTGTCTGGATGTGTTGCTTTTGTTTGCATCATCTCTTGCCATGAGTAGCTTCATGTAGTATTTTCTTGCATCATGCTTGGTTGAGAATCATGCCTTGTTCATGTGTGGTGTGTTTACCATGTTGTGTGCTTCTTCTCGATAGTTCCCGTTTCGTTGCGATCGTGAGGATTCGTTCGTCTACGCTTGGTTCGTCTTCGTGGCTTCATCTTCTTCATGGACTCGTTCTTCTTCCTTGCGGGATTTCAGGCAAGATGACCGCTACCCTGGATCTCACTACTATCATTGCTATGCTAGTTGCTTCGTTCTATCACTTTGCTGCGCTACCTATCAATTGCTCTTCAAGCCTCCCAAATTGTCATGTCAGCCTCTAACCTTTACACCCTTCCTAGCAAACCATTGTTTGGCTATGTTACCGCTTTTCTCAGCCCCTACTATAGCGTTGCTAGTTGCATGTGAAGTTGAAGATTGCTCCGCGATGGACAGGATTATGTTGGGATATCACAATATCTCTTATTTAATTAATGCATCTATATACTTGGTAAAGGGTGGAAGACTCGGCCTTATGCCTGGTGTTTTGTTCCACTCTTGCCGCCCTAGTTTCCGTCATACCAGTGTTATGTTCCTGGATTTTGCGTTCCTTACGCGGTTGGGTGATTTATGGGACCCCCTCCACAGTTCGCTTTGAATAAAACTCCTCCAGCAAGGCCCAACCTTGGTTTTACCATTTGCCTCACCTAGCCCTTTTTCCCTTGGGTTTCCGGAGCCCGAGGGTCATCTTTATTTTAGCCCCCCCCCCTCCCCCCCGGGCCAGTGCTTCTCCAAGTGTTGGTCCAAACCGAGTGATGTCCGGCGCCCCCTGGGCAACCAAGGTCTATGCCAACCCGACGTCTGGCTCATTCGGTGTGCCCTGAGAACGAGATATGTGCAGCTCCTATCGGGATTTGTTGGCACATCCGGGCGGCTTTGCTGGTCTTGTTTTACCATTGTCAAAATGTCTTGTAAACCGGGATTCCGAGACTGATCGGGTCTTCCTGGGAGAAGGTATATCCTTTGTTGATCACGAGAGCTTATCATGGGCTAAGTTGGGACACCCCTGCAGGGTATAAACTTTCGGAAGTCGTGCCCGCGGTTATGGGCAGATGGGAAGTTGTTAATATCCGGTTGTAGATAACTTGACACCAGATCCGAATTAAAACGCATCAACCGCGTGTGTAGCCGTGATGGTCTCTTTTCGGCGGAGTCCGGGAAGTGAACACGGTTTTTCGGTTATGTTTGATGTAAGTAGGAGTTCAGGATCACTTCTTGATCATTGCTAGCTTCACGACCGTTCCGTTTGATCTCTTCTCGCTCTTGTTTGCGTATGTTAGCCACCATATCATGCTTAGGCGCTGCTGCAACCTCACCACTTTACCCCTTCCTTTCCCTTTAAGCTTTGCTAGTCTTGATACCCATGGTAATGGGATTGCTGAGTCCTCGTGGCTCACAGCTTACTACAACAACAGTTGCAGGTACAAGTTTTGCGATGATCATGACGCGAGAGCGATGTTTGCTTGTTTCGGAGTTCTTCTTCTGCTTCTTCTTTGATAAGGGGATAGGTTCCAGGTCGGCAGCCTAGGCTAGCAGGGTGGATGTCGTTTGAGTTTCTGTTTATGTTTCATCCGTAGTCGGATGGTGCTCTTATGTAAGATGATGTTGTATCCGTGTGGCATTGTATGCCTTATGTATGTATCCCTATCTATTATGTAATGTTGATGTAATGATATCCACCTTGCAAAAGCGTTTCAATATGCAGTTCTATCCTTGGTGGGACCTTCGAGTCTCTTTGGGATAGTATCGCATATTGGGCGTGACACTTGCGTGGCAATATAATTTCATGCAGACGTCCCTCCATGGTAGGCGCAAAGGCACCCCCCCCCCCTCCACGCATTTCGGATTGTAATCGAGAGGAAGATATATGTTCTGAGGGGGATTCAGAAGGAGAAGATAACTCCTATTTACCCCCTGAGGTCTTCACTCTAACTTGGCATGCTGATGTTGGTTATATCATGCATATGGTGTCTTGCATTGCTTACTTATACATCAAATATGTCATCTGCTTAGTTTAGACATCCTTTGTGTGAATGCCATCTGTTTAGTTTATTCATCGTTTATGTGAATTATGCAATGCCACCTTGTTTAGCCAGGCATCATATATGTGAATTTTGCAATGCCATCCTGCTTAGCCAGTCATCTTATATGTAAATTATATCAGGCCATCCTTTTTTTCGTTACATATTACATTTGTCAACAATGTTAGTACATTCAACTACTCTTTGGGTGCATCAGCCATTTGACACGGTGATGGCAAATTCTGGAGTGAAAACAAGGTCTTCTGAGCATACTATGCTATCTGACGAAGCGCATATCTTGCTGGTTACGTATAGCTCCTCAGAGGAGGATTCAGAGATAGATGACCAGTCCT
>NC_041383.1:157468562-157499283 GCF_002162155.2 Triticum dicoccoides | reverse complement strand
AGGTGTATGCTCTAACTTGGCAGGGTTATGTTGCTCATATCGTGTGTATGGTGTCTCGCATTGCTATGTCATTTGATTAGTTTAGACATGCTTTGTGTGAATGCCACCTGTTCAGTGTCTAATTACCATATATGTGAATTATGCATTGCCATCTTGTTGCAAGACATTATATATGTGAATTATACAATGCTATCTTGTTGCAAAGGCATTATATATGTGAATTATGCAATGCCATGCTGTTTAGCCAATCATCATGTATGTGAATTATATCATGCTATCATTTTTTTGTATTATGTGTTCCATTTGTCGACAATGTTTGTATATTCAACTACTCTTCCTGTGCATCAGCCATTTGAAGCAGTGATGGAAGTATCTGGAGTGAAAACAAGGTATTCAGAGCAGACAATGCTACCTGCTGAAGCAGACATCTTGCTGGCTACAGAGAGCTCCTCAGAGGAGGATTCAGAGACTGATGACCAGTCCTATTTCCCCCCTGAGGTCTATGCTCAAACTTGGCAGGGTTATATTACCCATGTCATGCATGTTGTCTTGCATTGCTTAGTTTTTACATCATATATAGATTGCCATCTGCTTACTTGCTTACTATATAAATCATATATTTGAATTATATCATGCCATCATGTTTACATAGTACATACACATCATCTATCTAAATTATGGCATGGCAACCCATTAATAAAGACATCATATAGTTATATCATCTCATCCTGTTTAGTGTTTACAGTCATCATATTTAGAATTATGGCATTCTATCCATGAATGTATGTGAATTATGGCATGCCAACCTATTTAATAAACACATTATATAGTTATGTCATGTCATCCTGTTTACATAGTCTCATATTTTGAACTATGTCTTTCCATCATTTTTAGTTAGCCATCATAATGTGAAATTGTGTCATGCTATCATGTTTAGTTAGCCATCATATATGTGAAATTGTGTCATGCTATCCTGTTTGGTTAGACAACATAAATATGAATTATTTCATGCCCTCTTTTATTCCCCACTATCCATTGCACCTGTCTATCATACAATGTCTATACTTTCAATTACTTTTCTTGTTTATCAGCCATTTGAATTGGAGAGCGTGATGGCAGTATCTAAGGGAGTAACAACATGGTCTTCAGAAAAGATAGTGCTACCAGTTGATGCAGATAGAACCACGGTTGTACTTGCCCAAGGAGCAGATCCACCACACATAACCCAGACTCTCGCAGATTGTACCCCTACCCAGTTGGACAGAGAACCAGCTACACCCCTTCTAACCCCAACCCCGGCAGATAGTAACCCAGTTCCAGTTGACACAGCACCGTCTCCACCACAGAGCACCCAAACACGAGCGGTTAGTAAGGGAACTGCAGTGCCCAAAGCACGAGGACCACCACTCCGAATCCCAACTCAACGCTTAAAGGAGAAGAAGATTTGTTCTCAGGTCAGGTTCTGTAGCTATGGTTCATACTCCTTTGCTCTTGCATTACTGTATTTACTCATACTAACTATTTTCAAATTTGAAGGATGGAATTGAAACTCCAATGGCGCAACAGGTATGTTTTAAACCTGTTTCTTTAACTGGTTTGCTGTTGTAACCTGCTCTATGTTGATTTCAGTTTCAATTGAATAAATAGTTATGTTCTCATGTCATGCACATTACAAGTGGTGTTATTGCTCTATAGTTACCCACACTTATATTTTGTCTCTGCTTTGTCTTGAACAAATATTATTTGAACTGTGTCTCTATCTTGATTTGCCAACAAAAACTAGAATGATATAGACCATAAAGTGACCATGGTACATAGATATATGTTTGTTTCATGTTGTTATCCTATCCACTTTACTACTGAACTCATTTACCAAAATGAGTTTCATATACAACATGGTAAACATGTGATGTGTCTGCTTGTTTCTCTTTTAGAATGCGGACAAAATATTGGAGAACAGCACCGTGTTATCCAATGGTAAAGGAAGTAATGCAGATAAGGTTCAAGATAGTGAGACATCCCTGTTGGTCTCCAAGAAAGTTGATAAAAACTATCTTGACGACAGTGAGGGAACCCAAAAGTCATGCCTTGATGTAGTGTTCGAGTTACTGGCCACTACTGCTGGCACAAGCTCTTCGAAATCGCTGTCTGAATCAGTTCGTCTTCTTGAGTCTCAACTTCAAGTTGAAAGACATCGATCAGATGTGCCGCGACAGGAAGCTGAAGGACTGAGGATGTCCTTGCGGAATTCAGATGCATATTTTCTGGTGCAACAGCAAGTGCTGGAGGATTTAAGCGCCAAACAAGAGAAAGTTAATAAGCTTGCTAAGCATCTTGCCAGCATTATGGGTACCCAGGATATTGTTTCTTGAGATCTTCTGAAGTGGTTTCAGTTCTGGATTTGTTTTGTTGTGGCGTTTATTTGCGCTGGTCGCCAACTTTGATAACCAGTGTATATGATATGCTGCTTTGTTCCCTATATTTGCACTGGTGGCAAACTTTGATGCCCAGTGGATGTAATATGTGTAACAGCCGTGATAGCCTAGCATAAGTTGCTTGCTTATTTATTTCCTTGTTGTCTTGTTTTCTTGTTTCCTTGTAGTCAGTGCAGTTCTTTTTAAAATTAGGCCACAATAACCATGGGCTAATATTTATTGTAGTGACACTAGGCCTCCTACGGGCCGTAGAAACAGTGGGCCTTCTATGGACCGTAGAAACAATGGGCCTTCTACGGGCCGTAGAAAAAATGGGCCTTCTACGGGTCGTATCATCAATGGGCCTTATACAGGCTGTATGACCATAACGGGCCATTGTTAATAGGCTATATTTTATGATGCTATGAAAACGGTCCAACGTATTAACGGACCACAAACGGGTCGATGTAACCACGGGCTGAGTTTGGCCCACAAGCAGAAAATGACAGTAACGGGTCGTAAGGAAACAAATGCTGGAAATGATCCCAAGAATAAATGGGTTCTGAGAAGGCCGAAAGATAAAATTTACTGGAAACGGCCCAACTGAATAACGGGCCCTTAATGGGTATAAAGTGATATACTGTTCATTAGGGGCCAGTTTCACCACGGGCCGTTAATGGGTGTAAAGTGATACACTGTTCATTGCAGGCCAATTTCACCACGGGCCGTTAATAGGCCAAGAGTTACATAGGGCATCATATGGGCCGAAAGATGTCATGGGCCATACATGGGCCAGAAGTGAAAACGGGCTAGAATCATATTGGATGGCCCAGATGACGCTACTTGGCCTAATTCGGATAGGGTGTAACGGGCCTTGGGTCAGCGGGCTGTAAATGGGCTATATGTGAACAAGCCATTAACAGGCTTTCCATGGGCCGGGCCGCCACCTTTTGACCAAGTCAAACGGGCCGGCCTTTTCACAGGAATGGGCCTCTGTTGGGTCGTGCCACGTGTGGACGTATCATAGGCGCCTTCTGTCCAATGAGTGGATGACATCTGTCCCAACGGTGAGCCGACACATGTTTCCTCTAGCCAATGATGATTTTACACATGGAAAATCCCCATTGGTCGGGGCTGTTAACGGGTTATCGGATCCAAAACCCGACCCGATAGCTTAACGGCGTTCCGTTACGATGGATGCCATGTGTCGGTCACCCTTGACGAAAGCACTTATGTGACGCGTGATTTATCGTCATGGAAGTGGACACTTCCGTGATGATAATTTTGGTAATGTCATGGAACACTTCTACGACAGCACAGGTATGACTATCTTGATTCTGTCATAAATCTGTCGTGGATGTACATGCATGACAAAAAACGCGACCTATAACACGTATCATCACGGAAGTGTATTTTTTTGTAGTGATCGCATGCAATCAAAATATGTGACATGATATGGCCATCATCATCTTGTGTCTTTGATCTCCATCTCCAAACTACCGTCATGATTTCTATTGTCACCGGCATGACACCATGATCTCTATCATCTTGATCTCTATCAACGCGTCGTCATATGGTCGTCTCGCCAACTATTGCTATCGCATAGCGATAAAGTAAAGCAATTACATGGCACTTGCATCTTATGCAATAAAGAGACAACCATAAGGCTCCTGCCAGTTGCCGATAATTTTAAAAACATGATCATCTCATACAACAATTTATATCTCATCATGTCTTGACCATCACATCACAACATGCCCTGCAAAAATAAGTTAGACGTCCTCTACTTTGTTGTTGCAAGTTTTATGTGGCTGCTATGGGCTTAGCAAGAACCGTTCTTACCTACGCATCAAAACCACGACGATTTTTCGTCAAGTGTGTTGTTTTAACCTTCAACAAGGACCGGGCGTAGTCAAACTCGATTCAACTAAAGTTGGCGAAACAGACACCCACTAGCCACCTGTGTGTGAAGCACGTCGGTAGAACCAGTCTCATGAACGCGGTCATGTAATGTCGGTCTGGGCCGCTTCATCCAACAATACCGCCAAATCAAAGTATGACATGCTGGTAAGCAGTATGACTATTATCGCACACAACTCTTTGTGTTCTACTCGTGCATATAACGTCTACGCATAGACCTGGCTCTGATGCCACTGTTGGGGAACGCGATAATTTCAAAAATTTCCTACGGTCACGCAAGATCTATCTAGGTGATACATAGCAACGAGAGGGGAGAGTGTGTCCACGTACCCTCGTAGACCAAAAGCGGAAGCATTTCAATAACGCTGTTGATGTAGTCGAACTTCTTCGCGATCCAACCGATCGAGTACCGAACGTACGACACATCCGCGTTCAGCACACGTTCAGCTCAATGATGTCCCTCGTAATCTTGATCCAGTTGAGGACGAGGGTGAGTTCCATCAGCACGGTGGCATGGCAACGATGGTGATGATGCTACCGGCGCAGGGCTTTGCCTAAGCACTACGATGGTATGATCGAGGTGTGTAACTGTGGAGGAGGGCACCGCACACGGTTAAGAGAAACTTGTGTGTCCTTTGCGGTGCCCCCTGCCCACGTATATAAAGGAGAGAAGGAGAGAGGTCGGCCCTCCTAGGGGCGCGCCAAGTGTAGGGAGTCCTACTAGGATTCCCTTTCCTTTTCGGAGTAGGAAAGAAGGAAAGGAGGGAGAGGGAGAAGAAAAGGGGGGTCGCGCCCCCACCCCTTGTCCAACTCGGTTTGGGCAGGGTGGAGGCACGCGCCACCTCGTGGCCCTTCGTCCCTCTCTCCACTAAAGCCCAACAAGGCCCATTAACTTCCCCCAGCGAATTCCCTCCGGTACTCCGAAAAATACTCGAATCACTCGAAACCTTTCCGATGTCCGAATATAGCCTTCCAATATATCGATCTTTACATCTCGACTATTTCGAGACTCCTCGTCACGTCCGTGATCTCATCTGGGACTTCGAACAAACTTCGGTCATCAAAACACATAACTCATAATACAAATCGTCATCGAACGTTAAGCGTGCTGACCCTATGGGTTCGAGAACTATGTTGACATGATCGAGACACATCTTTGATCAATAACCAATAGCGGAACCTGGATGCTCATATTGGTTCCTACATATTCTTCGAAGATCTTTATTGGTCAAACCACATAACAACATACGTTGTTACTTTGTCATCGGTATGTTACTTACCCGAGATTCGATCGTCGGTATCATCATACATAGTTCAATCTCGTTACCGGCAAGTCTCTTTACTCGTTCCATAATACTTCATCTCGCAACTAACTCATTAGTCATAATGCTTGCAAGGCTTATAGTATGAGTATTACCGAGAGGGCCCAGAGATACCTCTCTGAAACACGGAGTGACAAATCCTAATCTCGATCTATGCCAACCCAACAAACACCTTCGGAGACACCTATAGAGCACCTTTATAATCACCCATTTACATTGTGACGTTTGGTAGCACACAAAGTGTTCCTCCGGTATTCGGGAGTTGCATAATCTCATAGTCTGAGGAACTTGTATAGGTCATGAAGAAAGCAGTAGCAATGAAACTGTAACGATCATAATGCTAAGCTAACGGATGGGTCATGTCCATCATATCATTCTCCTAATGATGTGATGCCGTTCATCAAATGACAACACATGTCTATGGTTAGGAAACTTTTACCATCTTTGATTAACGAACTAGTCAAGTAGAGGCATACTAGCGACAATATGTTTTGTCTATGTATTCACACATGTACTAAGTTTCCGGTTAATACAATTCTAGCATGAATAATAAACGTTTATCATGATATAAGTAAATAAATAATAACTTTATTATTGCCTCTAGGGCATATTTTCTTCAGTCTCCCACTTGCACTAGAGTCAATAAACTAGTTCACATCGCCATGTGATTTAACACCAATAGTTCACATCGTCATGTGATTTAACACTCTATAGTTCACATCGCCATGTGACCAATACCCAAAGGGTTTACTAGAGTCAATAATCTAGTTCACATCGACATGTGATTAACACCCGAAGAGTACTAAGGTGTGATCATGTTTTGCTTGTGAGAAAGTTTAGGCAACGGGTCTGCCACATTCAGAGCCGTATGTATTTTGCAAATTTTCTATGTCTACAATGCTCTGCATGGAGCTACTCTAGCTAATTGCTCCCACTTTCAATATGTATCTTGATTGATACTCAGAGTCATCCAGATCGGTGTCAAAGCTTGCATCTATGTAACTCTTTACGACGAACTCTTTATCACCTCCATAACCGAAATATTTCCTTAGTCCTCTAAAGATAATTTTGACCACTGTCTAGTGATCTACTCCTAGATCACTATTGTACTCCCTTGCCAAACACGGGGCAGGGTATACAATAGGTTTGGTACATAGCATGTGTTGGGGAACGTAGTAATTTCAAAAAAAATCCTACGAACACGCTAGATCATGGTGATGCATAGCAACGAGAGGGGACAGTGTAGTCCACATACCCTCATAGATCATAAGCGGAAGCGTTATGACAACGCGGTTGATGTATTCATACGTCTTCACGATTCGACCGATCTTAGTACCGAAAGCATGGCACCTCCGCAATTTGCACATGTTCGGCTCGGTGACGTCCCACGAACTCACGATCCAGCAGAGTGTCGAGGGAGAGTTTCGTCAGCATGACGGTGTGATGATGGTGATGATGAAGTTATCAGGACAGGGCTTCGCCTAAGCGCTGCAACGATATGACCAAGGTGGATTATGGTGGAGGGGGGCACCGCACATGACTAAGAGATCAATGATCAACTTGTGTGTCTATGGGGTGCCCCCACCCCGTATATAAACGAGTGGAGGGAAAGAGGCCGGCCTCCTAGGCGCGCCCCAAGGGGAGTCTCCCCCCCCCCCTTCCCTAGTTGGATTAGGAGAGAAGGAAGGAGGAGGAAGGAGGAAGGAAAGGGAGGCCGACCCCCCTCCAATTCGGATTGAGCTTGGGGGGTGCCCCCTCCTTTGCTCCCTTCTCCTCTCTCCCACTATGGCCTAATAAGGCCCATATACCTCCCGGGCGGTTCCGGTAACCTCCCGGTACTCCGGTATATGCCCGAACTCACTCGGAACCATTTCGGCGTCCAAATATAGTTGTCCAATATATCAATCTTTATGTCTCGACCATTTCGAGACTCCATATTTAAAATGCATCTATATACATGAATCCATATTTAAAATGCACCTATATACATCCGTACCTAGTTTATAGTAGAATCTCTACAAAGACTTATATTTAGGAAGTTCATAGTAGAAACTCTACAAAGACTTAGGAACAGAGGGGGTGTTACATGTATATGTATGGTCAAACTTTCTCTCGAAACGAAAGGATCAAACGCGGGCGAAGGGAGCACAGCCCAAGTTTGTAAAGACAGTCTGCAAGAAAGAGAATACATGGTGCAACATCCAAGAGACAGGATTCGTCTGCCACAATTATGACGAAAGTCACAACAATTATTTGTTGAATCTCATTCTCTAGGAGTCATGTCTCAGTTTCGAAATTGGACATGTTACCGTTGGTTCATTCATGCTGCCCAGCTAAACCAACAAAATCAGACTATGTCAATACCGGCAGGAAAACAGAGCTGCAACCCCAGCTTCCTCCTTTATCTACACGAACACGATACAAACTAGCGGACCGGTTCTGCTACATAAGGTTATATTCACAGGACTACAGGAGATATTAACTAGGGAGACACTACTTGCTCATTAGGCTACAAAATGTGATTCGCATCCCTCAGAACCACGGGTGCCACGTCGGATCCATCATGCACAGGTTCCTCGAAGATAGCGCCGATTCCACCAGTTCTGTAACGCCTCTTTGGACAGACTGGGGCGGTTCTGTTGTGCTCTCCTCCTGAAAAACCAAGAGTATGGTCAGAGATCGCACAACTTAAATGTTGTCTGCAATGATCAAGCGGCACGCAAAAAGCATCTTCAAGAAACTGCATACCTCGTCAGCAAGATAATGTGGTGATATGGATTTGATACGGTTGATGACGTGATCCACATTGTGTATAACCTTTTGCTGGAAATCCAATGGGTTGATCATTCCAGCGGCAACTGGAACAGACGGAATGCCAAGCGGCCTTCTCCATGACCAAGATAGCAGCTCGTCGCGGAAAAACATAGCCAGATGATGCCATATGTGTTGGGTTTGCTGAAAATCATAATAGTAGCAATCTCAACATGTGGCACATGCAATAAAACTAAATAGATGCACCCTATAATGAATCTTCAAGCAGAGTCGGTACCAAGATAAGATCCTATCTACTCTTTAGTCTTAGAGAATATATCCTACAAGAATCACCTATGGTGGGTGGAAATACTCACTTTAGGTGAAACCACAGACTGGGCAGCAGAACACATGGCAGAAACGATGAGACCTTCAACGCCAAAATTTGAGAAGAAAGCTTGCATGTTGCGTGTCAGCCTAAATGGAACTAGCTCATTGAACTCAATCAATCCATTTGGATCATAAGCTGCAAAAAAGAAAATTATCAAATGTGAGTGATCAAGTTCCACATGCCATATTTACATAGATTGATTATTGTCCCTCGAAAAGAAAGATTAATGATCATCAAGAAGAATACCTGGATGGAAGTCAGTCTGGAATATCTTCCCAGTATTTTTCGCAAACAGAATTTTGTTAGGAGCCCTGCCACCAATCTGCAACATGTATGACATGAAGCAGGACAGAGCCACTTGGATTGCAAACTGTTTCTTGAAAGTCCAAAGGTGGTTGCCAGTTGGCAGAATCTTGTGCATGTACTGGGAGAAGATATTATCGTTTACAATACTTTTAGTAATTTCATTGTATGCTTGCAAACGCAGTTCCACCACTTGTTCGGGAGAAACCTGCCCTGAGATGGCTTGATTTAGCTGCTCTTTAAAAATTGTTATAGGTGAATCAGCTTCTCTGTTATGCCGTGCACAGTTGATTTCATAAACCTCAAGGAAAGTGCTGTACATCAAATCATCCTCTACCATCCGAACCTGAATAACATAAATTGCAGCAATGTCAAGACATGTTCATTACATGCTACCTTGAACCTAAAAGTTCAGGATAACAGATTATTATCAGGTAAAGAATAGGGCAGAGCCGGGGGGTTAGTTCACCTGAGACCAAACAGGAATAATTATCGGGGTATGGATAGCAAGATGGCGACGTCTAGACTCCTTGTGTTTGTCAAACATTTTGTTTAGCACACGGAAAAGCTGCAGCATTCTTTCATCACTCCGAGCATTCGGCGTCAATGATGTCTGAACAATAAAATGGCGCTGTGAACCATCAGAACCAATAAGTGTCAGGCGCCGAAAGCTACTACCATGCCTCCGGACAATTGGTATATCAGGTCCAACTCTGTCCAACTTGACAGTGTGGTCAGGTGCAACCTCCTGCAAAAGAAAAAATGCAAAGTGAGATAATACAAACAATAACCAGTGTGGCGAGTAGTACAGTCAAGAACTGGTGGGTAGTATAAAACTTTCAAAAGAATGTGGAGCATTATCTTCATCTAAACAGAACATGAATGAAATAGTTCAAAAGAATTTAGGACCAACCTGATCTGTAAAATACTGCCCCGGAAGTTCTACATCAACAACATGAAAATCCCTAAGTACTTTACTTTCTTCCTCTAGCTTTAATACAGCAGGAAATCTGTCCTCAACATTACTCTGCAGAATATTCTTCCAGTGCTTCAATCTCTCAGTAAGTTCAGCAAGGGTTGATGGAAATGTAGTAGCACTATCTGGGTCAAGGTCACGCTCAAAATCTTGCTTGTACTCCTTAACAAAATCAACGTGTTTGTTAACAGCATCTTGTGAAAAGCAAGCCCTGCACACACCAGAAAGCTCCTTCTTGAGAGATTGCGGAACCTCGCCTGTGGTTGCAGTTGGATACTTGTAGCAGCGATGAAGCAGTGCATTAACCACAGCAAGAAGTCTTTCCTCAGGAAGAGTAACAAATCTTGACCCAATTTCAGACAGTAAAAGCTGAAACAAGCATGAAATATTAGATTATAAACCTTCATAATAGACGAACTATTGTACATAAGCATCACAGCTTTCTGCCGATTTTAAAAGGTGCCATTGTTTAACAAATTTCCTTAAAAATGTGCAAACAGCCCAAACCTATTTACTCTATAATTAGAGAACAGCTAGTGGTTTAGAAATAATATATCACCTCTACCACGCTTTTGAGATATGTACATCAATATGAATAATCTTCTTCTCATTAAACTACTTTGTTATTTCTTACCTCAAGTTCGTTGGCTAGATTGGTATGCTTGCTCCTAAGAGCTTCCATGATATCCTTTGCAGCATCAAACGCACTTGCTGCAGAAGTGACCCAGCCAAGTCCATTGTTACGTCTTAGTGCATTTTGTGAACCCTCTGCACTCTGTTGACCTTGATCATGACTGGTACTTGTACCACCTTCAACAGCAGATCTGTCCACCTCTTGTCCTTGGAGGTTGCCCCCCTCATGAGAACCTGTAGCACCACCTGACTGGGCGGCCTGATGAACCTGGTTGTCAGAAGTCAAATTACCACCCGCGCTGCTGTTATTCGCAGCATTGTTTGCCAACATAGCTTGTTGCATGCGCTGCTGAGCCAACATATTTCTTCCCATTTCAGTTTTAGTAGCAACATCACGCCGCTCCATCAAGTATGTACGAAGCCAATAATACAAGGCCTGCATGAACAACTTTCAGATATGTACATCCAGAGACAAGAATATGCTTTTTTTTAGTCCAAGAAGTTCAATAACAAGAAAGTTAAAGCATTTATTTTACCTGTGGATAAACTTGAGCTATCTTCAACAAAACCAATTTGCAGTGTTGAGCTTCATTTCTCTGTAATGATAGCAACAATTGAGGGATCCAAGAAAGCCAAACCCAATGGGGCAGCTGCTCCAGATATTTATCTAAAGCCCTTCCGACTGGTTCATTTTGCGTATCAAAGCTGAGAAGATAGAGAATTCGAGCTAGATGGCTCCTTGAGTTCGAAACTCCATATTTAACGCCTTGGAAGAAACAACTTGCGGCATACTCAAGCCAAACCTCTTCTTGTGTTTCTTTGAAAATCTGCGTAAAGGCACACAATCATAATTACTCAACAAATCTGTAAACTGAACGGGCATTGTTAATAAAGAGGATCATATCCATACCATGTCACAATAATTTCCCCAGCTAATCCACCCTTTTGGCAAATGCTTAAAAAGGGTGATTGCATTTGAATACGCAACATTTGCATTCTCACAGTCATTCATTTTCAACATGAAGTCGCCTTTCAGACGAAATATTTCTGCTTTATTTTTCACCGGGAAAAATTCCAAATTGGTATTATTGATCAAGTTAAGACCACTGACTAGTTCGCCTTTCATATCTAAGTATGCCTTAGCTTGTTCGCATATCTTCACAAATGCTTCCTGCAATCAGATCAGAACGCAAACTAGTAAAATAGACATTGGATGAGGAGTGTGCAGTAATACAAATTTTTCGTGGTAGAGACAGTCACCTGGACTTCCATTGTAGCATGCCCATACATCTTATCAAGTATAGTAACACAAACATCAGGAAGACCATGCTTGCGAGTGATGTGAGCAAGCTTGTTCACATTCCAAGCCTTGTCTCGGTAACCAAGATGATGAAGTTGAGGATTTGTTTGGCCAAAATCCTTGAACG
This sequence comes from Triticum dicoccoides, assembly GCF_002162155.2. Classification (NCBI taxonomy): domain Eukaryota; kingdom Viridiplantae; phylum Streptophyta; class Magnoliopsida; order Poales; family Poaceae; genus Triticum; species Triticum dicoccoides. Next base: position 157,487,146 of record NC_041383.1, on the reverse strand, counting down.
CATCTATTACCGAATTGTACATTTCATTCCTCCATTGGAGCAGGTCATACCAAATAGTCGTATTGTCCCAATCATTAGGAGTCCTAAGTCTCCATGTCTCAAGGATATCCTTGAGATCAGCAAATGAATTCTGGTGATTTGAACTGGCACCGGAGTTCCCTGAAGCTGGTTTATTCCCATTTGCAATGTCAAGAAGTATTTTAGAGGATTCTTTCACTTCAACCAACTGCTGAAACTGCTGCAGCAGAGGCATTCGGGACTGCACAGACATCTCAGGCAACTGCCACCACTGTTCTAGTGCGAGTTCAACACCTTTGCTAACGAGGTTCTCAGCTTCTCCAACACCATTAGTACCTTTGTCATGAAGAGTGAAAAATGCTTGAATCAGGCGTAACTTTGGTGTCTCTTCTACTTGAGCTTTCGGAATTACATGCTCCTTCATATATGTCCAGTCAGGCGCCTTCCAGAGGCAGTCCAAAAGAATCTCATAATTCTCCACACCTTTTCCAAAATCAGCCAATACTTCCCACTGGCCTAACTGAGTTGCACAAGACAACCACTGTTCTTCCCACAGACACATTTCAGCTTTTGGGACGGTATTATTGTATGTGCCCTGAGTTGCTTTGATCATTGCCTGGTAAAAGAGGGTTTGCGCCTGCTGCCAATATCCATGCTGGACAAGTGATAGCCCAGCTCTAGTTTCTGCAGTGATTGATCTTCTCTTCCATAATCCATACCTCATGTCATCCTCATTCAGAAGCCTGTATAACTCCGCCAGTGACTCGGAGCATTTAGCCTCATTCATAAGCAGCATGTGACTCTCAAGTAATGCGATTGAAGTGTGCCAGGCATTGCAAGTTTTTCCAATATATTTGATAAGCTCGCTCGGCATGCGTGGTTGAGGGTGGCTCAAATGAAGACCTTCAAGAAGTGCTTGGGCTACATTAGGCCTGCATCCCTGCTGCCTCTTATGGTAGTCTTTTGATAGAAGTGCAATTATTGGCTTGGCTAGCGCAACTTGTTCATCTTTCTGTAAAGTAACCCAAACAATTGGAAAGACAAGAACCCACAGATGATAAGCAACATTGGGATCAGCAAAAGCAAGTTCTTTCAATGGAGCCATGACATCTGCCACCTGCATAAATTACAGGTAACAAAGGAATTAGTTCTTAACATGGATTACATTCAAGACAAAGATTTCTTGCAAGCAAAACTGGCAAAAGGGTTAAATAAAAACATAGCCCCATCCAGATTAGCCTGTCTATGAAAGTTTAGAATGGTATTTACCACAAGCTTGCTTGCTTCATTTAAGAACTGAGAATGCCTCATCGTAAGAGAATCAAATGACAGGGAAGTGCCATCCAAGCTTTCATGAGCATCAGGAACCTGCTGTGGCATGATAATGCGATCTGGAACTGGACCCACTATCGTAAGCGGGGTAAGTCGAGCAGAATTTGAGGCAAGAGAAATTGGTTCATTTTCAACTAATATAGCTAAAATGAGATCCAAGCCTTGCTTCAACCAGAAAACATCACTCACTGCTTCCCAGTCCTGAGTCTGTATTATAAATTGCAATCTAGCAAATAACGTCTTTCCCACGTAGTCATGGTAAAGCCTGAAGAACCGCTTCCTCATTTCTGGATCTTTAGCCCTAAATCCAAGCATGTATTGTCTCTCAACTTTATGAAAATACTCTTGCCTGGAAGCCAATGGATATCTGCACAAACAAATAAATATCAAATAGAAACCAAAAACTACTAATAAAAACTTACTGCATAGAGATGTTCTTACTTGGTAGAATCACCACAAAGTGAATAAAGAAGCTGCAGATACTTTGCATCCCATTCTTCTTGTGCGGATGAGGAGAAACTTTTCCTGTCAACCATTGATAACTTCTGAAGATAAGTTACTATATCTTTTGGGTTAAGAGAACTAACAGAGCCAGCTGATGAAACAAGTCTGTAGTCATCCTCAATCCAAGCTTTTATCATGTCTAGTATGCATAGAAGAACACTGGAATCGGTGCCTCTCTCTGAAAGAAGTGTTTGAAGTATTTGTCCCATATTTCGTCTGTACTCAGAAGAGCCCATCACCCTCTCACTTATGAGCTTTAGGACAGTCTTCATGTTACATATGACAGTAGAATCCACAGTAGGACGCGAACTAACAGCTGAATCCATTTCAGGCCTCTGTCCCTAAAAGTATTGCAATGTCAATTGCCAAGGTTAATCAAACAAGTGTTCACCGAGTCTTGTCAGAAAATTTGTGCATGGAATAGGAACCAAACCACATAGTTAAACAATAATAACAAATAGTAGGTTTAGTCATTAAATGGGTAATTCTAATTCTAATGTAAAAAGTTGTAGGTCGTAGGAAAAAAATAACCAAAAGAAAACTAAGGTACAAAGTGGAAGCTGAGACTGAAACAGACTATAGCGCTGACAATTAAGGGTAGAGTGACAACTAGTCAATAATGTACTAAGCTCCGCCTGGGTTTATTAGTCCCCCTTGTATTTTTGGGTCAAACTCTTTGACATACAACGTATACAAAATACAAAGGGGGCCAATAAACCCGGACGGGGGTATTATGTGGGTACATGATGCGACAAAGTTTGCTGGACAACTAAATTAAAGTGACATGTGTTTCACCCTAGATAAGTTATCTTGATGTCACTGTTTATTCAGTTCACCAAATATAATTAATCAATAATAAGGTTTGCTACAGTCATACAAGTAAAAGATAAGTGAGATCCAAGGATAAGAGATCAAAAATGCAGATTGCTTGCAGCAAAATATGTTAGCGTATTAGTGCACTAAGGTAAGTTTAAAAACATAACAAAATTAAGTCAACATACTTGTCGGGCATGGCTGCCAGCAGAAGATCCCATATCACGTGCAAGACGTTGCAGGACACGAAGAAGCAGCGCAATAAATGGATCAATGAAATTCTTTTGTACTTCTGCAAGTGCATTGAGGACAAACAGTGCAAAGCTTATTATAGAGTTAGCATTGCTAGCTTCGAGTGTTATCTGTGGAGTTGTCACAGCAGCAAGATGCTTCTGAATGAGATCTTGAACCCTTTGATACAACATTTTTATATCCTGCGGTGTCGTAGCCGCTTCAAGTGGAAAAGCGCTGAATACCATCTTTAGCAAGGAACAAAGGGACTTTCCAGCATCCAGCATTTTGTTATTGAAGCAAGGTTCCAGTATCTAAGCACAAGAATTCACAGAACATATCAAAGATTAGAAACATCTGTCTAGAACCCCCTCAAAAATAGGAATCTAAGGAAGACCTTGTCAAGAGAAGAGAGATAATTCTGAAGTAACTTACTTGAGAAATATGATTGATGTTATTCCGAATGAAGAGGCGGGGTTGTTTTTCCAAGACTTTGTTCATAACATCAAGACCCTGTGCAAGCGCCGTTGCAGGGTCCTTTGACTGGGAGGGTGTCAGATTCCCAAGCAGCTTCTCGAGATAATTGAATTTAACATTGGCATTGGGCCAGACTTCCAAAGCTTGTGTCAGCAAATCAAGAGCTTGCTTGTACATTGAACTAGATTCTTTTTCCTTGGGTTCAATCACCAGTGACACCTATTCTCCAAATCAATGAATTTATATGAGTATCCACTACTTCAAACCAAATACAAAATGTGACGTGGACATGCTGATTGTTTATAGTGCTATATGACAAAAGAGCAATGAGCCAGCTAATCCACAGGTCCCCTTAAGGGGAGAAAGCACAGGTTATCAAGTTGTGATATATGCCGCAAGTATACAACACCACTAAACAAGAGGTATACCTTAGACACATGCACGTATTTTGAAAGAAAATTATCATTTTAACGCACACAATCTACTGATGCAGCTTAGTGTGTTATTTAAAACAAAAGGCATAAAACTAAGAAAGATAATCACCCTTATAAGGAAAGTAATAATCATCTCTTCCATTGCAGCATTGGGTTTATATTCCTCATCCGGTTGCCCAGAAGATCCTGGTGTTTCAATATTAGGTATGGATGCCCCACCAGGTGACATCACAGGAAGAGGTTGTAAGCCTGGCTCAACCTTTACCCTCTTACTCAGATCATCAGCAAACATGGGAACATCTGAAGAGCGTTTTGGATCACCACCAATAACAGTAGGGCTAAGCATATCAACAATCTGATTCTGGCTCTCACTTTCCTGCACAACTTTCATTTCACTCTGCCTCTGTCTCTCCCACGCCACTACCAATCCAGCAAGTTCGATTGCAAGACGTCGGTTTTCAGCAGTTGTGTTGTATGGTAATCCAAGACGACTAAGAGAGTTAACCATCTGGGGAACAAAATGTGCTCTGCAACTATAGAACAGTTCTGCATGGCGAACAATAAGCTGGAATATGTGAATCATGTTGGGAATAGAATGGCCTTCCTCCACAAGGATTTTCTTCGTGTATCTGATCCATATTGGCATGCGAGTATCCCCAGGAGGGAGTCTTCTAGGCAGAGCAGGCATAAGGATATCAAGAGCTTGCTTTACTAGCAACTTATTTTCTGGTTGGCATGTCCGTAATAGAGCAATAAAAACCTGGGCAATATAACAGGTCAGACTGGCTTGCTGGATAAGCTGGTAACGATAACGATGCACAATTGTTACAGGAGAAATTTATGTTAACCTACCTGTAGAATTATCTTTTCAGGGGCTTGATATGCCTCTAAGAAATGGCACACGTTCACAAAGGCCCACTGTTTGCTGGAATTGTCTTCACGTTTAAGATGGTTCCAGCCAAACTTTATGAGTTCCTTTCGATGGTGAACAAGGTCATTCTGAAGATACTTCAGAAGTAATGTGGCAAGTTGAAGGAGTTCTATTCTTAAAGGCTCGTCATATTCAGCACTGACCTAGACACATGAAAAAAAATCCCATTACCCTCATGAAGAGAAAAAGACCAGGCATGTATTAAGGAGTGGACTATAGTTCACCTCTTCCGGAGGATCAAGAAGCTTGTCAACAATAATTTTAACTATAGAAGGATCAACAACTTCCCAACTTTGTCCGTTTTGGAAAGAATGAGCTAGCATTGGAAGAATGAGTATCTGCATAGCAACAACCAAATGATCTTGCCCATACTGTTTTAGTTGGAATATGTTCAGAAAGTGGGTCAGGATAGTTTTCTTCAAATTTGGAGCATATCCTTCAGCAACCTAAATGCAACATGTAAATGTGTAAGAAATGGTAAGCACTCAGAAAATACAAGCGAACAACTTGCACGAATTAGAAACAAGAAATGGGGTTACCTCTATGACATAAAATTCCTTCAGAAAGCTATAATCTATTCGGCTTCGGTACAAGAATATTGATAGCATATCAAAGAGTGCACTAACTTCAGTACGGTCGTGCCTTAAGTAATTCAGGAAGCATTTTATGAGCCGTTTGCTTTCCATCACCTGGTCAGAAAGCAAATATATTAAAAAAACAAGATCTGGATAGAATGTGCAAATCTGCAATATGCTAAGGGATCAAAGTAACTCACAATATTTACCACAGCATTAATAAGTTGCAAAGGAGTAAAGTGTCTTGCAACAGGAACTCAACTACCAAACTTCAATTATGAGCAAGTATGTGCATAGGAGTGAATAAGCACTCAGTGCAAGAGGAAGTATGTGCATCGGAGTGAATAAGCTCAGTGCGCGGATTTTTGGCTCTCAGGAGCATATGCTCCCTAATGAACAGTAAAATCAAAATAAATAGTAAATAAATTTCAAAAATTCTGAAAAATTTCGTAGATGTTCATATTAGTGTAGCAAGTGTGCTTGACAATTTTCATGCCATATGGGATAGCAGTGCTTCGTCGGTGAAAAAAACAAAATTTGTAACATTTGGCGTTCGACTTGTTTTGTTTTTTTGCACAGGTCAAAATGCTTAAGTTTTTCCCCTGGAAATTTGCATGTACCATTTGGGTTTGACAATGAACACATCTTTTTTTCAAAAAAAATTGACATTTGTAAAGTCCATTTTTGGCACGCAGGAGCATGTGCTCCCTAGAGCCAAAATGGATTTCCTCAATGCAGCAGAGTATTCAGATAATGCAGAAATCAGAAATAATATCCATATGATCGTACTAATTGCTTAGGAAGTTAGGATTGTCAAACTGCACCACTGGTAGGGTACTGAAGTAGCATTTCAGAAGGATCTGTGGAGCACAAAAATTGCCGACAGATTATTATTTTTCTTGTGGCATAAATTGATGTTGCAAAAAGAGAGGCCAAAACTGAAGTAACGAACATCTGAAAACAAAATACAGAATTCGAAAAAAAAGTCCAGCTAATAGCCAAATATGATCTGATACACAGAAAGATGACAGAAGCAAAGCAAAGAATGCAGGAAACTAAATATAAGTAATGCACAAAACAGAAAATTAAGAAAGGTTAAAACCGGAAAGGCAGCGGTCAAAATATCAAAGATGTTGTACATGACCAGTGTACAAAGGCATCAGGAGTAAGTGGAAAGTGAAAACACCTACCTGGGGTAAACTCAATTCCTGCTCGTTCTGCAGGCGAGCAATTCTTGCAGGTGATTTCCAAGCAAGCAGCAATGTGTCGAAGACATCCCTGTTGTCACGGAGCCACTCGGGCATCAATTTCACAAGGGTCGAGATAAGTTCTAATCCATTGAAATAACTATCTGAACCAATAACCATGTTTGATGAAGATTGGACAGTAAAACTATTGGTTGTGGCTCCAGCTCCTTCATCCTTTACCGAGGACAACAACTGATTACCAGGTCCCGAGGATGGTAGTTGAGCAGCACCTGCTTCAGTCTGAGAGTTAAACTGTGAAAAGGCACTAGCAAGTATCTTTTGAGGTGACTTCGCAAGTTCATCCCGTAATTCCCCAGTATCAGAGCAGATTATGTACATAAACCTGTATTTTCAAAAAGGAAGAATTAATCAATTTTTGGACGTGATAAATATAATTACCCCTATGTTAATCATAGGAGCAAGAGGTGCATTTCAAAGATGATAACGTCACAGGACCAAAGGCTGTTCACATATGTATATCTCCCAATATAACTTTGAAGGGGACAACAAGATGTCAGAAGATAACGACAATCTACTGGAAGAATGATTTGGGGGATAATATTTTTTACCAGCCTATTATTTCAATCACCTGGTCGGTGTAATTTCAGAGATATGTTGCAAAAAATGTGCATTGCACTTGCAGAATGCCTAAAGTCATTCCCTCTGGATTATGAAGGTACAGTGGTAAAGTACAGTTTTGAAAACACATGTAAAAATGAATCCATAATAACCCAAAAAATAATTTCTGGATTAAGCCAGCTAAAAGTCTTTGAAGTTAATTAATCTACCCAAGTTATTTTGAAGTACTAAACTGTGCTTTTGAAGCTTCCCATTATTGCACAAAGTAGTACTATTCATACATCATCGATAAACGCATGATCTGGTAAAGTGTCTACCTTCTGAAATACTTTTGATGACTTAATCGAGCAAGAAAATAGTCCACAGCCTCCACAGCATAGCGGTTCAAAAACTTGGAGAGTGGAGCACGGTACGGGCTGTTGATTTCACTATAAAATTGGTCTTCAGGAAGTGCGCTCTCCAAATCTATTACCAAGGTGACAAGGTCATCCAAGAACTTGCTCGCCGCCGCAGGGAGAAGGTGAAAAAGCTCAATCATAGCTGCCCAAGCAAAGAAAAAACATTACATAAGACCATATAAAACTACCAAGCAAAAGAAAAGTTAGGAATGAGGACAACACGATTTTGCCAAACAATACAAGGATGACTTCACATTGGATCACTATTTTTAAATGAATCGGATATTTCTCAATGAAGATTATAATCATCTATATCTAAGTAGGTTCATGTAAAATATGTCACAACTCACAAAGTTAGTTAAGTCTTGTGACCAAATGTTGTACAATAAAATATGGTTTATAAATGTAGAGTGGCATGTAATCCTTCCCACACACAATATCCTATTTGAGAGAAATAGAATACATGATGAAGGAACATAGCAAAATATGTCACCTGCAGCTATTTTTGGTTCATCTCCAGTTTTCCAAGATTTTTGACTCTGGGCAAGCTTCTCTGGCTCCAGCCATTTTTTCAAGTGATCCAATAACTTTGCACCCAAAGTTACATTGAACCAATTTGACAGTAATTCAAGCAGACGGGCCAATCCTTGGAGTAATGGCATGGTGAGACTCCTTGTCTGTGCTAAGTTAACTAAGATGGGCCTTAAGCTACTCTGTAAAAGATCTTTTGGCATCCTCTGTTGCTGAACAACCTATAAATGCAATTACAAGTGAGAACAAAACACATGGAAAACATTTTTTATGTTGAAATAGTTATTACTCCCTCCGTCTAGGTGTGTAAGTCATCTTACGAAAACCAAATAATCCCAAAACACTTAGGCGCGGTGCATTAAATTCTACCTCGTTTCTTGTTTCTTGACATATCAACCAATAAGAGAAGTAAGGTGTGCATGCTTTTAATAACTTGAGACTACCAAACACGACATGCAGTGATTAGTTCATTGCATGCAATGCTATTAATTAACAAATGAACATTAAGTTTTCTTGTTTTCCCCTCCTCCTTGGTCACGGTGCACAACCTAAAATGACTTACTCACCTAGACGGAGGGAGTAGTAAAGCAGAGATTAAGAAACAAAAGGCTAAGAATTAGCAAATATTCTGATTTCCATCGCAAAGTGTCAATATAACAAAACATAACTGCAGATAAACGTTACCTGACGAAGTCCCTCCTTGGCAACATTGACAATTTCAGTTGTCCTACATGTCAGAGACTTGAAAAACATTGAGATAATCTTTGCCCGCAATTCACTGTGAATTGGAGCTTTCAGATCTCCCCAAGCCATCGCAGTACAGAGCAGTTCAATGCATGCAGTTCTTAGTTTATTCCATGTCATGACTATTTTGGCATTCATCAGCTTGGTGACCCATACTGTTTCATCAGCCTCTGCAATTTGCAGTGCTTCTTGCAAAAAATTGACGAGCTCAGGCGACAACTTCAGAAGAGGTGGTCTTAGTGCTAGACAGAAGTTCAGGGCTGTAACAGTACCCACCTGTGACAAAAAGAAAAGAAAAGAAATCTATCAACTGATATTGTAAAAGTTTAGTCTGGATGAGTAAAAGGTTAGAAATCCAAGGAAACCTGTTGCTCAACGTTCTTCGAACGCAGAGGTCGTGAAATCAGAGGCTGAAGCAATGGTAGATACAAAGGCTCGAGCAATTCAGAGACTTCACTGCCAGTCCTACTTGCAAGCAGTGATAAGCATGCCTGCACATTCTTTCTCACAACAATTGAAGCATTGGGGTTAAACAGCTCAAAAGCAAGAAACTCAACAACTCCCTGAAAACTTTGTCTGCGGGGTTCACTGTTTGCTTCATCTGCGTTGTTTACTACCCGTAACACTTGTGTTAGGACATGGTTTGTCTCCTCCTGCTCTTTGTTTGCATGCACTGGAAGCCTCTTAAGAACATATATAAGTCCACGTACAACTCTGACCTGAAAGATACATAGGGTTTCCACAGACACTTTACCAACCAATGCTCCAAGGCCTATTACACCACCCATCTGAGCTTGCCACGTGCTACCATAACAACAGTGCAATAATCGGGGCAATAGTTCCTCAAACACGGCAACCCGCACACTCGGGGGAGGAGAATATACTGGATTCAAAGATGGACTAGAAACAAGCATAGGAGTGCTTGGGCCTCCTCTTAGCACACCAGTGTGTTTCATCCGTGCGAGAAAGATTAGTGTCTCAGCGAAAGTATTCAAAGCAGATAGAGCAGCTTTTGCATGTTGACGGTTTTCACTAGATAGAACTTCAACTAATGCATCCAAAAATATTAAAGGGTCCAACTCCCGGAGATTAGATGATGTGGTGCTTCTTGGTCTAGACCCCATGGTGATGCTAGATGAGAGGGACGAACCAATTGGCTGCCCAAATCCAGATTGATTGGACGATGACGAATCAACATGGAAAAGTATAGCAAAATGCCGGCATATATCAACAACAAAGTCATCCTTCTCATCTTGAAGACTGGTATCAGCTTTAGCGGCGATGATGGCTACAAGCAAAACCTTGAAAACAGATTTTTCTGCCAATAACTGTGTCTTTGTCTTCACACCTAAATCTCCCTAAAAACAGATAAAATAAAGGGAAGCACCAGTAAGAAACAATAAGATGGCTAGAACACAGAGGCCAAAAAAAAAACTATGGTTCCAAGTCCAGAATCAATTACCACTAATCTATGACATTTTGCTTTGGACATGGATCACTAAAACTTAAGGCTAAGTGATCAACAGATCTGCAAATAGGAATCTAAAACATCTACTCCCTCCGTTCCGAAATATTTGTCTTTCTAGAGATTTCAACAAGTGACTACGTACAGAGCAAAATGAGTGAATCTACACTCTAAAATATGTCTACATACATCCGTATGTTGTGTTCATTTGAAATGCCTAGAAAGACAAATATTTTGGAACGGAGGGAGTATATGCATAGCATTGCCAGTGTGACAACACCTTATTAAACACCTAGTTGCAGTTAGCTACAATCAGAAGTGCAGATACTGCATGCAGCCCAAAAATCACATGTGCCAACTTGGCAATGATAAAAGGCCCAGTATAATCCGAAGAATGAAGATGCATTCACTTGTAGGTTAGTTTAGTAGAAATTACTAATTCAAAATGATAATTATTAATAGTGGCTTTTAGTTTATTACTCCCTCCTTCCCATATTAATTGTCGCTCAAACGTATGTATCTAGCATTGAAATACGTCTAGATACAACCATTTGAGGGACAATTAATATGGGACGGAGGGAGTAGTAGACTCATGCATTCTAAAGGACATCAAGAGGAGAAAGGGGGGAGTGCATATTAATATTTAATGCTAGTGCTCAATAGTATACACAGGATGACTTGAGGGGAGCCTTAAATAGTATACCAACCTTCATATCTGAAGCATCGTTGCGACGCCTTGAGGGATCTAATGAAGAAATGAGCAGATGCCCAAGAACTCCAGAGCTCACACCCTCCGCGGGTACATTTTCCCTCAAATTTAACAAAGAGTTCAAGCATACTCGAATAAACTGAAGAGCCTGTTTCCTGTAGAAAGCTTCCATACCATTACCTTGCATAACAGCACCAACAGCAAAATGTATGCATCTGTCCAGAGGAACTAAAAATGGTGTTGCAGGCTCAAAAGTCAGAACTAAACGAAGTCCATGTTCCGGATTTTCTTTGCATTCAAGTGCTAGGGGCTCCTTCAGAAATCGCCTGTTTCGACCGCCTAGCTTACCTAAAAGTTCCAAGGACTTTGTACCCCATTTGTAGGGAAGGGGCCTTAAGTGAGACCATAAAGCAAGAATGACCTCAGACATTAAACTGGCCATGCTAGGTTCCAGAAAATCAGGATTAAGGCTATCAATCCAAAATTCAAGTGTACAAAGAGCTAAGCTCACAAGATCATCATTCCCTTTCAGAGCAAGAACAAGAGGTTTCATCAAACGAGGAATGTGAGGTAGCAACGAACTCAAACGGGCAGGTAATATCAGGCAAAGCTCCAGAATCAAGTCCCGCATATCTGCAGTTGTTGGCCCATCAAGCATCGAGAGTAACAAATTGAGGCAAGGTTGAAGAGATGGAATAAGATCACGCATCAATGAATCAAATTTAGCACTGTTCAATGCACGGAACATGCTACGGAGAAGGTGCATATAACCAAGAGGTTTCTCAACTTCAGTGGCACTCTTCATGCAAACTTCCATTATTACTGGCACATGTGGCTGAAGAGTGCGTTCGCAGCTTTCTGGAGCCTTTGCGGCAGCAATAAACAAGAAGCGGAAAAGTTGCAAGACAAGCTTTGCTGCAGGTGAATCTGGTTGTTTCAGAGCATCAAGCTTCGAGCTAACAAGGAAATTAATCAATACATCTGTGAAGGGCCGAAGAACCTTCGGAGCTTGCAGAAGGGAAGAAAATATGTGTAAAAGCTGGTTGTTGGTTATCATGCAATCAAAGAGGTCCGGCATGCAGAAGGAAAACATATCCATGATATCACGAGCTTCCATTATAGCTAGCATTTGTGAAAAACATTGCAGTATGTCCCTCTCTTCATCTTTCTCCTTAAATAGAGCTAAACAGTGAACACCAGATTTTAGAACACCTGAAGTCTTCCGCACCTAGAATAGATGGTCAAGATTTATTACAAAAACTCAAATCAAACCAAGAGGAAAAGAGGTTCGGACAGAGTGATGTACCTCATCCTCCCGCAATCCCCTGAAGGGTTGAACTGACAAATTAGCAGATTGCTGATTCTGTTGCTGCACAACACATGATAGGATATAAGAACTTAAGGACTAGAGCACAAAGAAAATGACAAGCGGCCAAATTTACTACTCCCTCCGTCCCAAAATGTAAGACCATTTTTTACACTTGTTACATTTTGGGACGGAGGGAGTATTTAGCAAATCAGAGAGTCCATAATACCTGTGGGCGTGGCCAATGAGCATGGGTTATACTCCAAATTATTGTCTTCATTCCTGGTGTGTTCAATATGAAAATTGATAGTTCAGACGTGTAGCCACAAGATGCATGTCATCGCTTAAAAACTTTGAATGGTGTGAATACTGTATATCAAAATGCATACCCATTACGAGTGTCCTTATCAGACTTTTGTAATCATTAACCTCCTTCGTATACTCCAAGGGTGGTTGCAAATTCAACACAGTCTGCAATAAATGTCAAAATGGTTTAATAAACAACAACAAAGCAGCAGCTGTATCACATAAAACACACCTAATTATATTTCATGGTTGCTTGGTTTATCAGGTTCAGCTGTATCACATAAAACACACCTGCAATGGGACTTCGAGCTTCATTCTCAAATTTGGACGTTCCTTCCCTTCCTCAACTTCTTCAAGCAACTACAGAGAACAAGAGTAAGGTAACATAATATAAAGCACTAAATGGAAATGACGCAGTAATAATGGGTGCTTGAAAGCCAATTTAAGTACTATGGCTCAAAAGTAGATCATGAGATACACATATTAGTAACTAATAAGCACAACATGAATCTACCATTACATTTTCAGTTCTCATGTATAAAGAAGCTGAAATTGAAGTAAATGATAGCTACCTTTCATTGTTGTTCATAATAGAAATCTTAAGAACTGATATGTTCTGTTGCAGGACAAGATGGAAATATGTAAAACATGTAGATACAAACAAGACAGGGCACCCAGCCAATCACACAAAGCTACATGAGAAACCTTATCTCCTAGCCAGAGTGAGCAGAGCCCTTAGGCCAACCCTACTTTTCCTACCTCATCACCTTAACAATTAGGAGTACTAGACAACATTATTCTCCATGCTATTCCTACCTCATCACCTGCTTTTGTGGATATTTAACAGGCAAAGTAAAGCATGCCGCCAAATAGAAACATATCGTGTGGATAGGCAATGACAGCAGGGAGAATATATCATGCCGGTAACTAGCAGAGTGAGCAGATCTTATGATAGCTACTTTACTGCAACGCAAAAAAGGCCTGCACTTTGGCCTTGGAAATTCCGAATGGAAAGTAGATTTCTGCTAGAGACACTGATAATATGAATCTTCTGTTGTGTATATAGTTGTATACTTGTACTCCCTCCGTCCCATATTTCAGTGCTAGATACATTCGTTTGAGCGACAGTTAATATGGGTGGAACATAAATTGCATACCAAAAAATTAGAGGGACCAAGACTACCAACGCATTCCTACACACATTTGCATTAGAAATTCACACAGCTAGCTCGTACTCCATTCCATACAGACCTTGCAGGGATTCAGCTGAGCAGAACTGCCCCATTGTTTTGGAACATAGCAGCATTATTGCCTATGTTTTATAGCTGTGTACTGTAGTTTTGCAGTTTGAATTATTGCAATGCAATACCCAACCAATGTGGACATGTGTATATAATGTGCCAATGGATTGAAGAAAGATTCTGAAGTTTCCATATACCTGAGGAATTGTGCGCTTCAGTGTCCTAAATTTCCCAACAAATGCATCCAATATGCGCCCCTGGTGATTGGCCAATCAGGAGTATTTGTTAAAGAAAAAAGTAATCTTTGATGTGTGCATTATGAACAAACAATTCTTACCAACAATACTCGTGCTTCATCCATGCTTTGCTGGTCAACACCTTTTTCATATATGGGCTCGACCTAGAGTGGTACCAGAAAAATAGCGGTTTACAAACGCTAGCTTCACTAAAACTACTGTCTAGCTTTATGGTAATGCATGAATATTGAATTACAGACGGAAAAACTCAACAACAAAAGTAATGTACAAGTCACTAGAGTTATCTCGGCAATCTGGAAAATCACGGCGACCCCAGGGCACCAGGACAACAAAGTGCATAGGGTCATCTTCAGCGAGAGGTAGACAGTGCAAATACAAACAATAAACGATACCAAGTACTTTATTTAATAAATACACCATTTTGGTAGGACGTTAGGAGACATAGCATCCAAGGTTACCTAATGTAAAATTTAAGGTACTCCCTCAGTCCCATAATGTAAGGTGTTTTTTGACACTACACGTAGTGTCAAAAAACGTCTTACATTATGGGATGGAGGGAGTACATAATATAGGATAAGCATATTTGGAGAAGAGAAGAGAAAAGAAAAAGGAATGGGAATGGGAAAAGAAATAACACAAAAATGTAGCAGGAGTGATTGTTTGGACCATCTGGCGATGTTAGGGGATAGCTCTTGCTTTTTTTCGTATGTATTTTCCCTCCCAGCAGGCCACCGCCACAGAACACATAACAATAGGTAGAGAGGAGACTCGATGATAGAGGTGATCGTTGGCAGGCAACCATCATATCCTGACATCATCATCATAGGCCAGCAAAGCCATGATTGAGATCGAGCCCAAGTTCAAGGTCTATGTTCAAGGATTTTTTTTTAAAGATCTGCTACTCCACTATCGTGGAACGGATGTGACGGTGGCAGTGACTTCACTCGCTTCCTCCCCTATCCCCCTCTTATCCCCTCCTTTCCACTCCTTCCAAACACCCACCTAAGTCCAGCTGGCCTGGTTAAGCCCACTGACGCCTGCCTCCAGCAGCCAATATGATTTGAAATCCTTGGTAAATGCCATTTTTTATACTAAAGAAAGGAAGAATAGTACGCATACCAGATTAAGCATTAGACGGGCAGACGTCGTATGAATTACGAGAGTTAACGAAGAATCATGCATATTCCGAGAGAACAAATAGATGATCCGTGACAACTGCACAAAAGTGAAGTTACTGCTTTAGTATAAACATCCCCAAAACTCAGTCATGAATATAGTAGAACAAAGCAAAAGTCTGCTCTTGTAGATACTTGCATAATCTTTGCTGAACAAGGAAAATTAGATACTTGTATCTGTGTTACAGCTAGCAGAAGAAACATCTGACAAAGCACCTAATCTTTGCTCTCGTAGATACTTGTATCTGTGTTACAGCTAGCAGAAGAAACATCTGACAAAGCACCTAATCAATGAAACAACTAGCTGTCTAAGCCTTTATATTGATGGTGTTTACAATGAGCAAATAAGATAGTAGTTCTCCCTCTAAAATCTATGGAACTGCAGAAATTATGGGTGCGTTTGATTTTATAAGCCCAAGTCTACCAAACAGAAATTCTACTACCTGGCCAAAATTTTGGCCATGGTTTCTCGTGCCCATGATTTGGCCAATGTTGGCAAGAAAAAAAAACTAAAATAGGCATAGGAGCAAGGCATGTCAAAATATTGGTAAGCATCCAAACAATGACCAAAAATTAGGCCATACCCAAAATGTTGGTAACGTATGTTTTGGACATAAGCCAGACATGCCCTCTGACTGAGCAGTGCCAAATTTGTGATCTTGTGAAATAAAATAGATATTTTAACGTAACAAGATTGACATGCTAGAGTTAAAGAATAAGATCAACCAGCGGAAGGGAAAGGTCTCCTCGAACATAATGCACCAACTCTGCAAGAAGGGTATAAGCAAGCGGCCTTAATGTCTCGATACAAACTCGCCCTGTGCCAACCAAAACCCTGGAAGACAAGCAATCATCAAGAGTTAAAACTTGTCTGAAACCAAGAATAACGCATGACAGGCAAAAAAGCAAGCAATCAAGTGCTCCAATATCCATAACAGGACATAAATGACATAAGATTACCATGTACACAGTTGAGTTATAACACAGCAACCATAAGAAAAGAAGGATAAGCTCAGCATAACACATAGTGCCTCATTGACAGCTCGGTGGATATGGTATTTCTCTGCTTACAGTTTTACAGCGATTTTCTACAAACTAAAATTGAAGAGTTCAAACCAATCCAAATCAAGGGAGGGGGTGATTTTTTATAATTCTTTAGTTTCCAACTGCTTTCCTTGTCTTCAATGAAAAGGAGTTTATGCGACCATGTTTATTTGGACTATATCTAGAAATATTCAGCCCTCTAAAAGTAACTTCGAAAGGAAACACCGAAAGAAACAGGTGGTCATGAGTTATGACATCAGATCAATAGCTAGCTAGCACACAGCTTGGTAAACCATCTTGCCTCCGCATTTAAAAATCATGGAACAAAATATGGTAGTGAGCATTCAAGAAGTGAAATGGTTTATTTACCTTTCATCAAGAAGTGTGTCAATCAAGGGAAACAGCCCACGCCTGTATTCAGTGTTGAGAACTTGCTTCAGCCCAACTAGCAGCTCCTGGAATTACATAAATGGAAGTGTTTTAAAAATAATGCATGATGCAGCACCTAACTAAGGGAGTTTGCAAGTCATAGTAACCTTTCTTATGGAGACTGAGTCTGCGGGGCATGTAACAAGCAATTTCACAATACTGCTGCATATACTGTTCTCATATGGCTTTATATAATCTGCGTTGCTTTTTAGCAGGTACGTCAGAAACGACAATGTCTGCAGCACAAACCATCAATCAGTTAAGAACTCCACAGGCAAGGCAACGGAAGTATAGTGAACTAAGCCCTACCTTGACTTGTGCACCCTTTAACTCAACAAAGGGCGTCTTCAGGTGAGGCGGCACCTTGTCTGGCCCGTTCTCAGCAATTGCTTCCACCATGAGTGGCAATAAGAACGGGATATTTGTCTGCACCAGCTTGGCATACAACTGAAAGAGGAACATCACCACAAGAGGGCTCTCGGTAACTATCTTGAAAGACTGTGCGCTTGGATTGAGTTGTCCACCACTTGGCACTGCCAACATGCCTGGGCCATCGGCAGTGGGGTCCAAATGCTGATTGGACACGGGGGGAATGACATTGGCACTGGCATTGGGGTTATCGAAGAAATGCTTGACAGTAAATTTGAAGTTGCGGTATATTGCAACAACAAAATCAAGAAATGGCTGGACCTCCGCCTCAACAGTAGGGCGGAAGTTGCGGAGAAGGTCAAATACGATTCGAATGGCAAGAAGGGCATTGTCCTCATTGTCCTGTGTCAGCACACGGAGAGAGAGCTTGAGAAGATCCTGCACAAAGGGTCGTAGCACCTCACTGTGCGGAAGCCGGTTGAGGATCTCGATCACCACATTGCGCAGCTTGTGCTCAGCGTTTTCGGTGGCCTGTGGTGAGGTGTAGGTGCTCAGGATGGCTGAGAAGGCCCTGAAGTAGCATCGAAGGAAGTTGAGGTAATCCGGAGTATGTGTCATCTCCAGGCTGTCCCGAACTTCCATCACGAGCTGCAGCCGGACTTGCACAGCTGCAAAATAGTCAACAAACTGATGATTAGGCAACTCCAGAGAAAGTATTATGGCTTTCAAAATTTGCAACTTGGGATTGAACAAAAAAAGGTTTCCTTTACTCCTTTATGGTGAATTTCGACAGGAAATTGGAGAGCAGGCCGTTTGACAAAATTCTACGATGGAGAACTACATGCTAGATTAATTAAGAAAAACATGGAGCAGCTTCATTCGGTTCCACGCAGCGGAAACCTGACACTACAAAATTGTACATTGGGGAGCAATATACCTCTAATTAAATTTAATCCACACCATATAAAGAAGATACAGACTTAAATGCACCAGAAGGGGAATGCGGAGATTCAGTAAGGTAAACAGGACTGCAAGAGCGACAGTCTAACTGCAAACAAACAAACAAAAGGTTGCGAGGAAACAATGGGCGGGCAAACTACATACGATCCGCCGCCCCCCGGGTGAAATCGCGAGCGCGTCGCGCAAGCACGGCTGCAAAATTGACGCGGTGGCCAGCACATACAAGAAAACAGATAAACAGGGCATGGGGGGGAGGGGGACGCGGGGGCGTACGTAGGTCGGGCTCGAAGAGCCTCTGCGAGTGCATCTCCATGTTGGAGCTGTTGATGGGCGCCATGGCGGCCCCAGCCCCGCTTGGAGGACGCGCGGACGACAAACCCTACCGCGCCAGGGCTTAGGGTTTTGGGGATCTGCGGCGCCCGGAGGGGACGATCCCGGCGCCGCCGCCGCCGACTGAGGGGCGGGGAGGGTGGGGAGCGGCGGAGGAGGGCGCGCGTTCGATCTTTCCG
>NC_041383.1:157462204-157468204 GCF_002162155.2 Triticum dicoccoides | reverse complement strand
ACGAAGGGAGAGAGCGATGGTTTTAATTAGGGAGGGTGGTACTGCGTTTGGGGTTGGGTTCGGTCCCTCCGGTGCGGTCCGGGCCCGTGGCTTCGGAAAGAAGGAAGCAGAATGCCTCTCTCAGGTCAACGCCCCCTCCAAAAGAAGGAACTCTGAAGCTCTGCAGTTCTTTGCTTCTGAATTTGTCTAGTAGTATCTGTTTTGGCTGGAATTTCCCTTCAAAACAAAAATATATGCAACCAGTGTGTAATTACATGCCGTTGATCTTTCTGGTCACCGAAGAGGTAAATAAAACACGTGGCAAAAACATGCTACGGACCGTCGACTATTGTCGTATGTGTAGGGTGTGTTTTTGTCGAAGAATCAAGGGTGTGTTTGGTTAAGGAACAGAGTGGAGTGGAATGACATGGTTACATTCTATCTGAATGGGTTGGTTTCGTTCGTGTGTTTGATTGAGGATGATAGATAAAATGGAGTGGTGATGTTTCAGTGTTTATCGTAGAAACGGAATGTAATGGGTTTGGTTTCAATCTGCATTTTCCCAAACATCTATAGTGAGTTGAGGATGAGACAGGCACTTGTTGGTATGATTATATAACTATCTCCTCTTGCACCACAACATGTCTTACAAGTTAAAAATAATAACTAGCTAACTCTAAGCACTAAAGTCGGGGTTAATGCTAATGAACTACCCCTGTTGTCTCGTAATATAAGACGTTATTACATCTCATGAGATGAAGGGAGTAGTTGGCTCGTTGCCATTGAGTTGTATATTAGAGGAAGAACAAGAACTGGCTAATGTGAATTCTAATATTGAGGAAGATCCGGAAAAAAAAAAACATTGTTGATGCTTGCCATTGAGGTCAGCTTTCCGTCACTCCAAGCAAGCAAGGTCGCTACCACTGACGATGCCATGAACCTAGGGTCATAGACACCCTACCCAAGGTCACTACCCTAGAGTCAAGGACATTCAAAGTATAGCAAGAAGTACCGACTGAAGCCATCGAGTGCAATCCACTCGACCAGTCACCTCACTTGGATACCCCCAATTTCACTCGACTTGGATGGAGTCATTCGACCACACAGGAAACCACTCGGAGTACATAAGACCTAGAGTCATTCAGGATGGCAATGGTCAGGCGTTCACTCCATAGTCTTAAAGATCATTAATAACTTTATAGCTGGCGTTACCAGTAACGCCCTATCTTAATGTACATTGAACCCATGTAACGGAGGATGGCTGGGGTCCTGGCGCAATCTATATAAGTCACCCCCTCCTCTGGGACAAGGGTTCGCACCCCTTGTAACACACACCCATATTCCAGTCGACCGCCTCAGGGCACTGAGACGTAGGGCTTTTACCTCCTCCGAGAGGGGTCTGAACTCATAAACTCGTGTGTACAACCTCGTCGTAGCTAGGGCCTTGCCTCCTGATGCGTACCCCCTACTCTTACTGTCAGACTTAGTACCATGACAGTTGGCGCCCACCTTGGGGCAAAACGTCTTGGCAACTTCCGGTGAGGTTGCATTTTCTTCGATCTTCATCAACACGGTTTCCGGCGGCGGTTTGGTCATGGGCCGCGAGTTCCGACTCGGCGCACTCACTTTCATCGCCGACGACTCCGCCTGGCTCCAAGAAGCCCCCCTCGATGTCGACGCCCTTCTGATCCGCGGGGCGTCGCACTTCCGCGCGAGTGCCTGCGGCGTTCTCCTGCGACAGTCGTCGACTCCGTATCGGCCGGCCCTCACATCGTCTGCTCACTATGCTGGTTACAGCAACAAACGATCCGGTCAGTTGCGGGTCCAGCGTTGGGTCAAGCATGCGGTGGCCCGTCAGTCGGCCACCCTACAAGTCGCGGTGATCGAGCCCGACGAATTCCTCTGCGGTCCAATCGACCCGTCGATTGGTTCTGCATATACGTTTTTCGAGAGCGGGAGTTGTGACCCCGCGGCAGAAGTTCTCGTGGTCGACTCTCGTCGCAGCCCACCCGGGTTTCACCGCAACAACGGCAACGGTGACGGCGATGGCCCGTCATTCGGCCACGAGGAGTACGAGCCTCAACCTCTCAATTCGCAGCAGAGGGAAGAGATGCACCGCCGCAACGTGGAGGCCCTCCAGACCCCCATCATAGGGGAAAGCGCCGAGGCTCGGGCCTTGGAGGCTGCGCGCCTGGCCACACTGGCCGAGCGCACACGTTTGGAGAATCTCCAACATTCTCTTGATGAACGCGCCCGTTGACTGATCCTTTAATCCAGTCAATGACAGTTGTTTCCTCCTGAACCTCAAGTATACCGCACTCCGATCCAGAATCTTATGGTTGTTGCACGTATAGCAGAGTCTATTCAGCCATCCCGTTCAGAAGCTGGAAGAGGATTGGAACAGATCCGAGCGCTGCTCTGAGCAGCAGGAGAGCTGAACTCTGTCGTTTCCCAGTCGCGGAATAGGATCCACAGCAGGTCAGTAAGGGCATATACAGTTCAATCGGCACACAGTCCTGGGTCGCCTTTGCGACGTGAAGATCGTGATCGCCGTTGAGATCGGCACCTGGGAAGAGCTCATGGAGAGTTTGATCGTGACTACGCCCGTGACAACCACCGTCGAGTGCCTTCGCTCCCTCCGAGGGACGGGTCATACACGCCCCGGTGGTATGATGATAGGCGCCCGTATGGTAATGACCGCAGAGTTCCAGTCGACCCAAGAGAGCTTGGGTTCGACGCAAGGTCCGTCCTTGTGCAAGGTTTGGTCGACCGAAACAGAGCATACAAACAAGGGTTGGATAGAGACAGGCTCGGTGGAAGCAGGGTGCATGTTTTCCCGCCCTGAGTGTTTCAGAAGAGCCATCTGAGCCGCTGAGATCCCTCACAACTTCAGATTGGCGACTGGCGTCAGTAAGTTCACAGGGGAGTCGAAGCCTGACACTTGGTTGGAGGATTACCGAGTGGCTGTGCATATTGGTGGCGGCAACGACAAGGTGGCCATGAAGCACCTCCCTTTGATGCTTGAAGGTTCTGCCAGAGCTTGGCTGAATCAGTTGGCCCCTGGAAGCATTTTCAATTGGGATGAGTTGGCCCGAGTGTTTACCAAAACATATAAGGGCACCTGCAAGAGACCTGCCGGTTTGACAGAATTGCAGCATTGCGTGCAGAAACAGAATGAGACCTTGAGAGACTATATCCAGAGATGGACCACTCTTCACCACACAGTGGAGAATATGTCGGATCACCAAGCAGTTTGTGCCTTTAAAGAAGGCATTCGCTACAGAGAGCTCAATCTGAAGTTCAGTCTAACCGGAGACATGACTCTGACTCGAATGATGGAGATTGCCACTCGGTACGCTAACGGCGAAGAAAAGGACCAACTCCGGAGTGGCAAGAATAGACCAGTCACCCAGGACATCGGAGGAGGAAACTCCAGTCGGAAGGAGAAACGAAAAGCTGAGGCTGCAGGCCCTGCTGAGGCAGCAGTTTTGAATCAAGGGAAGTTCAAGGGGAAACCTAAAGGGCCTTGGACTCCTAAAAAGGTGAAAGATCAAGCGGGAAACGATGTTTTTGATTTACAGTGTCATATTCACACCAAAAAGGATGAAGAGGGGAATCTGATTCTTCCCAAGCATACCACTCGACAGTGTCGACTCCTGATTCAGAGCTTCTGAGAGAGCCAACCCAGTGAAAAGGACAAAGAGTCTGATAAGGAGGAAGACAAAGAGGAAGATGGTGGTTACCCCAATGTTAATGCCACCTTAGTGATTTTTGAGGCAAAGAAAGCCATCAAGTCTCAAGCAATAGCAGATTTCCTCACATAGTGGATTGAACAGCAACAACCGACTCAGATTCAATCGGAACATTGGACTATGTTCTTTGATGGATCCAAGATGTTGAATGGCTCTGGTGCAGGAGTGGTTTTAGTATCCCCAAGAGGAGACAAGCTCAGCTATGTCCTCCAGATTCACTTTGATTCTTCAAACAATGAAGCTGAGTAGAGGCACTGTTGTATGGGTTGCGTATGGCCATTTCACTCGGCGTCCGGCGCTTGATGGTCTACGGCGACTCAGACTTGGTGGTTAATCAAGTAATGAAGGAATGAGACATCAGGAGTCCAGCAATGACCGGTTATTGCAATGCAGTAAGAAAGCTAGAGAAGAAGTTTGAGGGGTTAGAGCTCCACCACATACCCCGAATCAAGAATCAAGCAGCTGATAATCTGGCGAAGATAGGTTCCACTCGGAAGCCTATCCCCAGTAATGTGTTCTTGGAGCATCTCCACACCCCGTCAGTACAAGAAGATCCCTTCAAGGAAGAGCCCCGGCAACCGATAAGTTCAAGCAATCTGACTGAGATTGAAGTCCCAGCTGTGGTCGACTTGATCATGGAAGTCTTAGTGATCACACCCGACTGGACGGTGTCGTACATTGCGTACCTACTCAGGCAAGAACTCCCAAAGGATGAGGACGAGGCCCGCCAGATAGTCCGTCGATCGAAAGCTTTCACCGTGATAAAAGGGCAGCTTTACAGAGAGTGTCACAGGAGTGGCTCAATGCTGCATCACCCCAGAAGAAGGTCGAATGATTTTAAACGAGATCCACTCGGGGACCTGTGGTCACCATGCGTCCTCTCGGACCATCGTGGCCAAAGCATACCGAGCGGGATTTTATTGGCCTCGTGCGAATGAGGTGGCAAGGGATATAGTCGACAAGTGCGCAGGTTGTCAGTTCTACTCCAACATGTCTCACAATCTTGCGTCTGCCTTGAAGACTATTCCACTCGTCTGGCCGTTTGCAGTCTGGGGGTTGGATATGGTTGGACCCTTCAAGACCGACAGAAGTGATTTCACCCATTTGCTCCTAGCAGTCGACAAATTCACCAAATGGATCGAAGCCAAGCCTATCAAAAACCTTGACGCAAGCACTGTTGTCAGTTTCATCAGAGAATTGATATTCAGATATGGAGTCCCTCACAGCATTATCATAGATAACGGCTCCAACTTTGATTCTGATGAGTTCAAGGTGTTTTGTGCTTCCCAAGGCACTCGGGTCGACTACGCGTCTGTTGCGCACCCATAGTCGAATGGGCAAGCAGAAAGGACAAATGGTTTGATACTTCAAGGGCTGAAACCCTGACTGATGTGCGGTCTCAAGCATGCTTCTGAAGCTTGGGTAAGTGAGTTGCCATCTGTTTTATGGGGGCTAAGAACGACTCCTAACTGGTCGACGGACAAGACCCCTTTCTTCATGGTGTATGGTGCTGAAGCTGTGCTTCCGAGTGACTTGCTGCACAACGCTCCCGAGTGGAACTCTTCTCAGAAGCTGAAGCAGAATAGGCACGCTAGGATGCAAATGATCTCCTGGATGAGGAACGTGAGATGGCTCTGATCCGATCGACCATTTATCAACAAGATCTGCGTCGATTCCATGCCCGTAATGTCAGAGGTCGAGCATTCTAGGAGGGAGACCTTGTGCTCCGAGTGGATCAGAAACGGCCTCACAAGCTTGCTCCGGCCTGGGAAGGTCCCTTCATCATCACCAAGGTGCTTCACAATGGAGCGTACCACCTTTACAATGTAGCCAAGAAAGTGGACGAGCCACACGCGTGGAACGCAGAGCTGCTTCACCATTTCTATACTTAAACCACTCGGATCGACGAGTTGTAATAAGAGTCCTTCAGTTTGCTTACCAAAGACAAGATTTTTGCAGTATCTTAATGATTGATTTTCCATAATCATTTGCGTTCAAATCCCCCAGTGGGTGGCTTAGCCGCGAACCTGATTCGCCTAAGTTTCAAAACCTTTCCAAGTGGAGAGCAATCCTCCCACTCGGGGGCTTAGCTGCGACCCTGTACTCGCCTAAGTTAAAAAAACTACTCCGAGCGGAGAGCAATCCTCCCATGCGGGGACTTAGCTGCGACCCCGTACTCGCCTAAGTTAAAAAACACTCCGAGTGGAGAGCAATCCTCTCACTCGGGGGCTTAGCTGCGACCCCGTACTCACCTAAGTTAAAAACACTC
>NC_041383.1:157360321-157461743 GCF_002162155.2 Triticum dicoccoides | reverse complement strand
AGAAAACACTCCGAGTGGAGAGCAATCCTCCCACTCGGGGGCTTAGCTGAGACCCCGTACTCGCATAAGTTAAAAACACTCCGAGTGGAGAGCAATCCTCCCACTCGGGGGCTTAGCTGAGACCCCATACTTGCCTAAGTTAAAAACACTCCGACTGGACAGCAATCCTCCCACTCGGGGACTTAGCTGCACCCCCGTACTCGCCTAAGTTGAAAACCATTCCGAGTGGAGAGAAACCCTCCCACTCGGAGGCTTAGCTGCGACCCCACACTCGCGTAAGTCACAAAGATCCTCTGAGCTACGTCACAAGTACAACGTACACTCCATCCCGATCCGCAAGGACGACAAGGTGCCAATCGAGCACATCATCAGAGCTGCGTCACAAGTACAACATCTATTCTGAGTGAGAAGTCAAGATTCCACTTGGAATCAGAAAAAATCCAGAAGTGTAAAAGCAAAGCCACCATATTCAAGAAAAACCAAGTTCAGATTAAACCCGCAAAGTTCAGAACCACGGCAGACAGAAGTACTCAGGCATCAGGCCTTCAAGAGTTTAACGGTTACAAAACCACTCGGCATTCCGAGGCAAATAAGGCGGGGCATAAAGTTTGTTCACTCTTCGTGAGGAGGGCTTGCTGGCTCGACGAAGCTGTCAAGGTCAATGCCGTCTGCAATGCGAGTGGCAGCGTCGATGAAGGTCTCCATGAAGGATTTGAATTGGAGCTTCTTGGTGTTGGCAACCTTGATAGTCGCTAGCTTGTCTTCCCTGACCTCCTTGAAATGGACTCGGACCAAGGACAAAGCCACGTCGGCACCGCAACGAGCAAATGACTTCTTCCATTCTTGCACTCGACCGGGGATTTCTTTGATTCGAGTCATCACAGACTCGATATCATTCTGGAACTCCGCTCGGGGCCAAAGCTCAGTGTCAATCTGCGACATCGCCGCTTTCAGACGAGCAAGATAGTCCACATCGCTGTCAAGACGAGACTCCAGCCGCAACATGTTCATCGCAACATCGTCCTTGACGGGAGAGTTTATGGGATCAAGATCTGTCTCAATCCGCCCAGTCTCTGCTTCGAAATCTTGACAGAATTCTGCACAATCGGAAAAGTGGTGAGCCGATAGTTATATAATGAGTCGACAATCGCAAATCCGTCGGACGAGAGGAAGTACCTTCAAGCTTCAGGACCAGCTTTTCAGCAAGTCTTCCCAAATAAGCCTCCGGTTCGCCCTTCTTCGCCATGAGGTCTCCAACCTTGTCAGTCAGGGTCTCCTTGTCCTCCTTCAGCTTCGCAACCTCCTTGTTGGCTTCAGCAACAGCAGCCTTCAGCTTGGCGTTCTCCTCTTCTAACTTGCTGACTGAAGCTAGATTCTTGTCAGCAAGCTCTGTTTTCGTTCGCGCTTCTTTCTATGCTGCGGCAAGGTCGTTATCCTTCTGCTCCAGAGCCTGCTTCATTTTGACTAAAGAAATAACATTCTTCAGTCGACCTTGGAGTTGACGGTTTTCACTACGCACATCTGTTCCAGTGGAGTCACTCGGTTCAAAAGACTAAAAGGGAACAAGATGTAAGGTGGATAGTCGGCGAGTTGTTACCTCCCATAGCAGCATCATCATCCTTGGCCTTCTGAAGATTCTTCTTGGCCAGCTCCAAGTCAAGGTTAAGGTTGATCTGTTTTTTCTCCAACTCAGCAAACCGGGCCCTGAGCTCACAAGACTTCTGTGATCAGCAAACAAGACATGTCAGTCGACAGAAACAAAAGTTAGTTTCAGCAAAAAGTGTTCTAAGACTACTGTAGAATCAAACATTCAACAATAGTCTCGGGGACTACACCCAGTGGGTGCACTTGCTGTCCCCCCACTGGTTTGGTTTATCACGCGGCATGGTCTGCCCAGCGTGTGTAAAAGAGAGAGAGAGAGATTATCAGACCCCAGCTGACTGCCCGCAGTTGCCGTGGTCTCGGGGACTACACCCAGTGGGTGCACTCTGCGTGCACCCACTAGCCTAGAACCCACTCGGATCAAACTATTCTGCTGAGTGAAAGAACAATAAAGAAACATTCGACAAAAGACCCCCGCCAAATCAAACATCCGACGGCTGTCTCAGAGACTACACCCAGTGGGTGCACTTTGCGTGCCCCCACTGGTTCAGAGATACACTTGAATCAACTTGGCGACTCAAGTGGAAGAGCTATTCAACAACAAGTTAAAGCACCCAGTGGGTGATTGGATGCAAAATGCAGACTCATGATAGATGCACATAAAAGGTTCCAAAACACTCATCCAGGGACATCCTATGGACAATGAAGCAGCAGCTGACAACTACTATATCATAGCAAGGCAAAAGTCAAATTGGAAAACTAGTCAGAAATCAACTGACCTTGACATTAACATGCAGAGCAGAGCTGGCGTTGTAGGCAGCCTGACTGGCCTCGTGCACCACCTTCATCAGCTCCATCATAAGGTTTGCTTGGAGTATGGCTTCCTTGGCTGCACCCGCCGGGTCATCTGGAGTATGATGAGCAGCAAAGAGCGACGACGATAGTACAGCCGGAGCAATCACAGGATCTGAAGCATGGAGCTGCATAGACAAAGCATGGACTTGGGTAGTCAACACCGAAGGATGGTCAGTCTACACAGGATTGGCAAAAGAAACAGTGGCCCGAGTCGGATCTCCGGACTACTAGACCACCGTTTCTGGTGCTGATGTCGACTAAGGCTCCTGGCCGACAGGCGTTCTCCTGCTTGAAGCCCTACCTCTCCTTCCCGTATTCTTTTGAGGCGCCTCTTCATCATCATCTGGAAGTTCAATAATGTCCCGTGGGATTGCACAAAAGCAGCCATAAAGATTCAGTCGATTGACAAATTCAACCAACAAAATAAGCATGAGGTTGCAGAATCGTACCAACTTTGGAAGTAGCCACGTCTTCGGTTTCCTTATCGCCCTGAGCCTTGTCAATGTCCATGGAGGTCCCAAAAGTTGCAGCACAAAAAAATTCAAAACCCACTCGGTCAAAGCAGAACTATGAGTCGACAGAAAGACACAAAAAGGCAGAACCCTTACGCAGAAGCGACAGGAACATCCATCTTGATCTTGGGCAAGGTCTTCCGAGGCTTTGAAAGGATAACTTTGGGCTGCTTGGCAACCTTTTCCGACGGCTCCGGAATCGAAGTCCGAGTGCGCTTGTGCACTTGCGTGCTCGGAGCCACAACCTTGTTGCGCCCGCCCAATAGATCATGAGACTGCTTGGATTGGCGCTCTGTTCGGGGTGGTGAGTCGACCTCTTCCTCATCGTCTGACTCATCACTCTATTCCTCGTCATCATCATCGGGAGATTGCCAATCGGTGCTCTCGTCCATGCTCTCCACCTCCTCATGGGCTTGCTCCTGGGCTTGCTCTCCGTTCAGCATAGAATACATCTCAATATAAATCTGCAAGGCAAGAAGTTAAACAAACATCAGTCAAATTCAAAGATGATTGCAAGATAGATTGAAAGACACTCGGAAACAAAGATCAGACCTTGTCCGGCTAGTTTTCGGCGTCCTCTAGGTGTACCCGAGCGGTGTCGTTGGATCCCGAATACATCCACATCGAATGATCACAAGCTTGGAGAGGGTGGATGCCTCAACTAAGAAACACTTCCAATAAATCCATGCTAGTTACGCCCTGATGGACCAACTGGACTACCCTCTCGACTAGCATGTTCGTCTCTACTTTCTCCGCTCTAGACACGATCAACGAAGAAGGTTGCTGGACTCGGCCTAGGGTAAAGGGAGGAAGACCGGTCGACTGACCGGGGGTCGGTGTTAAGGCATATCTCTCTCTATGTAGTTTTGGTGATTGATGACAAAGCTTTTGCGGACTAATCGTATGCACTGAGCATTTCAGAGATTCATCTTTGGCACGAGACCATTCCTTCCCTTCGAAGTATTAATCAAAGACGGTGTAGCTCTTTCGTTTCAGTTTGTGTGGACTTGTTTCGTAGGAGTCACCGTACTATCAAGAGGGGGTTTGCATTGGTAAGGCTAGGGTGGAATCAACACATACACATCCTCTTTGCACCCACAGAGCCTTCCCGCTTCATGGAGTTTCCTCTTCGCTTTCCTGAGTGTGTTTTGGTCCCAACGGTAGTACCATGGACCCCAGCGGTAGTACCGCTCAAGAGCCACAGGTGGCAGTACCGCTCTACAGTGGTAGTACCGCCTGGGGGTCCTCAGCCGTAGTACCACTGTGGTACCGGTCTCCTACCGCCTCGACTCGAGGGGGTCGCTGATACGTCTCCAATGTATCTATAATTTTTGATTGTTCCATGCTATTATATTACACGTTTTGGATGTTTATGGGCTTTACTTTACACTTTTATATCATTTTTGGGACTAACCTACTAATCGGAGGCCCAACCCGAATTGCTGTTTTTTTGCCTATTTCAGTGTTTCGAAGAAAAGGAATATCAAACGGAGTCCAAACAGAATGAAACCTTCGGGAGCGATCTTTTTGGAACAAACGTGGTCCAGGGGACTTGGAGTGGACGTCAAGCAACAGAGGAGGCGGCCACGAGGGTGCCCGGCGCC
Organism: Triticum dicoccoides; assembly: GCF_002162155.2. Classification (NCBI taxonomy): domain Eukaryota; kingdom Viridiplantae; phylum Streptophyta; class Magnoliopsida; order Poales; family Poaceae; genus Triticum; species Triticum dicoccoides. Next base: position 157,457,170 of record NC_041383.1, on the reverse strand, counting down.
CCCCCCCACCCTCGTGGTCCCCTTAAGTGTCCACCAACCTACTTCTTCCTCCTATATATACCCACGTACCCTGAAACCATCGAAGAGCACCACAAAAACTATTTCCACCATCGTAACCTTCTGTATCCGCGAGATCCCATCTTGGAGCCTTCGCCGGCGCTCCACCAGAGGGGGAATCGACCATGGAGGGCCTCTACATCATCTCCAAGGCCTCTCCGATGAGTTGTGAGTAGTTTACCACATACCTTCGGGTCCATAGTTATTAGCTATATGGCTTCTTCTCTCTCTTTGAATCTCAATACAAAGTTCTCCTCGATCTTCTTGGAGATCTATTCGATGTAACTCTTCTTGCGGTGTGTTTGTCGAGATCTGATGAACTGTGGGTTTATGATCAAGTTTATTTATGAGAAATATTTGAATCTCCTCTGAATTCTTTTATGTGTGATTAAGTTATCTTTGCAAGTATCTTCGAATTATCAGTTTGGTTTGGCCTACTAGATTGATCTTTCTTGCAATGGGAGAAGTGCTTAGCTTTGGGTTCAATCTTGCGGTGTCCTTTCCTAGTGACAGCAGGGGAAGCAAGGCACGTATTGTATTGTTGCCATCGAGGATAAAAAGATGGGGTTTATAACATATTGCATGAGTTTATCCCTCTACATCATGTCATCTTTCTTAATGCGTTACTCTGTTCTTATGAACTTAATACTCTAGATGCATGCTGGATAGCGGTCGATGTGTGGAGTAATAGTAGTAGATGCAGGCAGGAGTCGGTCTACTTGTCACGGATGTGATGCCTATATACATGATCATGCCTAGATAATCTCATAACTATGCGCTTTTCTATCAATTGCTCGACAGTAATTTGTTCACCCACCGTAATACTTATGCTATCTTGAGAGAAGCCACTAGTGAAACCTATGGCCCCCGGGTCTATCTTTTATCATATAAGCTTTCAATCTACTTTTATTTGCATCTTTACTTTTCCAATCTATATCATAAAAATACCAAAAATATTTATCTTATCATAGTATCTCTATCAGATCTCACTTTCGCAAGTGGACATGAAGGGATTGACAACCCCTTTATTGCGTTGGTTGCAAGGTTCTTGTTTGTTTGTGTAGGTGCGTGGGACTTTTGAGGAGCCTCCTACTGGATTGATACCTTGGTTCTCAAAAACTGAGGGAAATACTTACGCTACTCTGCTGCATCACCCTTTCCTCTTCAAGGAAAACCAACACAAGCTCAAGACGTAGCAAGAAGGATTTCTGGCGCCGTTGCCGGGGAGGTCTTCGCTCAAGTCAAGACATACCAAGTACCCATCACAAACTCATCTCCCTCACATTACATTATTTGCCATTTGCCTCTCATTTTCCTCTCCCGCACTTCACCCTTGCCGTTTTATTCGCTCTCTCTTTCCCAACCTCCTCTCTCTTTTGCTTGCCTTTTTGTTTGCTTGTGTGTTGGATTACTTGTCGCGATGGCGCAAGATAATACCGAGCTGTGTGACTTTTCCAATACCAATAATAATGATTTTCTTAGTACTCCGATTGCTCCTCTTAATGATGTTGAGTCTTGTGAAATCAATGCTGCTTTGCTGAATCTTGTTATGAAAGATCAATTCTTCGGCCTTCCTAGTGAAGATGCCGCTACCCATCTAAACAACTTTGTTGATTTGTTGAGATGCAAAAGAAGAAAGATACAGATAATGATATTGTTAAATTGAAGTTATTTCTGTTTTCACTTAGAGATCGTGCTAAAGTTTGGTTTTCGTTTTTGCCTAAGAATAGTATTGATTCATGGAATAAGTGCAAAGATGCTTTTATCTCTAAGTATTTTCCTCCCGCTAAGATCATCTCTCTTAGGAACAATATTATGAATTTTAAACAACTTGATCATGAGCATGTTGCCCAATCTTGGGAAAGAATGAAATTGATGATTCGCAATTGCCCTACTCATGGTTTGAATTTATGGATGATCATACAAATTTTTTATGCCGGATGGAATTTTGCTTCTAGAAATCTTTTAGATTCGTCCGCGGGAGGCACTTTTATGGAAATCACCTTAGGAGAAGCTACTAAACTCCTTGATAATATTATGGCTAATTATTCTCAATGGCACACCGAAAGATCTACTAGTAAAAAAGTGCATGCTATAGAAGAAATTAATGTTTTGAGTGGAAAGATGGATGAACTTATGAAATTGTTTGCTACTAAGAGTACTCCTATTGATCCCAATGATATGCCTTTGTCTACTTTGATTGAGAATAGTAATGAATCTATGGATGTGAATTTTGTTGGTAGGAAATTTTTTGGTAACAATGCTTATAGATGAAACTTTAATCCTAGACTGTTCCCTAGTAATTCCTATAATAATTATGGAAATTTCTACAATAATTCTTATGGTAATTATAATAAGATGCCCTCTGATTTTGAGAATAGTGTTAAAGAATTTATGATCTCTCAAAAGAATTTTAATGCTTTGCTTGAAGAAAAATTGCTTAAAGTTGATGATTTGGCTAGGAACGTTGATAGACTTTCGCTTGATGTTGATTCTGTGAAACTTAGATCTACTCCTCCTAAGCATGATATCAATGAGTCTCTCAAAGCCATGAGAATTTTCATTGATGAGTGCAAAGAAAGAACCGCTAAATTGCGTGCTAAGAAAGATTGCTTTGTAAAGGCGTGTTCTTCTAGTTTCCATGAAAATAATGATGAAGATCCAAAAGTTATTGATGTGTTCCCTATTAAATCTTTGTTTTGCAATATGAATCTTAATAATGATGGGATTGGAGATGAGTCAACTTTAGTTAAAAGGCGTCCCAATGATCCGGAGTTTTTAGATCTTGATGCTAAATTTGGTAAAAGTGGGATTGGAGAGGTCAAGACTTTAAATAGCATTGAACCAATTATCTTGAATTTCAAGGAATTTAATTATGATAATTGTTCTTTAGTAGATTGTATTTCCTCGTTGCAATCCATGTTGAATTCTCCTCATGCTTATAGTCAAAATAAATCTTTTACCAAACATATTGTTGATGCCTTGATGCAATCTTATGAGGAAAAACTTAATTTGGAAGTTTCTATACTTAGAAAACTTTATGATGAGTGGGAACCTACTATAAAGGTTAAAATTAAAGATCATGAGTGATATGCTTTGTGTGATTTGGGTGCTAGTGTTTCCACGATTTCGAAAACTTTATGTGATATCCTAAGTTTCCATGATTTTGATGATTGCTCTTTAAATTTGCACCTTGCGGGTTCCACCATTAAGAAGCCTATGGGAAGAATCAATGATGTTCTTATTGTTGCAAATAGGAACTATGTGCCCGTAGATTTTATCGTTCTTGATATAGATTGCAATCTTTCTTGTCCTATTATTCTTGGTAGACCTTTCCTTAGAACGATTGGTGCAATTATTGATATGAAGGAAGGGAATATTAGATTCCAATTTCCGTTAAGGAAAGGCATGGAGCAATTTCCAAGAAAGGAAGTTAAATTACCTTATGAATCTATCATGCGAGCTACTTATGAATTGAGTGCCAAAGATGGCACTACTTAGATCTATCCTCGCTTTTATGTCTAGCTTGGGGCGTTAAACAATAGCGCTAGTTGGGAGGCAACCCAATTTTATTTTTTGTTTTTGCTTCTGTTTAGTAATAAATGTTTCATCTACCTTCTGTTAAGATGTGTTTTTTATGTTTTAATTAGTGTTTGTGCCAAGTAGAACCTATAGGACAACCTATGGTGATAGTTAATTTGATTCGCTGAAAAACAGAAACTTTGGGCGCACGTAAATAATTTTAGTAATTCATAGAAACGTGATTTTGCATTTATTCTTTTTGCTGTAGATCAATAGACAAATTTCCCAGGGCTTACTATTTTGGTAGGATTTTTAGAGTTACAGAAGTATTCGAGAGTTACAGATTGCTACAGACTATTCCATTTTTTGACAGACTCTGTTTTTTATGTGTTGTTTGCTTATTTTGATGCATCTATGGCTAGTATGTAGGGGTATGAACCATAGAGAAGTTGAAATACAGTAGGTTTAACACCAATATAAATAAAGAATGAGTTCATTACAGTACCTTATGTGGTGGCTTTGCTTTCTTGCACTAACGGAGCTTAGGAGATTTCCTGTTGAGTTTTGTGTTGTGAAGTTTTCAAGTTTTGGGTAAAGATTTGATGGACTATGGAATAAGGAATGGCAAGAGCCTAAGCTTGGGGATGCCCATGGCACCCCAAGATATTCAAGGATAAACAAAAGCCTAATTTTGGGGATGCCCCGGAAGGCATCCCCTCTTTCGTCTTCGTCTATCGATAACTTTACTTGGACCTATATTTTTATTTGCCACATGATATGTGTTTTACTTGGAGCGTCTTGTATGATATTAGTCTTTGCTTTTTAGATTACCACAATCATCCTTGCTGTACACACCATTTGGGAGAATCCCACTTGATTTAGAATTTATTAGAATACTCTATGTGCTTCACTTATATCTTTTGAGCTAGATAGTTTTGCTCTAGCGCTTCACTTATATCTTTTTAGATGGCGGTGGCTTAATTTTGTAGAAATTGTTGATCTCTCATGATCCACTTATATTATTTTGAGAGTCTCTTAGAACAGCATGGTATTTGCTATGGTTATAAAATTGGTCCTAGAATGATGGGCATCCAAATTGGGTATAATAAAAACTATCATAGAAAGTGAATTGGATGCTATGATCAATTTGATACTTGATAATTGTTTTGAGATATAGAGGTGGTAATATTAGAGTCATGCTAGTTGGGTGATTATGAATTTAAAGAATACTTGTGTTGAAGTTTGTGATTCCCGTAGCATGCACGTATGGTGAACCGCTTTGTGATGAAGTTGGAGCACAATTTTATTTATTATGAGTGGCAGTCAGGGACGAGCGATGGTCTTTTCCTACCAATATATCCCCCTAGGAGCATGCGTGTAGTACTTTGTTTTCAATGGCTTGTAGATTTTTGCAATAAGTATATGAGTTCTTTATGACTAATGTTGAGTCCATGGATTATACGCACTCTCACCCTTCCACCATTGCTAGCCTCTCTTGTGCCGCGCAACTTTCGCCGGTACCATACACCCACCATATACCTTCCTCAAAACAGCCACCATACCTACCTATTATGGCATTTCCATAGCCATTCCGAGATATATTGCCATGCAACTTTCCACCGTTCCGTTTATATGACACGCATCATCATTGGCATATTGCCCTTTGCATGATCATGTAGTTGACATCGTATTTGTGGCAAGGCTACCTTCATAATTTTCATACATGTCACTCTTGATTCATTGCATATCCTGATACACTTCCGGAGGCATTCATACAGAGTCATATCTTGTTCTAAGTATCATTGTAATCTTGAGTTGTAAGTAAATAAAAGTGTGATGATCTTCATTATTAGAGCATTGTCCCAAGTGAGGAAAGGATGATGGAGACTATGATTCCCCCACAAGTCGGGATGAGACTTCAGACTTTATAAATAAAAGAGGCCAAAGAGCCCACCAAAAAAAGAGAAAGGTCAAATAAAAAAAGGCAAAATAAAAAAATGAGAGAAAAAGAGAGAAGGGACAATGCTACTATCCTTTTTACCACACTTGTGCTTCAAAGTAGCACCATGATCTTCATGATAGAGAGTCTCCTATGTTGTCACTTTCATATACTAGTGGGAATTTTTCATTATAGAACTTGGCTTGTATATTCCAATGATGGGCTTCCTCGATATGCCCTAGGTCTTCGTGAGCAAGCAAGTTGGATGCACACCCACTTAGTTTCTTTTGTTGAGTGAGGGAGTCCTGGATTAGGGGGTACTCGGACAGCCAGACTATATACTTTGGCCGGACTGTTGGACTATGAAGATACAAGATTGAAGACTTCGTCCCATGTCCGGATGGGACTCTCCTTTGCGTGGAAAGCAAGCTTGGCGATTCGGATGTGTAGATCTCCTTCTCTGTAACCGACTTTGTGTAAACCTAGCCCCCTCTGGTGTCTATATAAACCGGAGGGTTTAGTCTGTAGGACGAGGACAATCAGAATCATAGGCTAGCTTCTAGGGTTAGCCTCTATGATCTCGTGGTAGATCAACTCTTGTAATACTCATATCATCAAGATCAATCAAGCAGGAAGTAGGGTATTACCTCCATCGAGAGGGCCCGAACCTGGGTACCAGCCTCCTTTTACCATTGGCCTTAGACGCACAGTTCGGGACCCCCTACCCGAGATCCACCGGTTTTGACACCGACATTGTTGCTTTTATTGAGAGTTCCACTGTGTCGTCGCTGTAAGGCTTGATGGCTCCTTCAATCATCAACAATGAGGCGGTCCAGGGTGAGACTTTTCTCCCCGGACAGATCTTCGTATTCAGCAGCTTCGCACTGCGGGCCAACTTGCTTGGCCATCTGGAGCAGATCGATAGCTACGCCCCTGGCCATCAGGTCAGGTTCGGAAACTTGAACTACACAGCCGACATCTGCGGAGACTTGATCTTCGGCGGGTTCGAGCCTGCGGCAGAAGTGCTGAACAGTCACGACGTGCATGACTTAGATCTGCCATCGGGCGGTGTTCGGTATATCGCACCTGTGGCTACCCCGGCCCCTAATCTGGAGCAGATTGCACCATCCGAGGATGGGTGGATGGACCCCGCCATGGAGGCCGCACACTCATCGGTGTTGGAGCCGAACACAGACTCCACCTCTAAGGAAATCTGTGTCACCGGACCCCCGGACTTGTCTCCAGTCTTAGGTCCCGAACCGCATGCATCCGTGCCTAACGAATCTGATTGGGCACCGATCATGGAGTTTACCTCCGTGGACATATTTCAACACTCACCCTTGGGTGACGCGCTAAATTCCTTGAGGTCTCCCTCTTTATCAGGAGACTCTTGGCCGAACTATGTCCTGCTTGAGCGGGAAGCGGACGACGAAGAAATTCGTTACCCACCCACCACCCACTTAATAGCCACTGTCGATGACTTAACCGATGTGCTCGACTTTGACTCCGATGACATCGATGGTATGGACGACGATGCAGGAGAAGAACAGGAACCGCCGCCCACCGGGCACTAGACAGCCACCTTATCATACGATATATATATGGTGGACACCCCTAAAGAAAACAATGGCGATGAGGCAACAGAGGATAATCCCTTGGGGAAGCAATCAAAACACCGGCGTCATCGGCGCCGCTCTAAACCCCACCATAGCAGTACCGGCACAGGAGATGATAGCAATCCGGATGGTACCGAAGACGAATACAATCCCGCCCAGCCCGACTTCGAGCAGGCCGAGCAGGAGGACGGGCAAGCTAGCCCAGATGAACAGGCAACAGATGGAGACTTGGAGGACGACAATTATATGCCTCTCTCCGAAGATGAGGTGAGCCTCAGCGACGACGAATTTGTCGTGCCTGAGGATCCCGTCGAGCAGAAGCGCTTCAAGCGCCAGCTTATAGCCACTGCAAAAAGCCTGAAGAAAAAACAGCAGCAGCTTCAAACTGATCAAAATCTACTAACAGATAGATGGACTGAGGTCCTAGCAGCCGAGGAATATGGACTCATACGCCCAAACAAAAGTTACCCAAAGTGCAGGTTGCTACCTCAACTCGAGGAGGAGGCACTAGAGCCTACACTACCAGCACAGGACGTGGCTGACCAACCACCTCACGGCCGAGACAAAGCGGCGTACCAGCCCGAACAACCGCCTGCACCCTACCGCCAATACACTACAGCTAGGGGCTACACGCAAGACCTGCAATACGTACTGGGAAACAAAGCAGGACAGTCAAGATCGATCTACGGATCGCGTGGGCGCGCCACAATGCGTGCAGATGGTCGTCACGCCGGATACACTAAAACCAAGTCCAGCCGGGCCGAATACAACAGACCAGACTCATTCGAACTGTGTCGTGACATAGCCCGGCACAAAGGTGCCGCACACCCCCTATGCTTCACTGATGAAGTAATGGATCATGAATTCCCAGAAGGGTTTAAACCTGTAAACATTGAACCATATGATGGTACAACAGACCCCACAGTATGGATCAAAGATTTCCTTCTCCACATTCACATGGCCCGCGGCGACGATCTACATGCCCTCAAGTATCTCCCACTTAAGCTCAGGGGACCGGCTCGGCATTGGCTGAATAGCCTACCGGCAAACTCCATTAGAAGTTGGGAGAACCTGGAAAACGCATTCCTTGACAACTTCCAGGGCACTTACGTGCAACCACCGGACGCTGATGACTTAAGTCATATAACGCAACAGCCTAGAGAGTCAGCCAGGAAATTCTGGACTCGGTTCCTAACTAAAAAGAACCAAATCGTCGACTGTCCGGATGCCGAAGCCCTAGCGGCCTTTAAGCATAACATCCATGACGAGTGGCTCGCCCGACACCTCTGCCAAGAGAAGCCAAAATCCATGGCAGCCCTCACGACACTCATGACCCGCTTTTGTGCGGGCGAAGATAGTTGGTTGGCTCGTGGCAACAACACAGCACACAATCCTGGCACATCAGAGGCCAGAGACAGTAACGACAAACCTCGACGCAACAAACACAAGCATCACAAAAACAATGATGACGCCAAAGACATGGTAGTCAATGCCGGATTCCGTGGCTCTAAGTCCAGTCAGCGGAAAAAACCACTTCAGAAGAACAACTCGGGCCCATCCGACCTGGACCGCATACTTGACCGCCCATCAAATTCATGGTACCCCAAGAACGGTAGCCAATCATACCAATAGAGAATGTTGGGTCTTCAAACAAGCCGGCAGGTCAGGCACAGAAAACAAGGAGAAGGGGTCTCAACGCGATGAAAACGACGTGGATCCTAGATCACCAAACAAAAGAGGGCAAAAGAAATTTCCCCCGCAAATCAAAATGGTGAACATGATAAACGCCATCCACATCCCCAAACGGGAACGGGCGTACACTCTTCGGGATGTCGACTCAGCGAAGCAAGTCGCCCCACAATACAAACTATGGCCGATCACTTACGATCATACATCGGCCGGCCAATCCCAACCAGGGCAATTCAGCCGCACTTATCCTTGACCCAATAATTTGTGGGTTTCGCCTCACACGAGTCCTTATGGATAGAGGCAGCAGTCTAAACCTGTTGTACCAGGACATAGTGCGCCAGATGGGTATCGATCGTTCGATGATCAAACCCACTAAAACATCCTTTAAAGGTGTTATACCAGGTGTGGAGGCCAGTTGTATAGGCTCCATCAATCTGGCGGCAGTCTTCGGACCACCAAACAATTACCGTACCGAAGAGTTAGTCTTTGACATCGTCCCTTTCCGCAGTAATTATCACGCACTACTGGGGCGAACCACGTTTGCTCGATTCAATGCGGTACCACACCATGCCTACGACAAGCTTAAGATGCCCGACCCACGTGGCTTCATCATAGTTAAGGGCAAAACCAAACTCCACCTCGGCGCCGAAGAGCATACTGCCGCTTTAACATCAGAAGCAGTGAGTGGCACTTTTCAATCGAACCTTGAGTCGACGGCCAAGCTCCCGGACACCAATAAAGAAGTCCGAACTACTTCACGGCACGATAGCTCGGCTCGACCAGAGCCCAATTAAATACTCCGGTAAAAGCTGGGAAGGGCCACATTGCGCGGCTCAACCGCTCCATGGCACACAAATACTTTTCGCATTTTCTTCGCAGGTTTGCTTTCGCGTAGGACGGGACTGCCGATAGGGAATCAGCTCGGACACGCAAGGGAATCCCTAGATATTCCCCTCGGAGACAATCCGGATATACTCCGGATCCGCACACAACTTCTTCCCGCCTGGTCTCAGCAGGTTCCGCTGGCATACTTCTTTTTTATAAACTCACTTGTACTCATACGCATAGACGTATTACTCGAATACAACATGTAGATTTATATGACGCTTCTATGCTATCATTTCTTATTGAAACCTTTCGTCATAACGGCATCCGTACATCGTATCATGCCTTAATACGCCAGGGGCTTCGTTGTACCCATCACATGGCACTAAAGTCCGACCACCTTCTCGATCGTTCGGCACCCCGAACTTATAGCATTATATGCATCAGCTCTGAATCATGTCTTGGGTCAATAGTTGGGTTTGCCCAGCTCCCATGTTTTGGTACCTTACCTTATGTTATATCGACTAAGGTAGCACTGGGAGAACTACTGCGATTTGTCCCGGTTCTTCCAGACGAGCACCTCAGTAGAGAAAGCCGAAAATTGTCTGTCATGATACGGCGAGAGCTGGTCAACTGTTTGAGAGGTTGTAAAATCTTTAAAGATTTATTCCGCATAATGCCATAACCAATGCAGCGTGCGATGGATCGGGTTTTCTCCCAATCAGGTGCCTATAGAGCCCCTCGTGCGGTCTTCCGAACACCAGGGGCTGTGCCTACCATACTTTTGACAAACTCCTATGGCTAAGTGAGAGTGATAAAGCCCTATAGTCTGATTGCCTGGTTCGTTGTGCTGAACACCTCCTTCAAGGACCCAAAAATGGGATAAAGAGTGCTCAGGTTTATCCCGAACACCCCCGTACTTCTTACGTGGGGGAAGAAGCCGACGACTAGCCAACTCTCAGGATTAATATATTTCAAACGACCACACAGGATGAAAAACTTTCACATAAACATGCAATAAATAATAGAAATAACCTTGTTTAGCATTACAAAGGACAGCATGACCGTACTCATGGGAATACAATGTCCTTGGTGCATTTCTCCACCACAAGGCGGGCTCCTTTCAGGACACTATCATAATATAATTCGGGCTTGCGGTGCTCCTTCTCCTCTGACGGCCCCTCGGTCATTAGCTTTTCCGCATCTAGCTTTCCCCAATGCACTTTTGCGCGGGCGAAGGCCATCCGCGCACCCTCCGTATAGACCGACCGCTTGATGACTTTGAGTCGAGGGCAGGCACTCACCAGCCGCTTCACGAGTCCGAAATAACTGCTTGGAATTGGCTTGGCAGGCCATAGCTGGACAATCAAATCCTTCATGGCTAGTTCGGCCGCCTTGTGCAGTTCGATCAGCTGCTTCAGCTGATCGGTAAATGGCACCGGATAATTCGGTGCCAAATAATGCGACCAGAAGAGTTTCTCCGCAGTCTTCTTTTCCTCGGCTCGGTAGAATTGAGCGGCATCAGATATGCTGCGTGGCAGCTCCGCAAACACCCCTGGAGAAATCAGAATTCAATTTATCAACTTGATTTTCTCCTTTCATAAAATAAAGACCGCTTTGTATAAGAAAAAGCCTTACCAGCCGCAATCTTCCTCGCCTCCTGAATTTCCTTCAGAGCACCTTGGGCTTATCCCGAGCATTATTTGCGGCTTCGAGAGCTTGGGAGAGTTTGAATTCTTTCCTTGATAACCTCTGCTCCAAAGTCTCGCTTTTCTTCACAGCATCCTGAAGCTCTCGTTCAGCTTCAATGACCCTGGGCTCATGCTTTTCGCGAAGAGCCTGCTCCGCAGCTGCCTTCTTCTCGGCTTCGGCCACAACCTTCTTAAGAGCTCCAACTTCGGCCATCTCCCCTAGGGCATACAATAAAAATATTTTAATTAAGCACACTTATTCATTTGTGCTGAAGGAAACAAAGGTTTTTGCATACCTTGGTTATCCTCCAACTGCTTCTTTACTCGGCCAAGTTCTTCCTCGGCCAGCTCCAGACTCTCTCTCAATCCGGATACTTCGGCAGTATGAGAGGCGGCAGTCATCACAGACGCCTGCTTATACAAGAAAAGAGAGATGTAGATCTCATCAACAGAGTCTCCTGCGAACATAAGTTTGATTGCAGACTAAGGCATAACCTAGTGGTAGGAAGGGGCTGATGCCTTCCCACCCACCCAGGTTCAAGGCACGGTACTTGCAATTTGGGTTTGTTGCACCAATTATACTGTAGGGGGTTCCCTTACAGTCTTTCTGTAAAAAAAACATAAGTTTGATCCTCTGTCCGGTTCTCTCTTTCACTGGACAATGTATCAGGGGCTACTATCTATACTATGACACTCTTCAAAACCTCACACAACATACCTCAAAGCCTTTTATAAGGCTGATGCAGGATTCATTCAGTCCACTCTCAGCAGACTGAACCTTCTCAATCACCGCACCCATAATGGCGCGGTGTTCATCAACGATGGAAGCACTTTTTAGTGTTATCGATAAACTGCCCTGCACCTCTGGATGGACAGAGGTTGCCGACGGAGCAGGTACACCCCCTCCAGCCAAGGGAGGCTGCCTGCCTGATTCTGGAGCCTTAAAGGTCTCCAGGATTGTGTCTGGCTGTGGGCCGAATTCGCGATCGCCCCCATCGTCGATGCTCATGGGAGCTTTCGCTCCCATATATCCGGCCCTGAAGTTTGGCCTCTTGGCGCTGCTTTTACGGTCTTCCCCTCTCCCTGGTCTGGGTCCTTCTGGGATGACACCTTGGTATCATTCCTATGTTTAGGGGAAGGGGCCTTCGGGGGTGTCTCGCTCTCTATGGCATCCGAGCCCAACGAATCCTCCGACAAGGATTGTTCGATGCGGGACCTCGCCGGACTGCAAAAAGTATCGCACAGATTAAAATATTATGCCATGATGATCCTGGATGCATAGGCGTGTTCGGACTATGCATACTCATGAGTTCACCAGGGGCTGGACCCTGGGATCCCACTCCAGGCTGCTATAGGCAGTGGTGGTGGATGCCTCTAGAAGGGGGGATTTCCCCCCTCTTAGGCGATTCAGCCTCCAATGATGTGGAGGCCGTTCTTTTCTTTCTTCCCCCCATGGGGAATTCATATTCTTCCTCCTCCTCGTCCTCTTCAAAGGAAGAATGGGCATTGGAGTCTTCGGATTTTGAGTCCGAAGCACCGCGGCGACGGAGAGTGCCCCTGGTCTTCTTGGCCTCCTTCTCGGCCTCCTTCTTTGGCGCCTTGTAAGGCGCTGGGACCAGCATCTTCGTAAGAAGTGGGCCGGCCGGTTCTTCTGGCAGTGGGGCCGGACAGTGGATCCGCCCCGCCTTCTTCGTCCATCCATAGGAGAATTGTGGGAAGCGCCTTAAAGCATTTTCCTCAGGATATGCCAATGAAGCATATGAATTGCCAAACATAGCAGTGACTTACCGGACTTGCAGGGTGGGACAGTTGGTACCCATGGTCCTCGGCGGAGTCCGGCCACGATTCACCAGACTTAAAAAGCACCTTCCAGATGTCATCGTGCGAGGAGCCATAGAGCTCCCGTAGGGTCTGGTGCTCGTTCGGGTCGTATTCCCACAAATTGCAAGCCCGGTGCTGGCAAGGAAGAATCCGACGAACTAACATCACCTAGACTACATTGACAAGATTGATGTTCTTGTCTTCCATACCCTTGACGCGCGTCTGGAGTACCGACAGTTCGTCGGAAAAAGACCAGTTCGGGCCCTTCTTGGGCCAGGACGTAAGCCGCATGGGGGCTCCGGATCGGAATTCGGGGGCAGCGGCCCACTTTTGGCCGCACGGCTCAATGATGTAAAACCACTGCTGCAGCCACTCCTTGACCGAATCATTGAAAGTGCTTGTTGGCCATGTGACCTTGGACATCTTGCTCACCATGGCGCCTCCGCACTCGTCGTGCTCGCTGTTTACTACCTTGGGCTTCACATTGAAAATCTTCAGCCATAAGCCGAAGTGTGGCGAGATGCGGAGAAAGGCCTCGCACACGACGGTAAACGCCGAGATGTTGAGGAAGGAATTGGGGGATAGATCGTGAAAATCGATCCCATAATAGTACATGATGCCGCGAACAAATGGGTGAAGGGGAAACCCTAGCCCTCGGACAAAATGAGGGAGGAATACAACCCTCTCGTGGAGTTCTGGAGCGAGGACAATTTGTCTCGCCGTCGGAAGATGGTGGCCAATTTTCTTGGCCAGGTACCCGGCCTCCCGAAGCTTTTTGATATCCTTCTCCTGGACGGTAGAGGCCATCCATTTGCCTCCTGCTCCGGATCCGGACATTTCCGGAGGACCTCTTTGGGTGGAGAAGACGAACGCTTGGGTGCTAGAGCTCGAGCGAAAGGGAATGAATGAGCAGAGGGAGCGGAAGGCGTGGGTAAAAAAGAAGAGCCCTTATCTCTTTATAGAGGCGGTAGAAACTATGCGCCTCCCCACTTACCTGGTAAAACTCGCTTGTTCCCCAAGCGCCACGATTGATGGCGCGGTTGGGTTACCCGTACCCGTATTGATGAAAATCCCGTGATAAGGGGTCATGATCTTTGCCTTGACAAGACGTGCCAAAGGAAACCGCCTCACAATATGCGCAGCGGCTGGTTGAGAAAAACGGTTCGAATAATGACCAGGCTGTGGCATGATACCGTGTCGTGAAAAATTGTTAGCAGATTAGATTCATGAGAAATTATGCTCTCTACGGTTGTATGTGGAGTTTGTTTTGCAGAGCTGGACATGATTCATGTGTTCGAAATCTACCTTGGTGTATTCGGAGATGGAATCCGCCTTGCAATGCCGAAGACAATCAGCGCGCCGGACTCATCGTCATTGAAGCCTGGTTCAGCGGCTACTGAGGGAGACCTGGATTAGAGGGTACTCGGACAACCGGACTATATACTTTGGCCAGACTGTTGGACTATGGAGATACAAGATTGAAGACTTCATCCTGTTTCCGGATGGGAATCTCCTTTGCGTGGAAAGCAAGCTTGGCGATTTGGATGTGTAGATCTCCTTCTCTGTAACCGACTCTGTGTAACCCTAGCCCCCTCCAATGTCTATATAAACTGGAGGGTTTAGTCCGTAGGACGAGGACAGTCATAATCATAGGCTAGCTTCTAGGGTTAGCCTCTACGATCTCGTGGTAGATCAATTCTTGTAATACTCATATCATCAAGATCAATCAAGCAGGAAGTAGGGTATTACCTCCATCAAGAGGGCCCGAACCTGGGTAAACATCATGTCCCCAGCCTCCTGTTACCATTGGCCGTAGATGCACAGTTCGGGACCCCCTACCCGAGATCCGCCGGTTTTGACACCGACATTGAGCTTTCATACATTTATAGCTCTAGTGCATCCGTTGCATGGCAATCCCTACTCACTCACATTGATATCTATTAATGGGCATCTCCATAGCCCGTTGATACACCTAGTTTATGTGACACTATCTTCTCCTTTTTTGTCTTCTCCACAACCACCATTCTATTCCACATATAGTGTTATGTCCATGGCTCATGCTCATGTATTGCGTGAAAGTTGAAAAAGTTTGAGATTACTAAAGTATGAAACAATAGCTTGGCTTGTCATCGGGGTTGTGCATGATTAAATACTTTGTGTGATGAAGATAGAGCAACAGCCAAACTATATGATTTTGTAGGGTTAAACTTTCGTTAGCCATGTTATTTTGAGAAGACATGATTGCTTGATTAGTATGCTTGAAGTATTACTATTTCTTATGTCAATATGAACTTTTATTTTGAATCACTTGGATCTGAACATTCATGCCACAATAAATAAAATTACATTGAGAATTATGCTAGGTAGCATTCCACATCAAAAATTCTTTTTTTATCATTTACCTACTCGAGGACGGACAGGAATTAAGCTTGGGGATGCTTGATACGTCTCCAACGTATCTATAATTTTTGATTGTTCCATGCTATTATATTACCCATTTTGGATGTTTATGGGCTTTACTTTACACTTTTATATCATTTTTGGGACTAACCTACTAACCGGAGGCCCAACCCGAATTGCTGTTTTTTTTGCCTATTTCAGTGTTTCGAAGAAAAGGAATATCAAATGGAGTCCAAACGGAATGAAACCTTTGGGAGCGATCTTTTTGGAACAAACGTGATCCAGGGGACTTGGAGTGGACGTCAAGCAACAGAGGAGGCAGCCACAAGGGTGCCCGGCACGCCCCCTACAGGTGGGCGCGCCCCCACCCTCGTGGGCCCCTCGAGCGTCCACCGACCTACTTCTTCCTCCTATATATACCCATGTACCCTAAAACCATCGAAGAGCACCACTAAAACTATTTCCACTGCCGTAACCTTTTGTATCCGCGAGATCCCATCTTTGAGCCTTCGCCGGTGCTCCGCCGGAGGGGGAATCGACCACGGAGGGCCTCTACGTCATCTCCAAGGCCTCTCCGATGAGTTGTGAGTAGTTTACCACAGACCTTTGGGTCCATAGTTATTAGCTAGATGGCTTCTTCTCTCCCTTTGAATCTCAATACAAAGTTCTCCTCGATCTTCTTGGAGATCTATTCAATGTAACTCTTCTTGCGGTGTGTTTGTCGAGATCCGATGAATTGTGGGTTTATGATCAAGTTTATTTATGAGAAATATTTGAATCTCCTCTGAAGTCTTTTATGTATGATTAAGTTATCTTTGCAAGTCTCTTCGAATTATCAGTTTGTTTTGGCCTACTAGATTGATCTTTCTTGCAATGGGAGAAGTGCTTAGCTTTGGGTTCAATCTTGCGGTGTCCTTTCCCAGTGACAGCAGGGGAAGCAAGGCACGTATTGTATTGTTGCCATCGAGGATAAAAAGATGGGGTTTATATCATATTGCATGAGTTTATCCCTCTACATCATGTCATCTTTATTAATGCGTTACTCTGTTCTTATGAACTTAATACTCTAGATGCATGCTAGATAGCGGTCGATGTGTGGAGTAATAGTAGTAGATGCAGGCAGGAGTCGGTCTACTTGTCACGGACGTGATGCCTATATACATGATCATGCCTAGATAATCTCATAACTATGCGCTTTTCTATCAATTGCTCGACAGTAATTTGTTCACCCACCGTAATACTTATGCTATCTTGAGAGAAGCCACTAGTGAAACCTATGCCCCCCGGGTCTATCTTTTATCATATAAGCTTTCAATCTACTTTTATTTGCATCTTTACTTTTCCAATCTATATCATAAAAATACCAAAAATATTTATCTTATCATATTATCTCTATCAGATCTCACTTTCGCAAGTGTCCGTGAAGGGATTGACAACCCCTTTATTGCGTTGGCTGCGAGGTTCTTGTTTGTTTGTGTAGGTGCGTGGGACTTTTGAGGAGCCTCCTACTGGATTGATACCTTGGTTCTCAAAAACCGAGGGAAATAGTTACGCTACTTTGCTGCATCACCCATTCCTCATCAAGGAAAACCAACGCAAGCTCAAGACGTAGCAGTCGCCTCTCGTGTTGGGTTGTGCGACACTAGCAGCGACAGTAGAAGCGGTAGTACCGCTCGCAAGTGGTAGTACTGCCCTACCACCATGACTAGTACCGCCCTGGATCCGATTCCTGCTCAACATCTAGCCCTCCCAGTCTGCGCAGCAGTACCGCAAGGGGGAGCGGTAGTACCGCTGGTCCTAGCGGTAGTACCACTGCCTACTACAGTAGTACCGCCCTCTGTGGGGCTGATTGGGGGGTAACGGTTGGATTGTTTACCCCTCTATAAAAGGAGATCTTCTTCTCCAAAGTTGACTCACCTCTTCCCCCAAGCTCCATTGATGCTCCAAGCTCCATTTTCACCCGATCTCTCTCCCTGGACAATCAAACTTGCTGATTCTCTCGGGATTGGTTGAGAAGGCCCCGATCTACACTTCCACCAAGAGAAATTTGATTCCCCCCACTAATCCCTTACAGATCTTTTTTACTCTTGGGTGTTTGAGCACCCTAGACGGTTGAGGTCACCGCGGAGCCATAGTCCATTGTGGTGAAGCTTCGTGGTGTCGTTGGGAGCCTCCAATTAAGTTGTGGAGATTACCCAACCTTGTTTGTAAAGGTTCGATCGCCGCCTCCAAGGGCACCAATAGTGGAATCACGACATCTCACATTGTGTGAGGGCATGAGGAGAATACGGTGGCCCTAGTGGCTTCTTGGGGAGCATTGTGCCTCCATACCGCTCCAACGGAGACGTACTTCCTCTCAAAAGGAAGGAACTTCGGTAACACATCCTCGTCTCCACCGGTTCCGCTTTTGGTTATCTCTCTCCTTTACTTGTGCAAGCTATATTGTGCTATATCCTTTACTTGCTTGTGTGCTTATTGTTGTTGCATCATATAGGTTGCTCACCTAGTTGCATATCTAGACAACCTACTTTGATGAAAAGTTATTTTGGTAAAGAAAAGCTAAAAATTGTTAGTTGCCTATTCACCCCCCTCTAGTCAACTATATCGATCCTTTCAATTGGTATCAGAGCCTCATATCTTAATTAAGGGCTTTACCATCCTAAGAGTATGGTTGACACTATAGACAGTGAGGAGGAGCACCCGGTGTGAATCCTTCTTCGTCTATGGCCGATGGGGGATCCCCGGTCTCACGTGAGGAATTCGATGTGGCTTTGGACACATTGAAAACCTCCATGACGACCGAGGTCAAAGGCATGTTCAAAGAGTTCTTTGATGGTCTTAAATTATCCATCGCACCTTTGGAAGTGGTCACTCCCACTAACAAGGTGGCGGATGCCAACTCTGATAAGGGGGAAGCTTCTAGTGATAAAGTTCCTTTGCGTAGTGGTAAAAGTGGAAATGGCATCTATGCTCATGTTGAATGTGGCACCCAGGTTCAGAGCAACCGATTTACCTTGCATTGCCAGCCCAGAGATCAAGTCTTCTGGCAACACACAACATCATGGTACAAAAACAACCGCTTTATTGATGCTAGCGGATACATAAGTTTGATATTACATCGAGATAAGAGGCCAAGCGGCATACACGGTGCAGCTGAACAGTATGTACATTATTTAATGAACATGAAAGGGCCTCGATCATATCAACTACGCGGCAGCGGAATAACGATGAAGTGGAACTCCATAATACAAGGACACCGACGTGGACATGATGCTAGACGCGGGACGCTCTCTGATCCGATAAGTCTTGCCTGAAAGCTGGCTTGACACGCCAGGTCAGTACATTGAATGTACTTGCAAGCTCACAACAAACATAAGCACAATGACAAACAATATCATGACAATTAATCAGGTTTAATGCAATGCAAGAGATACTACGGATGCAATGAAACCAACATGTGCACCGAGTCCCTCGGACTCGCTTACCAGACGGGTTACTACTGTAACCAACCGGTGATCATTCCCGGATCACAACTGAAACCAATCACTTATGATCATCACATGATCCACAAGTCATCATGAAACCAGTTCCACAAATATGCCAAGTGTGCAAGATTAATTATAGTTGTTGATCCATGGTGTGACTTACTACCGAGTTGTGTCCATAACCAAGGACGCGACTATCGATAGATTAAAATACACTCTGCAGAGGTAGCGCACTTTACCCACACTATGGAACTCAAGGGCCTCCCACTCCCATTCTGATGGACCACGGAGTTCCGACGAAACCCTTCCCTTGCCATGACACTCTCCCGGCCACTCCGACTCACTCCCTCTCAGGGCTAAGTCATGGGTGGCCCATGCCTACCAAAAGCATCTGTGGCCACCGTCATGGAAAAATGGTCCCAAACGGGGACAAGGTACCATAAAAACAATCGAGCACACAAGGTTATGTCTGCTTACCGGGCCAGGGTACCACACGCCCATAACCTTCCCTAGTTGGAGGCACTGGTAAGAGGCATGACAAAGGACCGAATCAAGACCCCCCATAAGGTAAATGTGGTCGCACTAAAAAGAACCTGATTAAGAGGCACCATGACTTGATCAACTTAATATTCAAGTTGGATTATTATCAAGTTTAACTTGAAAAATAAACTCACTAAAAGCCATACGATGCCATGCTCATGCAACTACTCGATATGCTTAAGATGCAACTCATCAGAACGGATCAACAACACAGAAATAACTATCTTGCACTACTCATCAACAAAGCTACTGATGTTACTACACTGGTTATTATCAAACCTCATTTTTAGTCATTTTATTTTTAATATGAAAATAGCCATTATCAAAAGAAATTACCATTATTTATCAAAGCATTACCATAAAGCTTAAAATTTTACTCTACTTGATTGAACTACTCCATGCAATTAACCTGGAACTAAAACAAGCGTAACAAGCATGACAAAGTAACTAAGCATCAAAACATAATTATTTAACTATTTTAAGTGCATAAAAATTAGCTCATATTCAAGTAGAAAATCATAGATATTGAGATGACACCATCCAAATGTTATTGTGGCTTGCCTTAGTGCAGAGGAGGTTCATACTCCTCCTGGACAACTTCAAGACAAGTCTCTCCCTTTGAAAATATTTAAAAAGCACAAAACAAAATATCAAGAATCACTCTGAAAATCACCAGAAATTCTAGGCAGCAAGGAAAAATCCACACTTTGGTGTGCTGCTAGAGTTTTCTGTAACAAACCAAATGCAAAAATGAATCAACTCATTTGGATTTATAGGCTAGGAGATATTCAAGGTCAAAGTTCTGGCCAAAATATTTGAATTAAATGAATAAACAGAAAATCCAGGGGGGTGACATCGATGGCGTAAAGCCAAAAGACGCCTCCACTCGTACCGCTTTGGTTGTGAGCGGAGAGGCTGACAGCGGGCCCGACCGGTCAAGAGAGAGGGGAGGGGGAGAGAAACAGAACTCCAGCGAGGAGGGTTCCTTGGGCCAGACTGGAGGGATAGAAATGGAGATGGGGCTACGGCGCACCTGCCTGTACCCGTGGCACGGCAAGAGACGGTTGGAGCTGCTCGCAATCAAGCTCGCAGTCGGCGGTGGCAGTCGGCTCTTGCCAAAGAGGAAGAAGGCAACTGCGAGGGGCTGATCTAGGGGCTCTGTGGCTTCGGGACGGCACCAGATGGGCTCCAGGGACGCGCCTAGGTGGTTGGTTGGGCTCCAGGAGGCCGGGGGCGGGGTGGTTGAGCTACGGGTGTAGCAGGCGAGCTCTGGTCTGGCACGGTGGCCAGAGGCCTGCCCGACCAGGCTGCGACTGTGCTGCGTGTGTGTGAATGTTGGATGGGCTGTGGGTACTGCTGGAACGGAGGGGAGGGGTGCAATTTATAGCTAGAGGGGGAGGGGGTACGTGTCACCGTCGGAGCTCTCTGGAAGCCGGAGAGAGGCGACGAGGGGTGAGGGAGTCCCGGACTAGGGGGTGTCCGGATAGCCGAACTATCATGGTCGGCCGGACTCCAAGATTATGAAGATACAAGATTGAAGACTTCGTCCCGTGTCCGGATGGGACTTTCCTTGGCGTGGAAGGCAAGCTTGGCGATACGGATATGTAGATCTCCTACCATTGTAACCGACTTTGTGTAACCCTAGCCCTCTCTGGTGTCTATATAAACCGGATGGCTTTAGTCCATAGGACGAACAACAATCATACCATAGGCTAGCTTCTAGGGTTTAGCCTCCTTGATCTCGTGGTAGATCTACTCTTGTAACACACATCATCAATATTAATCAAGCAGGACGTAGGGTTTTACCTCCATCAAGAGGGCCGGAACCTGGGTAAAACATCATGTCCCTTGTCTCCTGTTACCATCCGCCTAGACGCACAGTTCGGGACCCCCTACCCGAGATCCGCCGGTTTTGACACCGACATTGGTGCTTTCATTGAGAGTTCCTCTGTGCCGTCACCATCAGGAAGGATGCCTTTTCCCGTCTTTAAAGATGGCACCGTCGTCAAGGGAGCTTTGGCCGCCGGCCAGACTATCCGGCTAGGCGGTTTTCTTATGACCGCCTGTTTGGCCACCGCTCCGACAATGACCTCTCAGGTCATTAAAAGCGATCTTCACGTCAGCTCAGAATTCGCCGAGCAGCTAGATCCGATTGAGCTCTCCTCCGTAAACGAGCTCTTGGATCACATCGCCGCCCTGGGAGTCGCTACCGACTACGATCAGATTGGGCTTAAAACCGATCTGAGGGAAATTAACTCTCCCCAGGTTACCCACCACGTTGTTGTGGTAGAGGAACAATGCAGCGACTCTTCTTCTATGTTAAAAACCAACTATGTCCGGATTCCCGATCCCTCCATGCCGGATTCCCGCGGAGGGACGGACGCTAATCAAATACTGAACCTAAAGTCAGGCATCGGACCAGATTTGTTGGAAAGCGTCCAGCAAACCAAGCTTCCAAATCCGGAAGCTTCTTGGCCTTTGAGCCTCAGATCGGGCGGGGTTCCGAACTTAATTCCACCCGCCCACCCAAACATAAGCGATCTATCTCAAATACGACAAGAGCCCGATGAAACAGTACATCATTACTGGGCCAGATTCCTCCTGGTTATGAACAGGATAAAGGACTGCCGTGAAGAAAGCGCGATTTCAATCTTCTGCAACAATTGCACGTACAAGGGAATCATAAACACCATCAGTCGTCGCGAAGTTACACGCTTCACCGACCTAGCGACCATTGTACAAAAATACTGCGCGATGGAGAGTGCCTGGAAAACCGAAACTAGGTTTTGGGACAATCCGGCCCTGAATACAACCCCAGTCCGAAATAAAAGGGTGCGTCATACTCAAGCACCTGGGTTAAAAACCAAAAAGCAAAAAACCCCTAAAGGGTACGGAACTGTACTGGAGGGATGGCTCAACGGACCCTGCAAAATCCACAGTACGGAGGGCGCCACTCCAACACATAGCCTTCGAGCATGTTGGATATTACGGCAGGTGGCCAAAAGTGGCGAAGGCTTTTTAGCCCCGGGCAACCAGCCCAGCAACACCAGTACGGTATTAACAATCTTCAAGACTTTCGCATCAAATAACATGCGGAAACGAACAATAAGCAGCCTCCCCGAAGTCTACCAAGTAGCAACAACAAATCCATGGAGCGACACGGCTATCACCTTCAATGCCAACGACGAACCTAAATTCCGAACAGCTAGAGCACCAGCCGCATTGGTCCTCAGTCCGATAGTGGACGGCTTTCGTCTTACCAAGGTACTCATGGATGGCGGCAGCGGATTAAACCTCATCTACGAGGAAACCCTTCAAAAAATGGAAATTGACTGGAGCGCATTGAGCGAAGCAGCACAACCTTCAGGGGAATAATCCCTAGTCGAGAAGTACACTGCATAGGAAAAATCACACTAGATGTAGTGTTCGGCTCGCCGGACAATTACAGGTCCGAAGAGGTCATGTTCCAAGTGGCCCCATTCGGCAGCGGATACCACGCTTTGTTAGGGTGAGAGGCATTCACAATCTTCCAAGCTATACCCCATTACGGGTACATGAAGCTCAAAATGCCCGGACCCAATGGAATAATCACTCTCGCCAGTGATCCAGATACAGCACTCCGCGCTGAAAATAAGACAGCCGCACTGGCCCTAGAGGCATTATCCGAAGCCCTAGCGGCAGAGGAACTAATTGCGCTGCGCTCCATGGTGGATAGGGATGATGTGATACTCCATAAGAGGTCCAAGTCCACCTCTTTTAAACCAGCAGACGAAATAGTCAAATTTCAGGTCCACCCAACGGACCCCACAAAGACAGCCTCCATTGGGGCACAATTAAATCCTGATGTAGAAGCCGCACTACGAGAATTCCTTTGGGAAAATTGGGACATTTTTGCCTGGCACCCTTCAGACATGCCAGGAATCCCACGCAGGCTGGCAGAGCACAGCCTAAATATCCTAAAAGGATTCAAGCCAGTCAAACAAGCTCTTCGGCGATTTTCCGAACCCAAAAGACAGGTAATGGGAGAGGAGCTAGCCAAACTCTTAGAAGCCGGATTCAGCAGAGATATAAAACATCCGGACTGGCTAGCCAACCTAGTAATGGTACCAAAAAAGGACAAATCCTGGCGCCTCTGCATCGATTTCAAAGACCTTAACAAGGCCTGTCCAAAGGACCCTTTCCCTCTCCCTCACATCGACCAAATCATCGATGCTACCGCAGGGCACGATTCATTGTGCTTCCTCGACGCATACTCCAGATACCATCAAATCAAGATGGCGGAGAAAGACCAGGCCACAACGGCATTCATTACTCCATATGGGCCATTCTACTTCAACACAATGCCCTTCGGACTCAAAAACGCCGGCGCAACATATCAGCGCATGATTCAGACATGTCTGGCTAACCAGATAGGCAAAACAATAGAGGCATACGTAGACGATGTGGTCGTCAAGACCAAACACGTCGAAACTCTAGTAGACGACTTGAGGGTGACATTCGACAACCTCCGAGCATATGACATTAAGCTCAACCCGGATAAATGTGTCTTCAGAGTACCAGCCGGAAAGCTCTTGGGCTTCATTGTATCCGGTAGAGGAATTGAAGCAAACCCAGCCAAGATCCGAGCTCTGTCACAATTGGATATTCCAAAAGACCTCAAGCAAATACAAAAACTAACTGGCTGCGTAGCGGCTCTAAGTCGCTTCATCTCCCGTTTGGGAGAAAAGGCTCTGCCCCTCGATCGCCTCCTCCGGCGCACCGAACACTTCGAATGGACGGATGCTGCCACGGCCGGACTCGAAGAAATCAACGCCATACTAGCAACAAATCCGGTCCTAGCCGCGCCCAACCTGGGCAAACCTATGTTATTATATATCGCAGCAACACATCAAGTTGTCAGCGCGGTACTCGTCGTCGAACGAGAAACAGAAGGGCACAGATTCCCTCTTCAAAAACCAGTGTACTACGTATCCACTGTCTTAACTCCATGCAAGTCCCAGTACCCACATTATCAAAAGATAGCGTATGCGGTGTTCATGGCATCCCGGAAGCTGTGACACTACTTTCAAGAGTGTTCCATAATGGTGGCCTCCGAAGTACCTCTCAACGATATTATAAACAATCGCGACGCAACGGGCAGGATTGCAAAATGGGCCATTGAGCTCTTACCATTTGACATAACCTACAAACCACGGCGAGCTATAAAGTCGCAAGTTCTGGCTGACTTCGTCGCCGAATGGACCGAAGCCGAACTCCCTAAAGAGTACGACGCGTACTCCAATTGGATCATGCATTTCGACGGATCCAAAATGTTGGCTGGCTTGGGGGCTGGCATCGTCTTGACGTCCCCAACTGGAGACACAGTCCAATACGTACTTAAAATAATGTACATGGACTCCAACAACGCAGCCGAATACGAGCCCCTTCTACACGGCCTCCAGATGGCAATCTCCATGGGCATTCAACGCCTAGAGGTGCGCGGGGATTCAAACCTCGCAATATCCCAAGTAAATGGAGACTTTGATGCCAAAGATCCGAAAATGGCAGCTTACCGCAACGCCGTCCTAAAAATGTCAGCTCGGTTCGAAGGACTCGAATTCCACCATGTAGCCCGGGATAATAACCAAGCAGCAGACGTGTTGGCACGCATCAGCGCAAAACGCGACGCCGTCCCTCCAAACATCTTCCTGGAACGGCTCTTTAAGCCATCCGTATTATGGGAAGAGGAGTCCGAAAATAACAATCCGGAGCCAGCTGCATCACCTAAGTCAGACCACTCTGACACAATCGGCGGCTCAGCCAATGAAATAACACCTTCAGCCCACGAAATAATGGCAGTAATTGCCTCGTGGACGGAACCATTCCTAGCCTACTTAATCAGGCAGGAACTTCCCGAAGACCAAAATGAGGCCCGCTGCATAGTTCGGCGATCTAAAGCCTACAAGGTCCATGAGGGAGAACTTTATGAGAAAAGCACAACCGGAGTCCTTCAAAGGTGTATCTTCGAAGAGGAAGGGCGAAATCTCCTGGCTGAAATTCACGCCGAACTTGGCGGGCACCACGCCGCAGCCCGGGCCCTTGTAGGCAAGGCCTTCCGTACATGATTTTATTGGCCAACAGCCCGGGCAGATGCTCAGGACTTAGTCCAACGATGCGTCGGTTGCCAGCTCTTTGCTAATAAGAGCCGCATGCCACCCACCGCCCTCAAAACTATACCCATCACCTGGCCGTTCGCGGTCGGGGGGCTTGACATGGTTGGACCCCTTAAAGGGGGAACACACAAGCACAAATACTTATTGGTCATGGTGGACAAATTCACCAAATGGATTGAGGCCAAGCCGGTTAAAACAACAGAATCCGGACCTGTGATAGGCTTCATATCCGGGGTAGTACGCCGTTTTGGCGTCCCCCACAGCATCATCACTGATAACGGCATGAATTTCATGACCGACGAGGTTAAACTCTGGTGCAAAAACATGGGCATCAAGCTGGACTACGCTTCAGTCTATCACCCCCAAACTAACGGTCAAGTCGAGCGAGCAAATGGTCTAATCATGAGCGGCATCAAACCCAGACTAGTGCGGTCCCTCAAGGAATCTAACACGCACTGGGTAGAGGAGCTCGACTCCGTACTCTGGGGGCTGCGGACCACGCCAAACCGAACTACCGAATTCACACCATTTTTCATGGTATACGGCGCAGAGGCAGTTCTGCCCTGCGATATAATTCATGACTCACCTCGCGTGCGCATGTACGAAGAAAGAGAAGCCGAGTTGGATCGGTAGGACAATTTGGATGCCTTAGAGGAGGAGCGGGACATGGCAAAAGCTCGTTCCGCATTTTATCAGCAGCAGGCTCGAAGATATCAAAGCAGAGAAGTATGGGCCAAAACTTACAATGTTGGCGAACTTGTTCTACGCCTGCCGGACAAGAAAAAGGACAAACTTAAGCCCAAGTGGGAAGGACCCTTCATCATCGACCAGGTCCTGACCGGCGGAGCATACCGTCTACGTAACGCATCTGACAACCGACTCGAGCCGAACCCATGGAACGCAGCCCGTCTCCGAAGATTCTATGCCTAACGCCGGACTCAGAGTTCGTCTCACTCCTCCGTCCACCTTTTTACATTTTCACTGTCTCTTGTCCCCCTCCTTCTTCCCACTTTTTTTTCAATACCTTTGATAGGCTGAGCTGCGCATGGTTCGCACACACTTGATGTGCTCCTAGCACTCATTATACCTGGGGACTTCTTTAACAGAAGCTTATTTATACGGGCTTCATGCCCAACACATGTGTCATACTTCCGCATGTACCTTTTATTCACCATTATATGCATTGATATGACTTAAGTTTTGGCCAAGTTGGGTTGCCTGGCTCCTGTGCTTACCCCTACATTCCCGATTGTTCGGCTAGGAGGTAAAGGGAGCACCTCTGCGATTGTTACTGTCGGGTCAGCCGGATGTGTACCTCAGACTGGTTGAAGCCGAAAGCTAGCGTTCTTAAGAGAATATTCGGTCGGTGACTTGAAAGATGATTTATTACTTAGTTATTTATCTGCCCCCAGATGCTTTTTCTGCTATTTTCACAGTCCGGACATGCACTTTAGGGCATGCCTCCCAGGGAAAGGAACCCTTAACGGAACTATTCTCCCTAGAAGATGTTTCTTACTAACCATGTAATATAACATAGCTAGTTGGGCACTTGTCTGATAAAGAAATTATGACCCCGACGCCTTGTCTCCATGCATGCCCCGATTCTTTTATAATCGTAAGGGTATTCAGACACACTCCGGACTGTTGGGTTCCGAGGTTGAAGCGAAACGGTCCGCAAAGACAAACGATCTACAATCCGTCTAGAAGGCATTCTATATGTCATTTTAAAATTACATCGTCAAACTGACTGATTGTACTCCTCTTCAATCCCATCTAATAGGCTGTTTAATTTACAGTCCTGTTGGGAATATTTCGCGGCCAGCTCTACTTGGCCGTACATCAAGCTCACAGGGATTTCCATCCCATCAGGCCCGACAGGTCCGACCTCGGCCATGTGGTTTGGGTCAGCCTTCGGGTACCGCGTCTTCACCATGGCCCAGGCCTCCCTGGCGCCTTGACGGCAGGCCGATATCTTCCACAGACGGAGACGTCGCTGTACTCCCTGAAGCTTCTCAGCATGCCCTCCAAGGCCCTCAGGTGGGGAGACGGAAGGCCATAAGGCCTGAACGACGCCACTCATCGCCTGCCGAACACGTTCGAGCAGTTGCACCAGCTCGGGAAGTTGGTCACCCGTTGAACCGGGAATTTCCTCCGCAGGGCGACCTATGAGCACACCTAAAGACACATTTATGTCAATCGACTTCCTCGCCGAATTCTTCTTTTCAAAGGAATTTGCTCAAGCACTTACTATAAATGCCGCGATGAAGCCGCTGATTCTCCTTCACGGAGCCAGACAGCTGGGCCCGAACATCTTTCAGCTCTTCTCCTAGCTGGATGTGGGCATCTTGGAGCTTGTTCCTCTCCTGCCGCACCTTCATAAGCACCCTCTCGCCGGCCTTTAGCTGACGCAGTAGCTGTTGCTTGTCCGGATCTAGTCCGGCACCCTCTGCAAAATTATTGTCAGATTTACGCACATGCCGCACTTTGTTAACTACTTATCTTTTCGGAGTACGTATTACTAGCGGGGGTCTCTGTGGCTCCCCCTGCGGCGGCCAGTGCGGCCTCAAGTTGGGCCTTGCACTCTTGGAGCTCCTGGGACAGGTGGGTATTCTTCTCCGAAAGATCTTGCATAATAAATGATCGTTAAATCAGTTATTTTAACTATTTTAAGTCTCGGGGGCTACTAGCATATATAAGTATTAAAATTACTTACCCGTATGTCTTTCACATACTGCTCTGTGGCTCTGGTTAAACCATCTTGAGCGGCACGGAGGTGCGCGTTTCCTGCATCAAAGGCATTTAATGCCTCCGGGGAGAAACACGCGTCACGAAGAATTGTCCGGCGACGCCTATGATTCATGGCGCTCTCCACCTCAGACCAGGTGGCGGACAGCCTGTCGGCATCCTCCATCGAAGGAACATCCGGCTCATGCCTTGTGTTCGCCTCCCCTTCCGGACCATGCGATGGAGCATGGCTGGCGGAGGCTTGATTGGCAACCTCTCCGGACACTGTCCGGCGAGCGCTCTTTCTCCTGGAAAAAGTTATGAGCATTAATATACCTCCCAGGGATCCTTCCCTTAAAAACAATGGTGCGCCGTACCATTGCAGCGACGTTTCGATTCGCGTCGCACTCCTCTTCCGCCTGCTGGGCCGAACTGACCCTTGCTGGTCAGCCGCCGCAGGTTCGGCTTCCCGCCTTAAAGGCACCTCCTGTGATGCACCATCAGTATAGGATGGTCAGAATTGAGCACGGATCAAATGATGGTGTCAAGACCTCGGTTGTAGTCACCTGGGAGGCCGGAAACAAACCGGGGTAGTCAGCCGTAATGGCGACTAGGGCATTGTCCATGCTAAGTTGGTGGAACACCCCGTCAATCAGCTCCACCTTTATGTCCGGATCCTCTTCGAAGGTCGGATCAAGGGATCGTTCCAGATCCTCGGGCTATGGAGTTAGGCTTTGTATGCCCTCCATGTCCCGGCGCAGCTCCTGCGTCGAAATCACAAAGTAAGATACTTGACTTTGGAAGTATGGATCCGGTAGATAAACGTCCGCTTACCCAGCTCCGAGGGTTATTCATGGAGAATCCGTTCAATGGATTCGTGCGGAGGAAGTCCTCCTCCTCCCCCTTGTACAAGCCGGACAGGATCTTTGCCAGATCGGCTGCCGAGCCCGGCCCTCTGCGGCCATGACGGGTGGCGTCGTCTTCCCCGTTGAAATCCCACATAGGGTGGCCCCTATATTGGAGTGGCTGCACCCCTCGCATAATGCACATGGCCATGATTCCAATCATGGTCAATCCGGAGTGGGCCAGTAACCTAATCCGGCCCATCAGATAATGGACGCTCCCATCATCCTCCCATTGAGGGCTCCGCGGGCGCCAACTCAGGCGTTTCTTCAAGGGAGCATTGCTGAACTCCGGGAGGCCGATCCGAACTGGATCCGGCAGAGGGGCGTCCTCCATGTAGAACCATTCCGAAGGCCAGTCTTCGGACGCCTTCTTCGGGGTGCCGGATAGATATCCGGTCCCGGCGATGCGCCATATTTCGGCTCCGCCCACTTGATATATTGACCCCTCATAAGAACGGGGTACGAGGCAAAACAATCTCTTCCACAGCGCAAAATGGGGCTCGATGCCCAGGAACAGCTCGCAAAGAGCTACAAAGCCCGCGATGTGCAAAATGGAGGCAGGTGTGAGGTGGTGAAGCTGGAGTCCATAGAACTCTAGGAGCCCCCGGAGAAACGGATGTATGGGAAATCCGAGTCCCCTTATTAGATAAGGGACGAAGCATACCCGCTCTCCTTTGGAAGGGTTGGGGACGCTCTCCGCCTGCTTTCCACCCTTGAAGGTGGCCAGTCCGGCTCGAATCGGAACCATGAAAGCTGGGGGAAGATATCCCTCGGTTTGGAGCGCCACTAGCTCGCTGTGTGGAACTGAGCATCTCCCCCAATCTCCTGGCTTAGGGCTGGGAGCGCGAGAGGAGGAGCTGCGTCGACTATCCATGATAGAATGGATTTTTGTCAGAGGCGCTTCGATGAGAACTTGCGGATGGAGGATGGTGTGAGCTGGATCTAGATCCTCGCCTCTCTTATAGGCGGCTCGTTCGCACGGCTAGGGGGTAAAATGTAAAATACCCTAGATTTTCACATTCATATGACACGTGGAAGAAGGCCATTATTGGGCGTAGAAGCCAAGGAGCACGACATTTATAAGGAAGCCAAACACTATTCGACAGGAACATGAAGTTTGAAGGAGAACCCGCCTTGCAACGCCGAACAATATACGCGCCGGACTCGTCGTCGCTGAAGCCCGGTTCGGGGGCTATTGAGGGAGTCCCGGACTAGGGGGTGTCCGGATAGCCGAACTATCATGGTCAGCCGGACTCCAAGATTATGAAGATACAAGATTGAAGACTTCGTCCCGTGTCCGGATGGGACTTTCCTTGGCGTGGAAGGCAAGCTTGGCGATACGGATATGTAGATCTCCTACCATTGTAACCGACTTTGTGTAACCCTAGCCCTCTCCGGTGTCTATATAAACCGGATGGCTTTAGTCCATAGGATGAACAACAATCATACCATAGGCTAGCTTCTAGGGTTTAGCCTCCTTGATCTTGTGGTAGATCTACTCTTGTAACACACATCATCAATATTAATCAAGCAGGACGTAGGGTTTTACCTCCATCAAGAGGGCCCGAACCTAGGTAAAACATCGTGTCCCTTGTCTCCTGTTACCATCCGCCTAGACGCACAGTTCGGGACCCCCTACCCGAGATCCGCCGGTTTTGACACTGACAAGGGGCGTCAGCGAGGGCGCGAGGAGGTCAACGATCAGGCGGAGGCTGTCCACGCTCGCGGACGAGCACAGGGAGGAGGGGGAGAAGAAGACAAGGGCACGGGTGCACTGTGGCTTTTAGCCGCGACGCGCCCATGCTCACTATGGCGTCTTTGGTGTCGGCAAGCGCCAGGGAGAGGTCAGGGCAAAGAGACGAGGGTGGTGGCACGGTGCGACAGTCGTCGGCGAGCTCTGGCTCGAGCACGCGCTGAACAGAGGCGCTGGCGCGACCCAGAGCGCGTCGAACGCATGCCAGACCCCGTGTTCACACGCGGTCACCGCCCTGACACTGCCAAAACAACGCCCAAACACTGCCAAACCATGTCTGGGCTAGAGTCCACGCAGTGTTAGGTCTAAGAAAGGTTAAAACTCGAACCCAGGCTGACCAGAAATGACTCAAGCTTGCTGGCAGGTTTCTGGATAGAAACTTGGTCGCCAAGTTTGGCTAGGTTCTAGAAGGCCATTATGGCTGATCTCCCGGGGTTAAGGGTTTCTTAGGAGGGTGTTTAAGCTCAGGAAAGATCAGCTCAAAAAGATTTAGGAAAAATGCACTTGTTGTACAAAGTGCATTTTTGGGCCAGAATGGAAAAGATTTTTTGTAGCAAAAATATTACAAAAAGTCATGCAATATTTTTACTCAGGGAGGTGGGCCAAGGTCCAAAGAAAATTCAGGAATTATCTCAAGATTTTTGGAGCTATAAAAATTGGGGTTGCTTTGGAGCTCTAATTTCTGAAATGAGCTTTCAGAAAGAAAATGAATATTTTCACTTATGAAAAATATTCAATGGGCCATTCTAGGGTTTTATAAAGAAATGGAGTTGGATGAGAGGCAGATGGGTCACTTGGGTGAAAGTCAAGGGCATGCCCAAGTGACAAGTCCATTTGAATTGATTCTTAAAAACTCAAAACCAAGGCAAATGAAGGCAAATGCAAATCAAGTCCGGAAAAAGAGAGAAGGCAAAAACCAGGCTATCACAAACCTCCCCCACTTAAGACGAATCTCGTCCTCGAGATTCGGTTGCTTGGAAAAACAGTTCTGGGTAAGCAGTCCTTAAAAATTCCTCTCTTTCCCAGGTTGCCTCTTCCTCGGTATGGTGCTCCCTTTGAACTTTGAAAAACCTGATCACTTTGCTGCGAGTGACTCTTTTTGTCTCATCCAATATTTTAACCGGTCTTTCCATATATGCCAGATCCTTAGCCAGTTCTATCTCTACCATATCAGTCCTTTTCTCCGGTGGCGAGATACATCTTTGTAGTTGAGAGATATGAAACACATTGTGTACTTCTGACAATTCTGGTGGCAACTCCAATCGGTAAGCAACTGCTCCAACTCTATTTATGACTGGGAATGGGCCAATGTATCTGGGTGCCAACTTGCCCCGGGTCTGAAACCTCTTAATTCCTTTCATCGGGGTGACTTGGAGATACACATGTTCTCCTGGCTCAAATCTGATCTGACGGTGCTTGGCATCATAGTAACTCTTCTGTCGTGACTTGGCCAACTGCAGTCTGTCTCGGATCTCCTTGACTTGCTTCTCAGCTTCCATCATTAGGTCGGTTTCAAAGATACGATTGTCTCTGGTTTGAGACCAGTTCAGTGGAGTGCGACACTTACGGCCATACAAAGCTTCATAAGGTGACATCTTCAAACTGGTATGGAAACTGTTGTTGTAGGAAAACTCAGCGTACGGCAGACAGTCTTCCCACTTAGGTCCTTGAGCCAATACACAGGCTCGGCAACATATCTTCGAGTATTTGATTTACCCGCTCAGTCTGTCTATCAGTCCGTGGATGATAAGCTGTGTTGTATTTCAGAGAAGTCCCCAAGGCTTGATGTAGACGGGACCAGAAGGCTGAAGTGAAGAGAGATCCTCTGTCGGAAGTGATGGTCCCGGGTACGCCATGCAAACTGACGATCCTGGACACATATAATTGTGCAAGTTGATCTGCACGATATGTGGTCCAGATGGGCAGAAAATGAGCCACCTTGGTCAAGGTATCGACGATGTGTCTTTGGTAAGACTGTCTTTGGTAAGCCAATGATGAAGTCCATGCAGACATCATCCCATTTCCATTGTGATATGGGCAAAGGTTGAAGTAGTCCAGCGGGCTTCTGATGTTCCACCTTCACCTTGTTGCATATGTCGCAACAAGCTACGAAGTAAGCGATGTCTTTCTTCATTCCTTCCCACCAGAATACCTGACGGAGCTTCATACATCTTGGTGCCACCTGGGTGAATCGAGTATGAAGATTCATGGGCTTCTGATAATATTTTCTTCTTCAAACTCTCTTGGTTGGGTATGCAAATCCTTCCTCGAAACCTCAGCATACCGTTTTGATCCTTAGAGAAATCCTTAGTCGACTTGGCATATGCTTGTAGTGAATTGTCATGGGCTTGAACGCTGCAAATTTCTTCCTCGAGAGTAGGAGCCATCTCCAATATGCTAGCCATACAGGCATACACTATTGAAAAATTGAGTTGAGCCATTTCTTCACAGAGTTTGGGATGCAACATATCCAGTAGAGCATTCAAGCTGACGGGCTTGCGGCCAAGGGCATCTGCTACCACATTAGCTTTTCCCGGGTGATAATTTATCCCGAGGTCATAATCTTTAACCAACTCAAGCCATCTTCGCTGACGGAGGTTCAAGTCCGGTTGAGTGAATATATACTTGAGACTCTTGTGGTCCGTAAATATTTGACACCTTTTTCCAATCGGATAGTGTCTCCAAATCTTCAAGGCATGAACCACCGCGGCCAATACCAAACCATGAGTTGGGTAATTTCCTTCGTGAGGTCATAGTTGTCGAGATGCACAGGACACAACCTTGCCATCTTGCATGAGACCACATCCAATTCCTTTCTTGGATGCGTTGCAGTAGACATCAAAGCTGCGGTAGATGTCGGGAAGAGTCAATACTGGCGCGGATGTTAGTCTGTTTTTAACTCGTTGAAGCTCCTTTCGCAGTCCTCAGTCCATTCAAACTTCTTATCCTTCTTTAGGAGCTCTGTCGTTGGCTTGTAAATATTAGAGAATCCTTCGATAAAACAACGATAATACCCGGCTAATCCAAGGAAACTCCGGATTTCTGAGACTGTCGTGGTTGCGGACCAATCAAGCACATCTTTCACTTTACTTGGATTCACGGCGATACCTTCAGCTGAGAGAATATGCCCCAGAAATCCCACTTGGTAGAGCCAAAATTCACATTTGCTGAACTTTGCGTAAAGTTGATGGTCACGGAGTCTTTGCAACACCGCTCTGAGATGGTCCTTGTGCTCTTCTTTGCTTTTTGAATAAATGAGGATATCATCGATAAACACCACCACAGACTTATCCAAGAAATCCATAAACACCTTATTCATCATGTGCATGAAAAAGACGGGGGCATTGGTGAGACCGAATGACATAACAATATATTCATAAAGACCATATTGAGTGGTGAACGCGGTCTTGGGAATATCTTCCTTCTTGATTTTGAGTTGATGATATCCGGTCCTCAAATCAATCTTGGAGAATACTTTGGCCCCACTGAGTTGATCAAACAAATCATCAATTCTTGGCAGTGGATACTTGTTCTTGATGGTGACGTCGTTCAACTGTCGGTAGTCTACACACATCCGAAGACTGCCGTCCTTTTTATCCATGAATATAGCGGGTGATCCCCAAGGTGAAGAGCTTGGACGGATGTATCCTTTTTGTAGCATTTCATCAAGCTGCTTCTTTAACTCCACAAATTCTGACGAAGGCATCCAATAATTTTTCTTATATATCGGTGCAGTCCCAGGCACCAAGGCAATAACAAACTCCAATTCTTTGTGTGGCGGCATTCCTGGCAATTCCTCAGGAAATACATCTGGATACTCGCTGACCACAGGAATTGATTCCACTTCTTCGGCCACAACTGAGAATACCATATCCTTCTTGGGTGCTTCTACGAGCATAAAAACTTGCAGTGCGACCTTCTTGATTTACCATGTGACTTCTCTGGTCGCACAGTTGATGCATACTTGGTATTGGGTCAACCAATTCATTCCCAGAATAATGTCTAGTTTATCAGATTCAATGACTATCAAAGCTGTTGGAAACTTGACTCCTTTTATCTCAATTTCCAAATTTTGGCAGACCAAATTACTCGAAGCACCGAACCCGAGGATTGTACCATCATACTTTTGCACATAATCAAGCAGGGGAATTTGTTTTGGGCAGCAAATCTCCGCAAAATAAAAGAGTGGGAAGCCCCGGAATCAAATAAAATTACTGCAGGTATGCTATTAACAGGAAACATACCAATGATGACTTCTGGGTCTTCTTGGGCTTCGTTAGCGGAGATATGATGGATTTGGCCTTGGATGGTACTCGTGTCGGGATATGACTCCATATGGTTGACTTGTGGACAGTAGGAGACTACTGGTTTGCCGTTCTTGGGACATTGTCTGGCGTAATGTCCGGTTTGTCCACAGCTGAAGCAGGCGTTGTTGCGCTGACAGTCTTCACACACTGGATTGGTTACGACATTCTTGACTTGAGTGGTGGTCTTGTTGACATTCTGCTGCCAGTTGGGCTTATACTCCACCTGAGTCTGTTGCCATGTACGAGCCTTCTGCACTGGTTGCATATCCTTCTTAGGCTCAAATTTGCGCTTGTGATCATTATTTACAGACTTGCTGTCGTGCATGAGCTTGTGTTCCCTTTCTGCGATGAGGGCCTTGTTCACCAGAGTTTGGAAGTCCGAAAAATCAAACATGCTGAGAGTGCATATGAGGTGCTGGTTCAGTCCGCCAAGGAATATGTCGACCTTCCTTTCTTCGGTGGCCACATCATAGAGAGAATACCGGGCCAGATGGTTGAATTTATTCAGGTATTCACTTACTGTCATGCTTCCTTGAGTAAGGGCGAGGAATTCACGTTTCTTGATCTTCATAATTCCGGTGGGTATATGATACTTGCGGAAATGATCATTGAATTTGGTCCACGTAATTTCTTCGTTCGCGGGCCACATAGCTTTAGCATTATCCCACCATATAGCGGCAACTCCTTCAAGATAATGCGTTGCAAAGGGAACCTTGTCTCCTTCTTCAGTGCGAGCAATTTCCAGCTTCCTCTCAATGGTCCTCAACCAATCATCGGCTTCCAGTGGATCAACAGCTTGACTGAAACTGGGAGGCTTGGTCCTTTGAAAATCTAACAGATTGGAGTAATGACCATTATGATTTCCATTTTGTCCAACCATAACTTGCACACTTTTCAGCATCTCCATCAGATCGTTGTTTCTTCTTTCTTCAAACATTCTCATAATCTGCTCAGTGGAGGGCGGATGTGGCGGTGGAGGTGGTGGTGGCTGGTATGGCTCGGGGGAATGTCCTGCTTGCCGGGCGGAGCGACGAACAGGGACATCCTCACATGCTTGGATGCTGCTACCTCCCCGTGTCATCCTATTATTTATTTTCCCAATGCAAGGCAACCGTGATGAGAAATATCCAAAATTGGAGGATGATGTCTACTAAGCAACCTTCTTCTTGTAGACGTTGTTGGGCCTCCAAGTGCAGAGGTTTGTAGGACAGTAGCAAATTTCCCTCAAGTGGATGACCTAAGGTTTATCAATCCGTGGGAGGCGTAGGATGAAGATGGTGTCTCTCAAACAACCCTGCAACCAAATAACAAAGAGTCTCTTGTGTCCCCAACACACCCAATACAATGGTAAATTGTATATGTGCACTAGTTCGGTGAAGAGATGGTGATACAAGTGCAATATGGATAGTAGATATGGGTATTTGTAATCTGAAATTATAAAAATAGCAAGGTAGCAAGCGATAAAAGTGAGCGTAAATGGTATTGCAATGGTAGGAAACAAGGCCTAAGGTTCATACTTTCACTAGTGCAAGTTCTCTCAACAATAATAACATAATTGGATCATATAACTATCCCTCAACATGCAACAAAGAGTCACTCCAAAGCCACTAATAGAGGAGAACAAACAAAGAGATTATGGTAGGGTACGAAACCACCTCAGAGTTATTCTTTCTGATCTATCTATTAAAGAGTCCATAGTAAAATAACATGAAGCTATTCTTTTTGTTCGATCTATCATAGAGTTCATACTAGAATAACACCTTAAGACACAAATCAACCAAAACCCTAATGTCACCTAGATACTCCATTGTCACCTCAAGTATCCGTGGGCATGATTATACGATATGCATCACACAATCTCAGATTCATCTATTCAACCAACACAAAGTACTTAAAAGAGTGCCCCAAAGTTACTACCAGCGAGTCAAGACGAAAACGTGTGCCAACCCCTATGCATAGGTTCATGGGCGGAACCCGCAAGTTGATCACCAAAACATACATCAAGTGGATCATGTGAATATCCCATTGTCACCACAGATAAGCATGGCAAGACATACATCAAGTGTTCTCAAATCCTTAAAGAATCAATCCGATAAGATAACTTCCAAGGGAAAACTCAATCCATTACAAGAGAGTAGAGGGGGAGAAACATCATAAGATCCAACTATAATAGCAAAGATCGCGATACATCAAGATCGTGCCAAATCAAGAACACGAGAGAGAGAGAGAGAGAGAGATCAAACACATAGCTACTGGTACATACCCTCAGCCCCGAGGGTGAAATACCCCCTCCTCGTCATGGAGAGCGTCGGGATGATGAAGATGGCCACCGGTGAGGGATCCCCCCCTCCGGCAGGGTGCCGGAACAGGGTCTCGATTGGTTTTTGGTGGCTACAGAGGCTTGCGGCGGCGAAACTCCCAATCTATCTTATGTTTGTTTTCGGGGTATATGGAGATACATAGGTGAAAGAAGTAGGTCGGGGGACGCTCGAGGGGCCCACGAGACAAGGGGCGCGCCCAGTAGGGGGGGGGGGGGAGCCCCCACCCCCGTGGTCTCCTCGAAGCTTCCCTGGCTTGTACTCCAAGTTCCTTGGATTGCTTCTATTCCAAAAATAAGTTTCCCGAAGGTTTCATTCCATTAGGACTTTGTTTGATATTCCTTTTCTTCGAAACACTAAAATAGGCAAGAAAACAACAATATGGGTTGGGCCTCCAGTTAGTAGGTTAGTCCCAAAAGTAATATAAAAGTGTATAATAAAGCCCATAATCATCCAAAACAGATAATATAATAGCTTGAATGCTTCATAAATTATAGATACGTTGGAGACGTATCAACATCCCCAAGCTTAATTCCTGCTCGTCCTCGAGTAGGTAAATGATAAAAGAAAAAAATTATGAAGTGTGAATGCTAGCGGTTGCATAAGTTTGATCAACGGTAATTTCAATCACCTTTTCTAGCATGATTATATGTCATAACATTAGTTCATCTTATAAAACTTCTCACGATCAAGTAATAGGCTATTCACATGTTAAAGCATAGACCATAAACTTTCTTGAAAACTAGCAGACTTCGTTCTCAGTCATCAAACAATTGCAATTCATCTTATTTTCAGGAAGGGTCTATGTCAGAGCTTTGATTTAGCAAACTCCACATACTCAACTATCATATAGTCTTCTACAATTGCTAACACTCACGCAATACTTATGGTTATGGAGTTTTAATCGGACTTAGAAAGATAGGGGCTTATAGTGTTGCCTCCCAATGTATTCACCTTTGGGTGATGTCAACAATAATAGTTCATGCTAACTTACATCCAATTGGATATATATATCAGGATCTTTCCAACACGAGGTGGTTGCCAAAGTATAAAATGAAAAAGGGAAAGGTGAATATCACCTTGACTCTTGCATAAAGTAAAGACATGAAGTAAAAGATAGGCCCTTCGCAGAGGGAAGCAGAGGTTGTCATGCGCTTTTATGGTTGGATGCACAAAATCTTAATGCAAAAGAACGTCACTTTATATTGCCACATGTATATGGACCTTTATTATGCAGTCCATCGCTTTTATTGCTTCCATAACAAGATCATATAAAGCTTATTTTCTTCACACTAATAAATCATACATATCTAGATAGCAATTTTTATTGCATGCACCAATGACAACTTACTTGAAGGATCTTACTCAATCCATAGGTAGGTATGGTGGACTCTCATGGCAAAAACTGGGTTTAAGGATATTTGGAAGCACAAGTAGTATCTCTACTTGGTGCAAGGAATTTTGGCTAGCATGAGGGGGAAAGGCAAGCTCAACATGTTTGAATGATCCATGACAATATACTTTAACTGAGATGTGAGAAAACATAACCCATTATGTTGTCTTCCTTGTCCAACATCAACTCTTTAGCATGTCATACTTAATGAGTGTTCACAATTATAAAAGATGTCCAAGATAGTATATTTATATGTGAAATCTCTCTTCCTTCAATATTCTTTCATGAATTGTTCAAATGACCAATATAATGCTTGATAACCTTCAATAAATTTACAACCTCGACTTCTTAGATGTGAAGTCATTACTCCCCATGGGATAAGCAAATGAAACATATATAATTTCAGATTTATGGCATTCAACTCATTCAACCATTTACTCATAGGATATAAGTGAAGTACACGAGTAAATGACAAACTACTCCAAAAAGATATAAGTGAAGATCAATGAGTAGATAAATAATTATGTAAATATGTGAAGACTCTCTCTCATTTAAGTATTTCAGATCTTGGTATTTTATTTAAACATCAAGCAAAAAAACAAAATGGCATTGCAAGGATAGCACGACTCATGTGAAGAAGCAAAAAACTGAGGCTCAACCGATACTAACCGATAATTGTTGAAGAAGAAAGGTGGGATGTCTACCGGGGCATCCCCAAGCTTAGATGCTTGAGACTTCTTGGAATATTATCTTGGGTTGCCTTGGGCATCCCCAAGCTTGAAATTTTGTGTCTCCTTAATTCCTCTTATATCATGGTTTCTCTATTTCTCAAAAACTTCATCCACATAAAAGTCAACAAGAACTCATGAGATAAGTTAGTATAAAACAATGCAAAACCTTATCATTTTCTACTGTAACAAATTACTAACATTATTATTCAACATTGCATACTAAATGTCTCTGCATATTTAATACTCCTATCCTCAAATAGAATCATTAAACAAGCAAACATATGCAAACATAACAGCAATCTGCCAAAACAGTATAGTCTGTAAAGAATGCAAGATTCATCATACTTACCTAACTCCAAAAATTATGAGAAAAATATTAAGCTTTAGAAGATTTATCATAGCTCATTATGCAAAACGTTTCAACATTATATCATTCTGTGACTTTTCTAGGGAATTTTTGCAACAGCGGTCAACTTTATATTTTGAAACAGCAACATGTATACTTGCAAAATAAGCATGGTAAAGGCTATCCTTGACATTTTTATTGAAAATATATATGCAAAACATTATTATAAATAACAGAAAGCAAATACTAACAAAAGAAAATGACGCTCCAAGCAAAACACATATCATGTGGTGAACAAAAATATAGCTCCAAGTAAAGTTACCGATGAATGAAGACGAAAGAGGGGATGCCATCCGGGGCATCCCCAAGCCTAGGCTCTTGGTTGTACTTGAATATTACCTTGGGATGTCTTATGCATCCCCAATTTAGGCTCTTACCACTCCTTATTCCATAGTCCATCGAATCTTTACCCAAAACTTGAAAACATCACAACATGGAACTCAAAACAAAACTCGTAAGCTCCGTTAGTATAAGAAAATAAATCACCACTTAGGTACTGTTGTGAACTCCTTCTTTATTTATATTGGTGTTAAACCTACTGTATTCCAACTTCTATATGGTTCATACTCTCCGATATTACTCATAGATTCATCAAAATAAGCAAGCAACACAATGAAAACAGAATCTGTCAAAAACAGAACAGTCTGTAGTGATCTGTATCAAACGTATACTTCTGTGACTCCAAAAATTCTGAAATAAATTGGTCGACCTGAGGAATTTATATATTAATCATCTGCAAAAATAATCAACCTAAAATCACTCTCCAGTAAAACAGGGCAGCTAATCTCGTGAGCACTAAAGTTTCTGTTTTTTACAGCAAGATCATAAAGACTTCACCCAAGTCTTCCCAAAGGTTCTACTTGGCACAAACACTAATTAAAACTAAAACCACATCTAACCAGAGGCTAGATGAATTATTTATTACTAAAAAGGAGCAAAAAGTAAAGGACAAAAATAAAGTTGGGTTGCCTCCCAACAAGCGCTATCGTTTAACGCCCCTAGCTAGGCATGATGATTTCAATGATGCTCACATAAAAGATAAGAATTAAAACATAAAGAGAGCATCATGAATAATATGACTAGCACATTTAAGTCTAACCCACTTCCTATTCATAGGGATTTTTTGAGCAAACAACTTATGGGAACAACAATCAACTAGCATAGGAAGGCAAAACAAGCATAACTTTAAAACTTTAAGCACATAGAGAGGAAACTTGATATTATTGCAATTCCTACAAGCATAGGTTCCTCCCTCATAATAATTTTCAGTAGCATCATGAATGAATTCAACAATATAACCATCACATAAAGCATTCTTTTCATGATCTACAAGCATAGAATTTTTATTACTCTCCACATAAGCAAATTTCTTCTCAAGAATAATAGTGGGAGCAAACTCAAGAAAATAACTATCATGTGAGGCATAATCCAATTGAAAACTAAAATCATGATGACAAGTTTCATGGTTATCATTATTCTTAATAGCATACAAGTCATCACAATAATCATCATAGATAGCAACTTTATTATCATAATCAATTGGAACCTCTTCCGAAATAGTGGATTCATCACTAAATAAAGTCATGACCTCTCCAAATCCACTT
Organism: Triticum dicoccoides; assembly: GCF_002162155.2. Classification (NCBI taxonomy): domain Eukaryota; kingdom Viridiplantae; phylum Streptophyta; class Magnoliopsida; order Poales; family Poaceae; genus Triticum; species Triticum dicoccoides. Next base: position 157,415,292 of record NC_041383.1, on the reverse strand, counting down.
TCATAATTATCACAATAATATTCAACATCCTCCAAAATAGTGGGATCATTACTTCCTAAAGTTGACACTCTTCCAAACCCACTTTCATCAATATAATCATCATAAATAGGAGGCATGCTTTCATCATAATAAATTGGCTCATCAAAACGCGGGGGACAAAAAATATCATATTCATCAAACATAGCATCACCAAGCGTGTGGCTTTGCATATCATTAGCATCATAGGTATTCAAGGAATTAATACTAACAACATTGCAATCATGCTCATCATTCAAATATTTAGTGCCAAACATTTTATAGATTTCTTCTTCTAGCACTTGAGCACAATTTTCCTTACCATCATTCTCACGAAAGATATTAAAAAGATGAAGCATATGAGACAAACTCAATTCCATTTTTTGTAGTTTTCTTTTATAGACTAAACTAGTTATAAAACAAGAAACAAAAAGATTCGATTGCAAGATCTAAAGATGTACCTTCAAGCACTAACATCCCCGGCAATGGTGCTAGAAAAGAGCTTGATGTCTACTACGCAACCTTCTTCTTGTAGACGTTGTTGGGTCTCCAAGTGCAGAGGTTTTTAGGACAGTAGCAAATTTCCCTCAAGTGGATGACCTAAGGTTTATCAATCGGTGGGAGGCTGAAAGTACATGTAGTCCCCATGTGTGGTTTTGGTAATTAATGACAATCCTAATTGACTAATGTTTGCATTAAGTTATACATTTGAAGGAAAGTTCCATTTCCAATGCATGAAGAATGTTGGATGAACTAAAGTATGTTTATTCCATGGTGATGCAAGAAGGAGATAGAATGGATTTCAAATGAATGACATATACATATTGTTGTGCATGCATCAAGGCTTATGGGTTGAACCATGATGGATCAAGATCTTGAGAGAATGATTAAAGAGAAGAATTCTACATATGCTTGAAGATAGGATCATTATGAGCTCATATGTTGAGTCATGGATTAGTATGTCATGAAGCAAGTAATTCAAGTGAAGAATTCATTGTGCCTCTCAAGATACTATGTTGGAGCATGAGAATGAGCAAATGAGGTCCAATATGATATTCAAGGAGAAAATTGATATGGTCATGATGAATTAAGATATTGGTTATTATGTCTTGAAGAAATGAAGCATAGTGAAGATATCAATAGGGCCTTAAAGACATCAATATTAATCATGGAGCAAAGATAAATGTTGACCAAGATGAAGATCAAAGATTGACATCTAAGATGGACAACACACAAGCGCATATCATGTGCCACATGAGATATTGTGGCATGGTAAGAATTTATCAATTGCGCTTTGTGTATTAACCCATACTATGTGTTGTCTATGTTATGTGGGTTAGGTAATTCTCATGAGCTTGGTGCTCATCAAAGGATGTCATCAAGTAATTAATGATGATGTACAAGTGAAGATGAATGCAAAGCAAAGCTTCCCACATTGTGTATGGGGAAGCTACTTGAAGACTTCTCCAATGTCTTGTCTTCAACTTGAGCCATGAAGAAACATCAATATAAAGCTCAAGTGAAAGGCTCTAGTCAAAGGTATTAGTTCCTTTTGCTTTAGAAGTGAGGACCGATGACCATCGCAAAGAATATATGCTCAAGAATGAGTTTTCGGAAGCTATCTAGTATAGTTCTTTTATGATTCTTGAGTTATAGGGATCCCACACTATTAAGAGGGGATCAAATGGGTTAGTGATGGATTTGCTCAAGTCAACATCATCTATTTCTATTCTTCTCACATCATATTCCAACATAGGCATATTTCACTCCTATCCAATGCAAATACAAAATGCCTACACATCTACCACAGAAAATTCATAGCCAAATAGGTTCCCCAAAGTATATGATCTTACCTTTCCATACTTTGCACCCTCCATTTTGGCTTCTCTTGGGTGGTTCTCTATGTGAGTACCTGGAGCTTTTCTATAGCTTCAAAACGAGCCCAAGATCATCAAAATCGGTGTCCGGATGTGAAAGTTATGCATGTTTTACTTTTGGGGCGGCTGCAGTTTTTGTGTTGGCCGGATGTCCGGGATTTTCCCCGGATGTCCGGGATTTGTCCGGCCACTGCTATCCAGAGGGCATCTGATTTGTGTGAAATCGCCGGATGTCCGGCCCCTGGCCCGGATGTCCGGCCGTAGATGTCCAGAAACCTTACCGAAATGCTGTTTGTATATTCCGGATGTCCGGCCCTTGGCCAGATGTCCGGGGCCCCAAGTTTGGCCAGATGTCCGGGCCCTATAACCTGTTTTTCTGCGTACGTGTGTGCACACTTCACAGTGCTCGGATGCCCGGCCCCAGGCCCGGATGTCTGGCCCGACACAACCACTTACACTCCAACGGCCATATTTGCACTAATACTATATATAACCTTCTTCCACCCCGGGAGAAGGTTGAGCAACACATCCATATGAACCCTAGAACACAAAAGGCTCCCTCTCACTTCTCCTACACCAAATCTTAGATCCCGGAGAGATTCGTGAGAGTTCTTGAGAGATTTTCCAATCAAGTGATAGATCCACTCCCTCTCCCTCTTGTGACCAAAGGAATTCGTGATTTGAGCAAGTCTTGAGCATTTCCCCATTGATCTTGTTACTCTTGGAGGTTGGAGACTCCTAGGCGGTAGGAGTGCTCCGGTGAGGAATCAACTTGTGATTTTCCCTCGGAAAGTTTGTGAAGGTTTGGAGGCCGCCTCAAGGTCTACCACTAGTGGTTGAGAAACGCCTTCGTGGTGTTGTCTCAAAGGGAGAATAGGGTGAGCCTTCGTGGCGTTGGTGTGCCTTCGTGGTAACATCCACCTCTCTAACGGTGACTAGCTTCCCTCCAAGGAAGTGAACATCAGGATACATCCTCGTCTCCGTGTCTTCGGTTATCTCTAACCCTAGCCACTACTTGTGGTTTACTTTGGTCTCTTGACCTTGCATTCACTATATATTGTTGTCCTCATTATATTGTGTTGGCTATTTCCTTGAAGAGATTATTTAGGCCTACACTTTATATCCCGCAATTCATACTTGCTACTATTGATATATCTTGTGTTTCGTGTGAATTGCTAACTTGTGTCATACACTTCCATATCTTGTCATATTGCTCAAGTAAGTTTGTGTAACTTACTTGTTCTTGTTAGTATCCTTGTTGTGCTGATCTTATTTATAATAAGTTGTTGGTGCACTTAGTTGAGCCTAGTGTATTTAGGATTTGTGCTTGAAAAGTATCCTCTTAGTTTATTTCCGCATTAGGATTAAGCCAAATCCGTAGAAGTTTTTAAAACGCCTATTCACCCCCCTCTAGGCGACATCGTGGTCCTTTCAATTGGTATCAGAGCCCGGTCTCTCCTTATTAGGCTTCACCGCCTAGAGAGTAACGATGTTGACTAGTGAACTAGTGCACGATGACACATTTTGTTTTAATGGCACAAATTACATTATGTGAAGATTAAACATGCTTTATCACTTTCGGGCCATGGGTCCAAATGCTTTGCGGATTGTTGTTGTAGGGGATTCAAATCTAAAGTATGGACAATCTCCATCACTTGAGGATATGCATCTTGATAGTCAAGTTTTGAGTGCCATTCACCAAGCTATGTCCTTCGAAGTGTTTAAGGAAATCTCGACTTGCAAGTCGGCTCATGAGGCTTGGACCAAACTTGAAGATATATATGGTGGGTCCAATCTTGATGAAGACAATATTCTTTTCGGGGAGTTAATGGAGGAGTTCTCCACATTTTTAAATCATGAAGAAATCTCTATTGCTTCCACCTCCAGTTACTTGGACACTTCAATATCTTCCACTTCACCAACATGTGGCGTGCCACAAGGTAATGACATGGTGAGTGAAGAAATATCTTTTAATGATGGTGTTAAGCTCATTTGTGATGATATGCTTGTTCTCCCATGTTGCCATGATAGAAATGCTTTGGTTTCCTCTAGTTGTTCTATGACTAACTGTCGGGGAAACTGATCCTCGAACACCTATGGGGCCGGCGGACCGGGCCCCTTTCGGTTTGGCGGGGGGCGGAGATCGCACGAAGAGCAGATCGAGGCGAGGCACACGAGCAGTTTACCCAGCTTCGGAGCTCTCCGGAGAGATAACACTCCTACTGCTGCTTGTCTGGTTGTATTATCTGGTGTTCTTGCTCTCCAAAGTGAGAGTGTGATGTTCTCTGGGCTACGGATGGATCGAAGCAAACTGTCTGAGGCTTCGAACCTATGAGCCGAACCCCCTCTACATTGCGCATGGGCCTCCTTTTATACGCTAAAGGGGTCACCGACAGGTGGCAACGCAGAGGAGGGTAAAAACGTAAAAAGCGAGGTAGTTGATACCGTTGCTTGCACAGTGCACCCTTCCTAATCCTGACGGCAGGGGACAAGGGCATTAAATGCCCGTCTGAGTCGCCCGAACAGTGCAGAAAAGGACCGTTAGGGGCGCCACCGTTTGCCACAATGGCGATCTTGTCAGCTTCGCATGCCACTGCGCACCGCTGGCTGCACAGCCTCCCGCCACGTACGCCCGGAGAGGCCCCCAGAGCGACACGTTGGTGGATGCGCTGGAGCGTGGGCGCAGAGTGGCCGCCTGCCGCGGTAAGCGCCTTGCCGCTGTTGTTATCTTGTCGGGTCCGGAAGCTTGTCGCTCACCGGGCTTCGAGGTACCTTGGTTTGTCTTCCCGACAAGCTCCTCTTGCCGGGGCCTTGTTGCCTTGCCGGAGCGCGTGGCGCGTCGCGGCAAGTTCATTGGAGCGTCTTGGTTGGCCTTCCCGGTAAGCTCCTCTTGCCGGGGTCTTGTCTCCTTAGCTTAAATACTTTGTTCTTGGATGGCTCCAAGGGAACCTTGGGGGATCTTGGCGATCACCCGGCAAGCCTTTGCCGCGGGGTGCTGCAACTGCCCGTGCACAAGTTTGGGGTACTAGGGTACCCCTATTCTAGTACACCGACAGGAGCCCCCGGGCCTGGGCCAGACACGGTGCCGAGCGCTGTTGGGCCAGGCCCAAGACAGGGCACGGGCACATGCAGGCTGGGGCACGCCAAATCTTGTTCCGTATCCACCGCACTCTCCCATAACGACACGCGTTGAATGCGGCATCGTGGGAGAGATCGTGGGTGGGTGTTTAAGCGGAAGGCCGAAACGTCCGCCCCGTCCCTCTTTATAAGCAGAGGAAACAGGGGCAGTTCGTTCCCCCTCGCTGGTTGCTGCTACTCCTTCTTCACAAACTCCGCCGCTCCCCCCTTCTTCTCGAAGCCGAGAGAGCAGTGCTCCGCCCCCCCATTGCCACCAGCATCACCACACCGTCGACCTTCTCCACCACCTCCGCCATGGCCCCGAAAGCCGACAAGGGAAAGGGCGTGAAGTCGGCCGAGGCGCAGCGGCTCGCGGCACTGCGGAAGGAGCGGGCGATCTTCACCCCCCAGCTCGGCATGCAGGAGCTGAGGGAGTACTTCTACCTCTTTTGGGCGACGGAGACACGTGCGCATCCGCGCACGAGGGTACTCCCGGCCGCTGCCTCGGAGTCGGCTCCAAATGGGTACCCGTTCTTCCCGCTATTCTTCTACTGCAGGCTCTGCCCGCCCTTCTCGGAGTTCTTTTGTGACATTATGAACACGTATGGCTTCCGCCTCCTTGACTTCACCCCCAATGCTGTCTTGACCATGGCAGTTTTCGCACACTTGTGCGAAAACTTTGTCGGAGTCCACCCTAGTGTAGCCCTTTTCCGCCACTTCTTCATACCTCGGGTAGAGAGAGGAGAGCCGCTTGCCGGAGGGATTGCTGGGTCTCGAGAGTCGGCAAGAAAGAGGCGTACTTGGAGGGTGAGCTTCGCAGCAAGTGGGAGGAGTGGAGAGCGGAGTGGTGTTGGATCGTCGAGGAGGATCCGCAGCCCTTCACCGCCGTGCGCCAAACTCCAATAGTGCGCGGCAATGACTGGAGCAACATGGCCCCGGAAGACGAGAGGCTGAAGATCACCATCACTAGGATTCTTCGCCTCAGGCTTGCCGGGCTCACCGTAGGTGCTGTCGGGGCAGATTTCCTCCGCCGCCGCATTGCCCCCCTGCAGGAGAGGAGGAGGCCCGCCTGGGAATTCAAGAATTCAGCGGACATCATGAGGCTACGGCCGGGCCTCAACTACAACTTCACTGTCTTGGAGTTGGACACAATGCTCTTGGAATTATTCAAACGCGACCCCCAGCATCCATTCACACTGCCGAGGGGCGTAGTTCCTTTGTGCAATAACTCTTCGCTTGACCGGATCCCCGCCATGATGCCGTTGTGCGATTCACACGGCATCGTCCCAACTTGGCAAGAGCCTGCGGACGACGTTGTGCGAGCGTTCTTTGACACCTTGGAGGAATTGCCGGTCCGCGCCGACGAGCAGAAGAGCCTCACCCGTGACACCACCGACGAGGAGCTGCATCTCATCGCTACTAGGGCGGAAGAGGCTACGGCCGCAACTGCTGCGGGTGTGTTTGGGTTTACTGTGGAGGAGGCAGAGGCTGCAGAGGCGGCAAACCTTGCCGAACGCGCGGAGTTCATGGGCGAGGAAGAGCCTGCTGGTTCCGAAGCCGAGTCGAGCGAGGCCGGCGAGGAGGAGGCTGAGCCTTCAGAGAGCTTGCCGCAGGCGGAGGCCCCGGCCCCGCCAAGGAGGCGCCTTCGCAGGGCCGGGGACGCAGCAGGGCGGCAGCCGGCTCCACAGCCACCGAGCCGCGCGACGTGCTCTACCGCGGCAAGCAATGTTGCCGCGGGAGCGCCTCACGCAACAGCGGCAACTGGAGCGGGATCTTCCCGGGCCACCGCCGCCGCCCCCGTCAAGCGGGCAAGGGATCCTACTCCTCCACCTCGCCGCACCGGAGGAGGGTCGGACTTCGATCTTTCCGCGCTCAGCTCCGATGAGGAGGAAGAAGAGTGAGTTTCTTTGGTGCCCTTATAATCCTTCAATCTTGCTGTTTATATCTTGTATCTGACTTGCTCCAATCTGGACTCTTTTCTTTTCAGAACACTGGCCCAGAGAGCGGCGAAGAGGGCCAAGGCCGCGGTGATTGTCATCGAGGATGACCACATTGCGTCGGCAGGAGGTGGGTCCGAGACCACCTTGACGGACCCGGCAATCACCCCTCGGAGCAGCCCCCAGTGCAGCCCCCAGCATAAGTTCATAGTTTAGCCTTCTGCTGTCGGGCGCGTTTGAGTGCTTTTTCCTTTGTTGATATCTTGCTTGTTGACTTGTGCAGGAGCAGAGCAGCCTCATCAGGAGCACCCGGAGGCCGGTCCCGAAGTGCCACCTGCTTCGACTGCGCCGCCAAGGGAGGAGTCCCCGGCAAGGGAGCGCTCTCCGGCAAGGGGGGACTCTCCGGCAAGGGATGGCACTGCTGATCCTGTGGCAACCGAGGCCGCAACTGAAGATCTTGGCGCAGGTAATCCACTTGCCCAAAAACTTTCCCTTGGGTTCTACTTCTTTCGTTTTTCCTTTCTTGGATGTTTTTGATTGATTTTCCTCCCCTCTTCGTTCTTCAGACCCATCTTCGGCTGAGCCAATGGAGACAGAGGGCGCCGGCGAGGAAGGTGCCGGTGCTGATGAGACCGCCGGCGAGGAGGCCGCCGGGGCTGCTGCTGCGGAAGCCGGCGAGGGATCGGGCGATCGCACTGACGACCCTGAGGCCGCAGGAGCGTCGGGCGCTGCACCGACCGCCGAACCCTCTGCCGCTTCCGCGGAGCCGGGCTCCGAGGAGCCCCAGCCCGGCGCCTACTTGCAGGCTGGTGACAACATCTTCATCAAGCTACCCTGAGCGTCGAGCTCCAGGGCTCCAGTCGAGGGGGAGACTTTTGACGGGGAGGTGCTCGCCTCTGCTGGGCTGTCATTGGTTGACGCGCCCGGCAGCAGCAGCGGCGAGCCTGAGGAGGAGCAGCTGCTGCGGAAGCTGCTGTCACTCTACCGCACCCGGCAAGCCAAGCTGGCTTCCCGGGAAGCGCTTGTCGCGAAGGCGGGAGTTGACATGGAGAAGCGCGCGGAGGAGCTCCGGGGACAAAATCAAGAAGCTCTCCGGTCCCTGGCGTAGGAGCGGGAGCGAGTAGACGAGGAGTGCACGGCCTTTCTTCTCGAGAAGGCCGAGGCTAAGGAAGAACAAAGGCTTGCTGCCGAGAAGCAGTCCGCGCGGGAAGGCGAGCTAGTGCAGCGGAAGGCCCACCTCGACAGCTACGAGGAAGAGCTCGCCGAGCGTGAGCGAGCACTTGGCGGGGCGCTCAAGGAGGCAAAGGATGCCACGGCAACTGCAGAGGCCGCCAATAAGGAACTAGAGGAGAAGGTGGCGCGGCTGGAGGCCGATATTGGGAAGAGCGGCGAGGAGATTGCCGCGCTCAAGCGTGAGCGCGAGAAGGATGCTGCCGCCCATGGTGAGCTGCAAGGCCTTCTCGCTGAGAGGGGCAATGAGCTCAGCGCCGCCAAGGATTCCAAAGCAGACCTGGAGCTGAAGCTGGCCACGCTGACGCAGACGCTGGAGGCCGCCAAGGAGCGGGAGAAGACCTTGGCGGAGAAGGTCAAGGCTGACGCTGCGCTGCTGGAGAGCATTGCAGTTACCCAGAACTCGTTCAGAGACACGGTGGAGCACTGGACCGAGGGCCTGGTGAACACTGCCGCCGTCATCAACGAGGAGCTGGCGCAGCTGGGGATGGATGACTTTGGATATCCTTCTGACGAGAGCCTTCAACCCAGCACCAAGCTCAGCCTATTCTTCAAGGGCGTGGCGACGACACTCCAGCGACTCCGGGAGAGGATCCCGAAGCAGCTAGCCGACGAGTCACGCAAAATCTGCGCCGGGGTTCTCCAGAAGGTGCTGATGAAGGTAGCCTTCCGCAATCCAGGCCTCAGCTTCACCAACGTCCTCCGATCCTTGCCGCCTGACGCCAATCTGGACGCACTCAAGGCCCTTGTCGCACCCATTGTGGACAAGGTGAGTGAGATCAAGCGAGTCGAGGGCGGGCGCGTAGATTAGGCCGCCCATTTCTTCTTTTCCCTTGTCGCTGCTAGTCATGTCATGAAAACAGTCTATTAGAGCTGCGACAAGTTATCTTTGTAATATAACTTTATTTCTGTTATCAATTGCAATGTTATTTCCTCTACTAGATTCCTCCCTTTGCATGTTTTCACCCTATGCTTCTAGGGAACTTGTCGGCGCAGGCGCCCGAGCCGCGAGCGCTGAGTGCGGAACTTCAGCAGCCTGTTGGCGGCGCTGCTTCCGACAAGAAACCTTGTTGTGACTAGATGCAGCACGCTTAAGCTGTTGAGCGGACTCGAAACAAAGTAAGGGCGCAACTAGCCACGAGTTGGTTCCTCCGCGCACAGGTTTTCCATACAAAGCAGGGTCGTTCGAGGAAGATAACTCAAAATTTTTAAAAAAGTGATTGCTCAAACTTTGGCAACTTAACTTTTCTGTTATTTGCTTCCCGGTAAGGCAAGTCTTTGCTTGAACGACGCCTGGCCCACACCACAATCTTCTCCTTCCCCCCGGCAAACTTGTGTGCGAGAGAACCTTCTTTTCCTTTAAAAGAAAAAGAAAGAAGAGAAAATAATAATATGGAGCACTTCGACTCGTTACTGCTTACCGGATGTAAGTGCTGCACAAAGTGTCAGATAATCACATGCAAGAAAGGAACTAACGCATGAAATGGACAAGCTGTGCGGAGCACATGGGTTTCTACTTATGCACGGGATCTGCGCCCGGCTTTGTACAAAGGATTACATGCAACAGCGGCAAGACTTGTACAAAAGGTGGTTGCCGGAACGGGTTCCGGCAACCGCGCCTTATGGGAAAAACTTACGAATATGTTCTATGTTCCAGGAGCTGCTCACTGGAATGCCATCTTCGGTCTCAAGGCGGACAGCGCCAGGCCTTGTGACTCGTCTCACCCGATAAGGGCCTTCCCACTTCGGCGTCAACTTGTTGGAATTCTTGGCGGACTGAATGCGCCGAAGAACAAGGTCGCCTTCCTCGAAGCTTCTGGCTTTAACTTTGCGGCTATGATAGCGGCGCAAAGCTTGCTGGTATCGAGAAGCTCGTACAGCAGCCTGAAGACGATCTTCCTCAAGGAGCAGCGCGTCGTCTTGCCGCAGCTGTTCTTGCTCAAGCTCATCATAAGCGAGCACTCGAGGTGATCCGTATACGAGTTCCGTGGGGAGAACTGCCTCTGCTCCATAGACTAGAGCGAAAGGTGTCTGGCCAGTGGCTCGATTTGGCGTCGTTCTGATCGACCAAAGAACCACCGGCAGCTCCTCGATCCAGTTCCTTCCGCACCTGTGCAGCCTGTCGAAAGTTCTGGTCTTGAGCTCGCGCAGCACTTCAGCATTTGCCCTCTCTGCTTGACCGTTGCTTCTCGGATGAGCAACAGAAGCGAAGCAGACCTTGGCGCCAAGGTCTTGGACGTACTGCATGAAGGTGCGGCTCGTGAATTGCGTGCCATTGTCGGTGATGATCCTGTTAGGGATCCCGAAACGGCAAACAATTGACCTGAAGAACTTGACTGCTGACTGTGCTGTCACCTTCCTCACTAGCTGCACTTCCGGCCACTTTGTGAACTTGTCGATTGCGACGTACAAGTACTCAAAGCCCCCGACAGCTCGGGGGAAGGGGCCGAGGATATCGAGCCCCCAGACCGAAAATGGCCAGGATAAAGGGATTGTCTGGAGAGCTTGAGCTGGCTGGTGTATCTATTTGGAGTGGAACTGGCACGCTTCACACTTGGTTACTTGTGCAGTTGCATCCTGGAGGGCTGTCGGCCAAAAGAAACCTTGCCGGAAAGCTTCGCCGGCAAGTGCTCTTGCGCCTATGTGGTGGCCACATATGCCTCCATGTATCTCTGCCAACAACTTTTGTCCATCTTCCCGGCGAATACACTTCAATTTCACACCGTTGAGTCTTCTTCTGTACAGTATGCTATCGACAAACTGGTACATACTTGACTGCCGGGCTACTCTTTCCGCTTCTTCTTGCTCTTCAGGAAGTTCTCCTGTCTGAAGGAAACGGACAATCTGCTGTGCCCATGCTGGAGCCTGTGGCTCGACAACAAGGACTAAAGGCACATCTGCTGCTGCGGGAACATCTGCTTCTACGGCAAGGACTTGCGGCCCTGCCGGAGCTTGATGTTCCCCGGCAAGCTTGCCGAAGCAAAACTTGTCGAGAGCGTCTGCTTCAACGGAACAAACCATAAGGCTTGCCGGAGCAGACTGCCCCTCAGCATCTGTGGTGTTGATCTTGGGGACTTTCTTGGCGGCGGCTTCGGGGAGCTCTACCGGAAAGTAGTCACCAGAAACCAACTTCCTCTTTTTGCTTTGTCCAGTTGATGGTGTTACGGATGGTTGAGTCAACTTAAGCACAAAGATCCCTGGTTCCACAGGTAACTTTAGTGCGGCGCACTTTGATAGGCCATCAGCAATATCATTCTGAGCTCTTGGGATATGCTCCATTTGTAGGCCGTCAAAGTGCTCCTCTAGCTTCCTCACTTCATCGACATACGCTTCCATCAACGGACTCTGGTAGTTCTTGTTCACTTGTCGGACGACAAGCTATGAGTCACCCCTGACAATGAGCTTCTTAATCCCAAGGTCTGCTGCGATTCTGAGACCGGCAAGCAATCCTTCATATTCTGCAGTATTGTTGGTTGCTTGCTCTTTGGGAAAGTGCATCTGGACTACGTACTTGAGGTGCTCTCCGGTGGGTGCGACAAGCAGTACACCTGCACCGGCGCCTTGCAGCGAGAAGGCACCATCAAAGTACATCAGCCACTCTTTGCTTGCCTCTTTTACGGGGATGCTCGTTTCTGGAATTTCTTCATCTGGGGTTGGCGTCCACTCTGCTATGAACTCTGCCAATGCTCTGCTTTGGATAGTTGAGGTACTTTCAAACTTGAGGCCAAAGCTTGACAGTTCCAGCGCCCACTCGACAATCCTGCCTGTTGCTTCTGGATTTTGCAGTATCCTCTTCAGCGGAAAGCGAGTGACGACTGTGATCTCATGTGCTTGGAAGTAATGGCGCAACTTTCTCGAGGCCATGAGGAGGCCGAAAAGCAACTTCTGCACACCAGAGTACCTTGATCTAGCCCCCTGCAGAAGGGAACTGACAAAGTAAACTGGGCGCTGCACCATTCTCCTTGGCATCCTATCATGCTCCTGCGCAAACTCATGTTTGTCGGGACCAGAGCTTGTCGACGAAGCCCCCTGCTTGTCGCTGGATGGATCTGCCATGGTTGCTGGCTCATCATCTGCCTCCCTCTCCGTCACTAACGCAGCACTAACCACTTGATTGGTTGCTGCTATATACAGCAGCAACTTCTCTTGCGGCTTAGGTGCGACAAGCGTTGGAGTGGAGGACAAGTATCTCTTACGGAGTCCATTTCATTGGACCTGCCTTTTTCAAAATTTTGAAAAATGGCAGGGCGCGCTCAGCAGATCTAGAGATAAACCTGCTGAGAGCAGCCACGCAGCCGGCAAGCCTTCGTACATCCTTGACGCGCTTTGGTGCTTCGATCTGCTCGATGGCTTTGATCTTGTCGGGATTGGCTTCAATTCCCCGCTGAGACACGAAGAACCCGAGAAGCTTGCCGGAAGGGACTCCAAACACGCACTTCTCGGGGTTAAGCTTGAGGTTGATCTTGCGCAGGTTTGCAAATGTCTCATCTAAATCTTGAATCAAGGTCGCTTTGTCCTTGCTTTTGACCACTATGTCATCCATGTAAGCTTCCACATTTCTGTGTATTTGTGGCTCAAAAGCATGGTGAACTACCCTTGCGAATGTTGAACCAGCATTCTTCAAACCGAAAGGCATCCGTACGAAGCAGTATGTGCCACACGGGGTGATAAATGCGGTTTTCTCTTCATCTTCTTCTGCCATGAAGATCTGATGATATCCTGAGTATGCATCAAGAAATGAAAGCAAATCACATCCGGCTGTGGAGTCAACAATCTGGTCAATACGTGGCAAGGGAAATGGGTCTTTGGGACAAGCTTTATTAACATCAGTGAAGTCAATACAAAGTCTCCATTTCCCGTTAGCCTTGCGCACAACAACAGGATTGGCCAACCACGTGGGATGGAGTACTCCTCTGACAAGGCCTGCTGCTTCCAACTTCTTGATTTCTTCTTCGATGAATTCTTGGCGCTTCAACTGCCTGCTTCCTGACTCTCTGCTTGACGGGCCGCACATGAGGACAGACGGCAAGGTGGTGCTCAATCACTTTCCTGGGAACACCGGGGATATCAGACGGTTGCCACGCAAACACGTTGACATTCGCCCGCAGGAAAGCAACGAGCGCGCTTTCCTATTTGGGGTCAAGAGTGGCGCTGATGGTGAAGGTACCACCAGTGCCATCCTCCTTAGCGGACACCTTCTTAGTCGCAGGTGGAGCTGCCATCGCCTTCTTGCACTTGCCGGTGGAGCTCGATGGTGCGTCCTCGATGGTAGTGCAGCACTCCGAAGAGGTGCGCTTGCCAGAGTGGGCATCAGAGCTCTTGACAGACTTGGTCTTCTTCTTCCCCCCGGGAGCTTCAGCGACAAGTGTCCTTCGTTCTGCTGCGGCTGCTGCTTCCCGGTAGATCTTGTCGGCACAGATAAGAGCATCCTTCTTGTCGCCAGGGACAGAGATGACACTTATTGGGCCTGGCATTTTCAGTACGTTGTACGCATAGTGAGAGGCTGCCATGAACTTGGCGAGTGCCGGACAGCCAAGGATTCCATTGTAAGGTAATGGAAAGTCGGCAACGTCAAACGTGACCCTCTCAGTCCTGAAGTTCAGCTCACTGCCAAATGTTACCAGCAACGTGATCTTTCCCTTTGGCTTGCTCCTTCCCGGGTTGATTCCTTGAAATGTGCCGGTCTCTTCGAGCTCGCTGTCAGGGATCTGGAGCTTCTGGAGCACCATGGAGGAGATCAAGTTCAAACCGGCCCCGCCGTATACTAGCATCTTAGTGACCTTGAGGTTGCGGATTGTTGGTGAAACCAACATCGGCAAGCACCCGACCGCATTATGCGATCTGGGCGGTCCTCAATATCAAAGATGATAGGCGTGCTGGACCATTTCAGAGGCTTGCGTGACTCGACGGGTGGTTCTGCTGCATTAACCTCCCGCATCCACTGCTTGAGCTGGCGGTGCGAGGCATGCTGAGAAGCACCACCGTCAACGCACAGGACCTCTGTAGCTTTCTGGAACTCCTGCTCATCGGTCTCCTCATCATCCATATCTTCATCGTCGCCGTCATCTTCATCCTTGTCGCGGCCACGAGGAGGTCTGTCTTCTTGCCGCTGCTTGGCCTTGCCGCGGCGTCCTCCTCGGCCGGGACGTTTCTTGCCGGATCCACCAGCTCCTTCCTGGGCCTTCTCCTTGTCACGCCGCTCGTATTTAGCTTTTTGTTGCTCAACAAGCTGCTCGATCCTTTTGCAGTTCTGAAGATCATGGCCCTTGGTGCGGTGAATCTTGCAATACTGCTTGTTGGTGTCGTCCTGCTTGTCGGCGACTGCCACCTCCGCGGCAACCTCCTTGCCGGAGTCACCAGCTTTGGCTTCCTTGGCGCCGCCACCGTTGCCGGACTGCTCAACAACTAGCACTTCTTTGCCTTTCCTCCTTCTGTTGTTCCGCCGCCGGGTTTTCCTTGTCGGGGCGGTATCTTCGCTGTCAGATCCTCCCGCTCCTATATTTTCTCCGGGGAGTCTCCTCCCTTCCTCAGCACGCGCGCACTTGTCGGCCAGTGCATATAACTCACTAACGTCCCTGATCTTGCACATCGCCATTTCCTCCCGCATCCTGCGGTTCCGCACGTTTTGATGGAACGCGCTGATCACCGTGGCAGGGTGGGCGTCTGGGATGTTGTGCTGCACGCTGCTGAATCTCTGAATGTACTTGCGCAGGGGCTCTCCTTCCTTCTGGGCGAGCAAATGAAGATCGCTCTCCTGGCCATGAGGCTTGTGTCCGCCGGTAAAGGCGCCGACAAACTGATGGCACAGATCAGCCCAAGAGGATATGGAGTTGTCCGGCAAGTGCATGAGCCAGGACCTAACATTGGGCTTGAGCACCAGCGGGAAGTAGTTGGCAAGGATCTTGTCATCTCGTCCCCCGGCAGCTTGCACGACAATAGTGTAAATGCTGAGGAACTCTGACGGATGCGTCTTGCCGTCGTACTTCTCCGGTACGCCTGGCTTGAAGTTCTTTGTACTGGGCCACTGGACTTGCCGCAGCTCACGAGTGAACGCAGGACAACCTACCGCATACGGCAGATCGCCTGGTTCCCCTGGCGCATGCATGTCAACAGAGGGCCCAGCGCGCTTGTCGGATTGACGTCGCGCTTCTCTTCGACGCTCGATGCGGGTTCGAGCGTCTTCTTGTTGTCGATCGTGAAGAACTTGGCGCTGATCACGACGAGCTCGTGGATCCGACGATGCAGTGGAGTCACTGTCGAGGTGGATCCGACGAGTCGGCGATCTTGGCCTTCGGGGCGGTGATTGCATGGTAGTTGCACCTCCGCCCGTTTTGTCGCCACCGGCTCGCGTCCGGCGGTCCTGCCGCAGCGGCGACGCGCTCGGCCGCCGTGGAGTGTCACCGTTGGCGTAGCCGATGAGACTCTGGATGGTGGCTCTCCATTTGTCGATCTTGTCTGACGTCGGAGGGTAATCTAGGAGAAGTTGAGCTCGCGCCAAAGCTTCTGCTGGGGTAGTGGGTGGTAGTGGCGGACGGCGCGAGGAGCGGGACGTGCTCGAACTTCTAACTATGTTAGAAGGAGCAGTATCCCGTCTAGGCGACCGCGCCCCGCTCGTGCCAGCACGCTGGCGTGCATGCTGGTCTTGAGCGGCCCGAGATCCACCAGCTTGGTCTTGGGCTATCATGCGTATGGCACTGCTAGTGCCATGACGCTGTTGATCTTGCGCCTCCTGAGAGTGGCGTGGAACATGTACAGTCGCCGAGGTTTGTGCAGCCTTGTTCTTGGACCTGGCGGCATCATGGGCTTCCTCGTCGACGTCCTTTCTTCCGCCGGCGTCCATCCCACCACTCGTTTTCTCCAACGGTGGCGGAAGTGACGTGGATGGAGCGGCTGCCGCAGAAGTCTTCTTCTTCGGTGGCATGTTGATGAAGGGAATAAGGATCTAGCTCGTGTGAACGCCGGATCAGGTTCACGCAATCTCGTCGCCCCCTACCTGGCGCGCCAAAGATGTCGGGGAAACTGATCCTCGAATACCTATGGGGCCGGCGGACCGGGCCCCTTTCGGTTCGGCGGGGGGCGGAGATCGCACGAAGAGCAGATCGAGGCAAGGCACACGAGCAGTTTACCCAGCTTCGGAGCTCTCCGGAGAGATAACACTCCTACTGCTGCTTGTCTGGTTGTATTATCTGGTGTTCTTGCTCTCCAAAGCGAGAGTGTGATGTTCTCTGGGCTACGGATGGATCGAAGCAAACTGTCTGAGGCTTCGAACCTATGAGCCGAACCCCCTCTACGTTGCGCATGGGCCTCCTTTTATACGCTAAAGGGGTCACCGACAGGTGGCAACGCAGAGGAGGGTAAAAACGTAAAAAGCGAGGTAGTTGATACAGTTGCTTGCACAATGCACCCTACCTAATCCTGACGGCAGGGGACAAGGGCATTAAATGCCCATCTGAGTCGCCCGAACAGTGCAGAAAAGGACCGTTAGGGGCGCCACCGTTCGCCACGATGGCGATCTTGTCAGCTTCGCATGCCACTGCGCACCGTTGGCTGCACAGCCTCCCGCCACGTACACCCGGAGAGGCCCCCAGAGCAACACGTTGGTGGATGCGCTGGAGCGTGGGCGTAGAGTGGCCGCCTGCCGCGGCAAGCGCCTTGCCGCTGTTGTTATCTTGTCGGGTCCGGAAGCTTGTCGCTCACCGGGCTTCGAGGTACCTTGGTTTGTCTTCCCGGCAAGCTCCTCTTGCCGGGGCCTTGTTGCCTTGCCGGAGCGCGTGGCGCGTCGCGGCAAGTTCATTGGAGCGTCTTGGTTGGCCTTCCCGGTAAGCTCCTCTTGCCGGGGTCTTGTCTCCTTAGCTTAAATACTTTGTTCTTGGATGGCTCCAAGGGAACCTTGGGGGATCTTGGCGATCACCCGGCAAGCCTTTGCTGCGGGGTGCTGCAACTGCCCGTGCACAAGTTCGGGGTACTAGGGTACCCCTATTCTAGTACACCGACACTAACCATGTAGAGGAAATCAAGAAAGATGAGGCATGCTTTATTGATGAAGAACCCTCTTCTCCAAAAGAATCGTCATCAACCCCCTTTGTTCACATGTGCCTCATGGCAAGAGGTAATGACGAGGTATCATCTTCTCTTAGTGATAATGATGATAGTTGTGATGAGGATGAGGATGATGACTTGACTCAAAATCTCTATGAGATTGGGAAAACTCTTCATAGAGCTAAAGATAACACTTATAAAAGGTCCCAAGATGTTCTTGCTTGCTTTCAAAAACGTAATGACTTATTTCTTAACGAGCAAGCAAAAAGTGAACAACTTGAACATGAACTTGCTAAGGCTCATCAATGTCTTAGTGACTTGAGGTCTTTAAATTAAGAGATTGAAGTTACTCATTGTAAACTTAAAGAGGATTTTGAGCACCTTGACCTTGGCTACAAGAATGTCAAAGGAGAGCTCACCAAACTCTCTAAGTCTCATGAGGAACTTCAAGCTACTCATGCAGAGTCTCTAGTTTCTACATGCTCCTCTCATATTGATAATGATGCTTGTGCCACTAACTCTATCTTGTGTGAAGCACCGATGTTGAAAGAAAATGCTGAGCTAAGGACTCGACTTGATTTGCTAACTAGCAATTATGGGAAATTGGAAGAAAGTTATGAAAACCTCTCAGGCACTCATGAGGATCTTCTAATCTCTCATTATGGGCTAAAGTTAGCTCATGAGGCTATGTTCACCAAGGTAAAATCGTGTGAGTCTCATGTGGATATTAGCACATCTTCTACTCAAAATGCCTTATTGCCATGTGCTAGTCCTTGCAATTCCTCTCTACATGATATTGATACACCTCATGATGAATTGCTCACCTTGTCTTGTTGCTCTAACCATGAAGTTTCTACTTCCACTTCTCCTCTTGTTTCTAGTCTTGAAACTAACCATGTAGAGGAAATTAATGAGCTCAAGGCCCAAGTCACTAATTTGAAGAAAGAATTGGAAAAGTGTGATGATGGACATAGTTTTCACTCCAACAAGAAGAAATCCATGAACAAGAAAATGGGGCAAGACAAAGCCAAGAATGAGTCCAACATTTCTTGCTTTAAGTGCAAAAAGGTTGGACATCACGTGAGATATTGTCCACTAAAGAAAAGGGCTTATAAAGGGAAGCTACATGGGAAGCGGCCTCAAGCCCAATCTCAAGTTCAACCTCAAGTTGAAGAATGGCCACTATCCATGATGAACCATGTTATTACTTCCCAAGTTGAGAAAGTAAAGAAGAAGAGAAGGGGAAGTACATGTTGCTATATTTGCCGTAAGAAGGGACACATAGCTTCATCATGTCCCAACGGTAACATCTCTAAGCCTCCAATTATCAATGATCATTATTCACTTAGGAAGGATATTGATGGTAATATGTTTGCCAAGTATGTTGGTGCCCAAAGTGGTTTGGAAGTGTATAAGACCATTTGGGTTACCAAGCCTATTGTTATTAACTTCTTAGGACCCAACGTGGTTGGGGACCATCGAGTTCAAAATTAATCAATAGGTGTGTGGAGGGCATTGGAGATTTGGCTAGTTCATGAAGAAAATTTTTTCTCGCCATTCATTATGGTTCAAACTAAGTCAAGTGAATTATCATCATATTTGTCATTCCAATGCTCCTCATGGCGGTAACTTGTATTTATATTGTCTACATTGAAAGTTACTAGCCCCCATGCATGTTTAGGTTTTGTACCTAGCATGTGTTTGTATATGTTGTGTCTCCTAATATGCTTGATTTGTGTTATCTAGCATGTGTAGGTTGCAATGCATGTCATATATCTGTGTGTGTAGTCTCGAGCCTTCATTGCATTTTAGTTGCATCTTATTGGGCTCTTTTGAGATATTAATGGATCACCACATTATGGGGGAGTGATATGCTTTGTACATATCACAATCCTTGTTAATTGTGAAAAGTTATGGGATGCCACTTAGAATATATTTGAGATTATCTTATATCTCTGTGGCATGCAATGCCTTGTTTACATATGGCATTCTTGTGCGGTTTTGCCCATGGCTATCTTCAAAATCATATTCAGAAAATTGTTTGATTAAAGCTATTCCAATTGTTGCTTTACATGATGATCTATCTAATTGGAATGTTAATAATATACTATCCAAGCATTTGTTTATTTCTAAACTCTCATGTTATGCTTGTGTTAGTATAGATGATCATGTAGTTATGTGGTTTCTACGCCGAATGATAACTTGAAATACCATTTTGTTCGATTTCATCTTATTGGTTTATATGGTGTTATGGGAGTTGCTTATCTCATTGTTTATAGTTTCCTATATCTACTTGAGTGAGATATTCCTATGAGTATGTGTGCAATGCATATCTTATATGCTCATTGGTTTCCCTTGGTTCATATGTTGAACTTTGCATGCTATCATATGTTGATTTGTCACTTTGATTTATTTTGGACAGCATGAATGACTAATGATATTATTGGAAGCATTAATAGTTATGTGTTCATTTGTCCATTTTGTATCTCCCTGGATTTTGGTAGGCATGTGCATGCATAGTTACTATGTGTAAATTCACATGCCTTGTTTGCTTTATTTGATCCCATATCCCATATATGTATGGTAAATCCATCAAATTCTTAATAGCTAAGATGTTCATGAAATTCAAATTCATATCGATATGCACATACTTAAGTGGTTTTACCCTATGTGTTGTAGTTATGCTAACTACTTCGGACCCAATAAGTTTGGGGACCATATTGTACTTAAAATGTTTTAGGTACATTTGAGAAGCATTGGGTGCTTGGCTTATTCATGAAGGTGGTGGCACTATGAGGAAATTAGAGCCAAGCTTGGACATTTTATTGATCTACGACTTCGTACCAATTCTATCTCGGTAACAAGTATTTACTTCATGCATATATATAAAAATGGGGTGAACCTTGTGTAGGTTGCATCATGGCATGAATTTCTTGACTCGTTCCTGTGATACTTGTTTCCTTTCTCAAAGCATCCCAACTATGATCTCTTGTTGCTAGTTGTGATGTCTTTGTTGGTTGTGTGTTTGGAGTTCATTAATATACAATAAGATAATATTAAGCCATGTGATATGCTTTCAAGCAAAGATCTCAATTGTATATTTTATGACTCCCATTTGGATATCGTATTCTTTCCTTTTGTAACTATTTCATGTGTACATCCTTCTTTCTGGATATATATCACCATGATTGTCATCTACCTAGAATCTTATACACGTGAGAGAAGTTACATCTCTAGTTGATATCCCTATTCTTTCATGTCCACCGTTTCATTCTCGGTTTATATCTTTGGTGGCTTCGTGGAAGCATTCATTGTATGAGTGCATGTCTTACCTATTTGCATCTTAGTGCACTCATGTTTGGTGAAGTTTGTTATCCTCGTGCTTGTCTTGACAAGCCTATTATTTCCTATCTTCACCATGGGTTGTCACAAGCTTTGATTTTTAATTTGCTAATAGTGAGCTTGTGAACCCATTTGCTTGATGTGTGTGTGACCTGCTTAACTTCGTGTGTGTGGGAAGGACATGTCTCGCACCTTGTATCTCATTTACTCAAGACTATATATGTTGATGCTTAACTCTCATCCTTATATTAGTCTTCTCAAGTGCTTTGTCGTGACTCACTCACATCGTTTTGGTTGTGCCTATTATTAGGTTGCCTCATTTACATGTTGCTCAACCATATCTTTGTTCCAATTACTAGGCTTCTTTTCATATCTATGCTTCCTTGAAATTGTTTGTGTTCCTATTGATTTTGGGGGAGTGATGATCCTATTTTGTGCACTTGTATCCAAATAAAAAAAATCTAAATAGTGCACAAATCATGGGGAGCTTCTCTATTTTCCTTAGAACACTCATTTGCTCAAATCATAATATTCTTTTATCCTTTCGGCTCGTCGGATCTTTTGATTGCTTGCGTCACTTTGTGTTATGCAAATGACAATTTGTGCCATGTGCTTTGTGCCATGTGCCTTGCTCTTATGCCAGGCTCAAAGTTATATAACAGTGGATTCACCTGTGGATATTGTAAGTGCATCTAGTGCCACCCCTAGTTGGTTTTGGAGTATTGACGACAAAGTTGGTTGAGGGACTAATGCGTTTGTGAGAATTGCAGGATAACACAGGTAGTGTCCCTCATTGATTCGGTTTACCTACCAGAGATGACCCCTAAAAATGTATGAACAGTGAAGACAATGGTGGTATGAGAAGATATTCATATTGAAGACTATGACATGAGAAGACATTGAGTGAAGACTATGGAACGCGAAGACTGTGTGGTTTCGTTGTTTCCTTTTTCTTCTTTGTTGAGTCATAGGAACCACCGTACTGTTAAGTGGGGTCCAAGTGAACTAAGTCAGAGTGACTGAAGTGATGCTCAACTCAAATCCTATGTCTTCGAGCGAAGACAATGAGAGCAAATCTTATCCAGAGTTAGATGAGTCAGCTTTGCTTGTAGCCCAAGTAAAGTTGTCGTGTGTGTTTGAAATCTGACCGTTGGAACACGTGTCAGTTCCTTAGTGACCCAGGGTCATTTCGGACAAATCAGGTCGGGTTGCCTTGTGGCTATAAATAACCCACCCCCTACACCATAAATTGGTGGCTGCTCAAAGTTAGTATACGGCTTTTGTCGTTTGAGAGCAACCCACCTCGAAGCATTTGAGAGAGAGAAATCCTTGCGAGGACAAAGCCCAAACACCCAGAGCCAAAGAGTGTTAGGCATCACTGAAGTATTTCTGTCTGTGTGACCTGAAGACTTATTACACTTGAGGACTGTGCATCCTCCAGCCGGTTAGGCGTCGCGTTCTGAGCATCCAAGAGTCATTGTGGATTGCTGGGTGAACGAAGTCTGTGAAGGTTTGGAAGTCTACCTTGAAGACTTACCAGAGTGATTGGGCGAGGACTAAGTGACCTAAGATCAAGGGGAATAAGGTGAAGACACGGTCTTCTGAGTTGAATCTCAGCCTGCCCAACCAGACGTACAATTGTCACAGCAACTGGAACTGGTCCAACAAATCCTGTGTCTTCAACAAGTGACTGGTTCTATCTCTTCCCTCCTTTACCTTGAGTTTGTCTTCATGAAGTCTTTGCTTATCTGTCTTATCTGATTGACTACAATTGTTGATTGGCTTCATACTATCTTCCATCCCGATCCTACTACCTAGCTCCTATAGTCTTCGTACGTTAACGCTATTGCATACTTTGACTATGGCTCGCTTGTTGTAGTTCATCTTCCGCTACATATCAATTAGGTTATTTCTATTGTTTGTCTTCAAAACTTCCACGTTTTGAAGACTTTGATAAAAATCGCCTATTCACCCCCCTCTAGTCGATAACTAGCACTTTCAATTGGTATCAGAGCAAGGCACTCCCTTGTTCTGTGTGATTCGGTTTAACCACCTGGAGTTTAGCTATGTCGACTGCAGGGATAATCAAAGTCTCCGCTGCTTGCCTCGTGTTCGATGGAATAGAATATCCCTACTGGAAGAATAAGATGCGCATGCATCTTGAAGCCATTGATGTCGACCTCTGGTATGTCGTCAAGAATGGCGCTCCCAAAACTGGTGAAGGTGTCACCCCTACTGATGTCAAGAAGTTCATTCAACTGGACTCGACTGCAAAGAACATCATTTGTGGTCATCTGACCAAAGGACAGTATGGCCGTGTGAGTGCTCTGGAAACGTCAAAGCTAGTCTGGGACTGGCTGTCCAAGGTCAATGAAGGTGTCTCTACACAGAGAGACCAGAGGAGCAGTGTTCTTCGCAATCTCTTCAATCGCTTCAAGAGAAACGACAATGAAAATGTCCAGCTCACGTTTGATCGCCTCACTGACATCACAAACGAGCTTCAGGCTCTCGGTGCCACTGAGATTACCAAGCATGAAATTGTCAAAACACTGCTGAGATCACTTGACACCTCCTTTGACACCCTTGCCCTCATGATACAAGAACGTCCTAACTTCAAGACACTCGATCCGTCTGATATACTTGAGAGGCTCAACACACATGAGTTCCAGCTTTCTGAGAAAAGAGATATCTATGGCCCCTACTATGGCCAAACTCGTGCTTTGAAGGCAAAAGTTGTTTCCTCATCTGAAGAAGAAGAATCTGACTGCGGTTCTGACGATCCTGAAGACATTGGAAGGGAGCTTGCTATGCTTGTGAAGAAGTTCCAGAAATTCACCAAGAAGAAGGGCTTCAGAAAGTCTTCACGATCCAGTTCAAGAAATGATGAAGCTTCCACTCAAGACAACAAGAAGAGAACATGTCACAAGTGTAAGAAGCCTGGGCACTACATCTCTGAGTGTCCTCAGTGGGACAACGAGAAGAAAAAGAAGAAGAGCAAGGAATATGACTCGGATGACAAGAAGAAGAAGAAATCATCAAAGTCTTCTTCCAAGTTCACATCAAAATCCTCATCTCATAAGAAGAGCTCATCTGGCAAGGCTCGTGCTTTTGTTGGCAAGGAAATGGATTCAGAGGAGGAGTCTGCTTCTGAGGAGGCAGAGGTGGAATCTGAAGCTGAGTCCGACTCTGGCGTTGCAAGTCTGGCTTTGGCCACAACCTACGTCGCAAAGTCCATCTTCAACTCTGAAGACAATGACTCCCACACCAACGCTGATGATGACAAGGATGATCCTGCTCCCACCTACTGCTTCATGGCACGCGGTGCCAAGGTAAAATCACGCGATGCTTACTGAAAGTGCTAGTATCGACTAGAGGGGGGGGGGGTGAATAGGCGATTTTTGTGAAAGTCTTCAAAACTTGGAAGTTTTAGAAGACAAACAGCAGAAATAACCTAGTTGATATGCAGCGAAAGATAAACTACCTTAAGCGAGCCATAGTCAAGTATGCAATGATGTGAAAGTACAGGACTAATAGCAGCTAAGTAGTAAGGATCAGGATGGAAGATAGTATGAAGCCAATTAACAGTAGTAGTCAAACAATGAAGTCAAACAGATAGACATATGGGCAATGACTTCATGAAGACAAACTTAAGTAAAGGAGGGAAAGGGATAGAACCAGTTGCTTGTTGAAGACACAGGATTTGTTGGACCAGTTCCAGTTGCTGTGACAACTGTACGTCTGGATAGGGAGGCTGAGATTTAACTCAGAAGACCGTGTCTTCACCTTATTCCCCTTGAGCTAAGGACACCCAGTCCTCGCCCAATCACTCTGGTAATTCTTCAAGGTAGACTTCCAAACCTTCACAGACTTCGTTCACCGGCAATCCACAATGACTCTTGGATGCTCAGAACGCGATGCCTAACCGGCTGAAGGATACACAGTCCTCAAGTGTAATAAGTCTTCAGGTCACACAGACAGAAAGACTTCAGTGATGCCTAACACTCTTTGGCTCTGGGTGTTTGGGCTTTGTCCTCGCAAGGATTTTTCTCTCTCTCAAATGCTTCGAGGTGGGTTTCTCTCAAACGACAAAAGCCGTGTATAAACTCTAAGCAGCCACCAATTTATGGTGTAGGGGTGGGCTATTTATAGCCACTTGGCAACCCGACCTGATTTGTCCAAAATGACCCTGGGTCACTAAGGAACTGACACGTGTTCCAATGGTCAGATTTCAAACACACGCGGCAACTTTACTTGGGATCCAAGCAAAGCTGTCTCATCCAGCTCTGGATAAGGTTTGCTCTCATTGTCTTCGCTCGAAGACATAGGATTTGAGTTGAGCATCACTTCAGTCACTCTGACTTAGTTCACTTGGACCCCACTTAACAGTACGGTGGTTCCTATGACTCAACAAAGAATAAAAGGAAGCAACGAATCCACACAGTCTTCGTGGTCCATAGTCTTCACGCAATGTCTTCTCATGTCATAGTCTTCAATATGAATATCTTGTCATACCACCATTGTCTTCAATGTCTTCATACATTTTTAGGGGTCATCTCCGGTAGGTAAACCGAATCAATGAGGGACACTACCTGCGTTATCCTGCAATTCTCACAAATGCATTAGTCCCTCAACCAACTTTGTCGTCAATACTCCAAAACCAACTAGGGGTGGCACTAGATGCACTTACAATCTCCCCCTTTTTGGTGATTGATGATAAAGTGGTTGAAGTTTTCAACGGGGATAAATATGTGAAATTGTAAGGATAGGAAATAGTCTTCATAAGTTGCAAGGGCTCCCCCTGAAGATGTGCATGTAAGTAATTTGCTTTTGGAATGCAAATGCACATTGCAGGTTGTACTTGTGGAGATCCACTTCAACTTATGAAGATAATTTATCATGCATGAACTGATATAGCAAGTAGAATGACATGCATAATGAAAAATGGACGTCTACAGAATGATCTAAGTGCGGAAGTTATCATCGCATATGCGGAATTTATCATCGCATCACAATGAAGCAAATAAGTAGCAGACAACCATCAAGTTTAGGTGTTACAACTCAGAGAACCAAATGTTTCAAAAGGCAAGAGTTGTAAGCACGCAGCAAAATATAATGCAACCGCCCATATGAACCCGCTTGAAGACTATCAACTCATACGCTTCTCCCCCTATTGTCAGTAAGGACCAAAAAGGTTTGAAGACATAGAGCATCTACTCGTCAACATGAGTAGGTGAAGCAGCAGGGTTGTCGTTGTTGGGTGGCGGTGCATATGAACTTGGTGCAGTGTCGATGCGTGCAATAGTAGGAGGTGGTGAAGTAGCATCATCTTCATCATCGATCACTCTGGCATTTACCGTTGCCGCGGAGGAAGAATATTCAGAGTCTTCAAGAGATGGAGTACGACGTAGGACAACAGTCCGTGGAGGAGTGGAGTCAAACTGGAATCTTTCATTGAAGCCATCGTCTTAAAGATCAGCTTCAGCACTGAGCAGGGTCAAACTCTTCCATGATCGCCGGCAAGTTTCATGAGCAACAAAGGCATTCTTGGTGGCAAGGTTGCGAATGCGATTGACATCCACCAAGAGGCTTTGCATCTGTCTCTTGAGCTAGAAATGATGCTTATCCTATTTCTGATGAAGGGCCACAAGAAGTTCTCGGTCATTGAGAACGCGAGAACGCTTCCGAGGCCTTTGTGCAATGGTGCTTTCAGTGGCTTCAGTGGGTGCTCGATGAGGCAGACGAGTGTTTCCAGCCAAAGGATAGATTCGAGTCGCTGCTTGAACACTTTCAATAGGCTGAGTGAAGCTTTGGTGCTCGGCATTCTAAAGACAAAGAGGCCTCTTGGCAGGGTCAGAGTATATAGCTTCAATTGACATATCAACCTCTGGCAGAAAGATCATATGATTGCGAGTAGAGGGCTGATAGTTGACAGATGAGTGTCTTTTGATGAGGTGCATGACCCATGGAGCATAAAACTTCAGACCAAATAGGTTAGAGCCGGAAGCAGCAAGTTGCCTGATGAAGAACTCTTGAGTGTTGAAGCTGATGCCATTGAGAATATTGAAGACCAAAGTCTTCATAGCTCCTTCAAGCTTGGCCGCTGATGAATGTCCTTTGACAGGCCATAGAGTTCGCCTGATGATATGATATATGGTGCGAGGCAGATACTCAAGGTCTTCAACAAAGAAATCTGTTGGATATTCAGCGTCAGATGGCAAGGGCTTCATCATGCTCAACATCTGGCTCATATTGGGTTCTAGCTTATGGAAGATACTCTCTATAGCATTGCGGTGTAGCAGACAGTCAGGTTCATATAGTTCTCCAGGAGTGGCTAGCCCTGTAAGCTCGATGATATCCATAGCTTTGGCTTCATGATGAACATTTTTGGTCATCCACTCGAGAACCCATGTCTTCGTATCTCTGTTGTAGCCGCGAATGTGCAGAGTAGCATAGAATTGAAGCAATAGCTCTTCATTCCAGTGTTCTTTATCTGTGACAAAACTGAGCAGCCCAGCATCATGAAAGCAGTCAAGTGCTTCTTCTAAGCAGGGCAGTCCAGTAATGGCTTCAGTGTCGAGGCGCATATGAGGGAAAATGCGCCCTTGATCATACAGAACACAGGAGTAATAGCTTCACTGCTGATGACTCCAGAACCGATCTGATGATATTCTTGGCTTCGTGTAGGGGTTCTTTGAGCTGTCAAAGAATGTGTTGTGGCTCTTGAAGCCATTTGCATTGAAAGACCCGACAGATGTGGCAGTACCTGGAAACCTTGGCAGTCTTGGCTTTGGCTTCTGGACCTAAGGCCTATGCTCTATGTGATAGTCAAATTGAGGACCAGAGACAATAGGCGGAGGGACCAGAACGGGCCATCTTACTGTGATTAGCTCGCCATGGTTGTATGCTTGCTCGATTGTATAGGGCCTTGGGGGCGGAACAGGAGCAGTGGCAGCAGCTGAGGCTTCAGGCTGCACAACAGGTGCTTCAGGAGCAGTTGCCTCATTAGCTTCAGGTGCAGTGGCCTCATTAGCTTCAGGCACACTAGTTGGGTCAAGCTCCACATTAGCTTCAGCCATGACAACGTCATTGGCTTCACTTGCGTTGGTTGTGGCAGCTTCAGGATTTTCAACCTCCACTTTAGGAGCTGGAGGGTCAGGCATAGACACGTTCACTTCATGAACTGTTTCTTCATGCATGGGGGGAGTTTGGACACGTTCTTGTTGACGTTCCTCATTGGCTGATGCAGCCAGATTGTCTTCAACAGCTTGTGCTTCAGACACAGAGACATTCACAGTTGGAGTGACTTCAGAGAACACTTGACATGCAACAGGTTGACGGTGCACTTCTCCTTCTGGAACGCTCGGAAGAGGGACTTGAGGCCTTGGTCCTTTGCGAAGCCTTTGTAGTACAGGCGACGCCTTTGGATATGGAGTGGGCAGGTCCTCATCCTCTTCAACTTGTACGGATGGTGTGGTTTGTTGTTGTTGGGGAGTACTGGGGGAGTCTTGTTGCTGTGGGTGATCAGCCCACGATGCATCCTGAGCAATTGGCGTCAGAGGACGACCAATGCTGATGTTTTTGCTGTTCGTATGAACAGGCGATGATACCACATTATATTCGATCTGAGGAAGAACTTCATCATTTTCAACATTGTCATCATGACCAATGTCTTCAGCAGCGGTGGATTCAGCTGCTTGTATATCTTCAGCTTCAGGAGCCTCTGTGGAAGCAGGCTCATGAACAGTCATGCGAAGTTCTTGGGATGCAGATGTAGGACGAACCACTGAGATGGGTTCAACAACAAGTGGCTCTGTGGGAGCAGCCCGACTCTTCTTGGTCTTGCGCTTCTTCTTGGAGGGAGCGGCATCAGAGGCTTCGGTGTTCTTCCTCTTTCTAGCTTCAGCCTCGGCAGCCCTCGTCTTCTTCTGTTCATAAGCGGTTGTGGTGACCTTTGGCTTCGAGCCAGTCATGTTGCTCGGGAAGATAATGCGTGGGGCTTCTTGGCTTGAAGGTGCAGGCTGGTCAGCAGAAAGCTTCTTCTTTTTCTTTGCAGCCATCCTGGGGACAATGCCAGGACGGCCAAGTGACTTGCGCTTCTCAGCCTCATTGTAGGCAAGCACACACTTATCAGCCAAACGCATCATGCGCTCACGAGAGCCTTGAGCTTCTTGGCGCTTCTTCAGAAAAGCTTCTTTAAGCTCATGCAGCATGACTTTGAAGTTTCAGACGTCTTGAACACTTAGCTTGGCCACATGCTTCTTGAATTGAGCCTTCTCATAATCAATCTTGTTCTTGAGCTCAACGATTCGCCGAGCGAGAGCCAGCTCAGAAGCAATGGCACCATTGAAGGCGACACTGAGGCCAATGGGAAGCTGTAAATCTTCAAAGCTGACATTGGGGGTGTCGAACCACTCATCAATGAAATTGTGGATGATGGCCTCATCAAAGAGAGGCAAGTTGTTGAAGATTTCTGCTTCTTCCTTGCTCTTTATCAGCTGCTCAAGAGCATCATCAGCAAGATCTTCATCACTTGACAGATCAATGGGTTCTTCACGCAGAATGGTGGCAGGAGTCAAGGCTTGATCAGTATGCCTGACAAGTTGCTTTTTTCTTCTCCGTCTTCTTGGAGATACGAGATTGATCTTCAGACTGCACATTGGCTTCAGGAGGTGCAGTGGCCAGAGGCTTCGCGCGTAAAGCTTTTGGAGGTGCTGATGTAGAAGCCTTTAGCTGCTTTTGCTTCTGTGGCTTCGAAGGAGGAGCTGGGGCTTCATCAGTGTCAGCATCATTATCAGAATGATCTACCTTGGCACCTTGGACCAAGATGTAAGTGATGAGGGCATCAAGGTTTGTAAAGGGGCCAATTCTGTTTTCTTCAGCTTCACGTGTGCCATCATCACGGGGAGCAGAGGGACTAGGATTGAAATCTAATCCCCGTGACTTCTTGTTTTCCTTTGCCGAAGCCTTAGCAAACTGGAAGTTGCGCTTGAAGAGATTGTCGTCACGACACCAGAGCAATGATGATGGGTCGGCTTCTTCAGGCTGTGGCCCACGGACCATGCAAGGATAGAATTCTTGTGCAATGGCTTCAACTTTGTTCTTGGGGGGAAGGCCTCGATAGAGAATATCACCCCAAGGG
Organism: Triticum dicoccoides; assembly: GCF_002162155.2. NCBI lineage: Eukaryota > Viridiplantae > Streptophyta > Magnoliopsida > Poales > Poaceae > Triticum > Triticum dicoccoides. The sequence continues at coordinate 157,385,596 of NC_041383.1, read as the reverse complement.
CTCTTGATAGCATTTTTCTCTGCGTACTCCTGGGTGACGAACTTGTACTTGTACCACTGTTCAGCCCAATAGCGTCGAATCCATTGGATTCGAGTCTTGCGCTGATTGTAATCTTCTTCAGGATCTGTTTTATTCATTTTTGCCAGATCATCAGGCAGATCCCTTGATGTTCCCCCACGATGCTGTCTGCCACCCTTCCTTGCTGATTTGTCTGCAGCCATGAACTTCAAGCTGAATGGCTTCAATACGTTCAGAGGCTTCAGAGATTTACGCTTGCTAGTCAAGCAGGAACTGGCTTCAGGAGAATTGATATGATGCTGTAAGTATTCTGCAAACGAATGCAGACTATGAGAACCAAGGGATTCTCCCACGGACATGTACCTGTGACAGCATTAGAGATGCGAGGGAAGGGGAAGAGGTCATATGCATTCTCAGAAGATTTTGAAGATAAATTAGTTTGAAGATATTGACCTCATGATGCGAAGACATTCACTTATATAGGTGAGTTGGTTCCAGATTTGTACCAATCCGTGAATGAGTACAAGTGAGGAATCAAACTAGACAGGAAATCTAAGTGAATTGACTCGGCAGTATGAGATGCAGACATAATAGATCTAACATTGAATAGGTAGAAACTACTTTTGGTAAGCAGGATGAATCTTGAAGATCAAAAAGGTGGTAAAAATAGAGTTATAATTACCGCACGAAGAACTGCTAGATGGGAAGAGTAGGAGACCGAGCAGTTCAGCCCACCGTGCCCTAACTTGGCGACGGAGGACACCTACGGCGACGGCGGAGAGGACGATGTCCGCGGCCGGCGTGAGGACAGCGTCGGAGAAGTCGCGGTAGCTAAGCGCTTCGTCGCCGGCGTCGTCGCGAGCTAGCGGTGGCGCTAGGGTTTTGATGAGGTGGAGAGGTGGAAGAAGGATTTCTTGACCGCAGGGGAAAAGTATTTATAAGTAGGTGAGAGACACAGCGCAATTACGCTGGTGCCCCTGGCGGTTCACATCTGAGGGGTACGTGGCAAGCATGCAACATACTTAGAATTGTCCCACGTTCCCACGCCCGCCAGGCATGTCAGAGAGTTGTTCTGGCTTCTCCGGATTTCAATAATAAAGATAAGTCATTTAAAATAGATTTAATGTTTGTCTCTTTGCCTTCTGCTGACTAGGACGCAGAGAAGACATTCGACAGTTCCATTAGAATGCATATGATTTGGACAGATAGAGTTTGAGATAGGAAGCATAGAGAGGTTAGGGTCCGATCACATTCACTTAGTTCAAAAGATCCAATCTTGAAGACATAGCTATAAGTGAATGATGTAGAGGACAAAACACTAGTATATATATATATCAGAAAGCAATCAAATCATCATAGTGTAGAAGATCATGAAGATAAATTGAAACTGAAGGCAAACCAAATGCGAAGTTATTGCAATATAACGCCATGAGTGAAACACTTCAAACAGAGAAAGTTGGTGGTGGCGTTACCCACCGTATAGGAAGTATTAGACCCAGACATGGCGCACAATTATCGTGGCGCTCCGAAGTCAAATTCCATGTTAATGTATTCACACTCAGAGTGTAAATCTTCATTGATTGAAGATATACATTACTTTGTGTGTTGCACATCTAAGTCATCAACATGCATAAGTGTTAGGATGTGTGCCTGATCACAGGACATTCGAGGATTCCAAGATATTTAGCTCACACCGTAACTTGCAAAACCTTTTCTCATCCAAGGGCTTTGTGAAGATATCTGCCAGCTGCTCTTCAGTGTTGACGTGCATGATATCTATATCTTTCTTCATAACATGATCTCTGAGAAAGTGATGACGTATTTCAATGTGCTTTGTCTTCGAGTGCTGGACTGGATTGTTAGCTATCTTGATAGCACTTTCGTTGTTGCAGAAGAGAGGTACTTGTTTCAGGTTGATGCCATAATCCTTGAGAGTTTGCTTCATCCATAGAAGCTGAGCACAACAGGATCCAGCAGCAATGTATTCAGATTCAGCAGTTGAGAGTGATACACAGTTCTGCTTCTTTGAAGACCAACAGACAAGTGATCGACCAAGTAAATGACATGTGCCTGCTGTAGACTTGCGATCCACCTTGTCACCAGCATAATCAGCATCCGAGAATCCAACCAAATCAAATTTTGAGCCCTTGGGATACCATAATCCGAGTGTTGGGGTGTAAGCCAAATATCGAAGAATTCGCTTCACAGCTAAGTGATGCGATTCCTTTGGTGCCACTTGGAATCGAGCACACATGCAAACACTAAGCATAATATCTGGCCTAGATGGACATAAATAAAGCAAAGAACCAATCATGGAGCGGTATACCTTTTGATCGAACTCTTTACCATTGTCGTCGGGACCAAGATGGTGTTTGGCTGGCATTGGCGTCGTGTAGCCTTTGCAGTCTTCCATTCCAAACTTCTTCAGACAATCTTTGAGGTGTTTTTCTTGAGATATGAAGATGCCATTTTGTTGCTGACAAATTTGAAGACCAAGGAAGAACTTCAGCTCACCCATCATGGACATTTGATATTCATCTTGCATCATGTACCCAAACTCATCACTGTACTTCTAGTTGGTGCAGCCGAAGATTATGTCATCCACATATATTTAGCACACAAACAGTTCACTATCATATGTCTTAGTGAAGAGTGTGGGATCGAGGGATCCAGGTTTGAAGCCTTTGCTCTTCAGGAAGTCTTTGATTGTATCATACCAGGCACGAGGAGCTTGTTTGAGGCCATACAGTCTTTGTTTAGCTTGTACACCATATCAGGATGTTTTGGATCTTCAAAGCTAGGTGGTTGTGCGACTTATACTTCTTCTTCAATCTTGCCATTGAGAAATGCACTCTTTACATCCATTTGATATAGCAAGATGTTGTGATGATTAGCGTAGGCTAGCAATATGCGAATAGCTTCAAGTCTAGCAACAGGAGCAAATGTTTCATCGGAGTCAATTCCTTCAACTTGAGTATATCCTTGAGCCACAAGACGTGCTTTGTTTCTGACAACTTGACCATGCTCATCTTGCTTGCTTCGATATATCCACTTTGTTCCAATAATGTTATGCTTGCGAGGGTCAGGGCGCTTGACCAGTTCCCAAACATTATTCAGCTTGAACTGTTGAAGTTCTTCTTGCATGTCTTGAATCCATTCGGGTTCCATAAAAGCTTCAGCAACTTTCTTGGGTTCTGATATTGACACAAATGAAAAGTGCCCACAGAAGTTTGCTAACTGTGTTGCTCTTGAGCGAGTAAGCGGACCAGGCGCGTTGATGCTGTCAATTATCTTCTCGATTTGTACTTCATTTGCAACACGAGGATGAACAGGACGAAGATTTTGCTTTGGCTAATTATTGTCATCATTGGGAGGATTGTCTTCGATCTGAGCAGTGTCTTCAGGTTGATTTGGTGCAGAGATGATAAGTTCCTCTTCAGGCTGTGCTTCAGAAGGCATGATTTCACCAGTTCCCATCAGCTTGATAGATTCACTTGGAGGAGCTTCATCTAGTGTACTTGGCAGAATTTCTCTTTGTGAACCATTGGTTTCATCAAATTTCACATCCACTATTTCAACGATTTTGTAGTGGAAGAGGTTGAAGACTCTGTAAGAGTGCGAATCCTTTCCATAGCCAAGCATGAAGCCTTCGTGAGCTTTGGGTTCAAATTTTGACTTGTGATGGGGATCCTTGATCCAGCACCTAGCACCAAAGACTCTGAAGTAGCTGACATTTGGCTTCTTGCCAGTAAGGAGCTCATAGGATGTTTTGCCCAGAAGCTTGTGGATGTAAACACGGTTGATGATGTGACAGGCTGTATCAATAGCTTCAGGCCAGAACTTTCTTGGTGTCTTGTATTCATCTAGCATTGTTCGAGCCATCTCAATGAGAGTTCTGTTTTTGCGCTCAACAATGCCATTTTGCTGAGGTGTGTACGGAGCAGAGAACTCATGAGTGATTCCCATTGTATCCAGATACAGATCAAGTCCTGTGTTCTTGAATTCAGTGCCATTGTCACTTCTGATATGCTTGATCTTCACACCATAATTGTTCATTGCTCGATTTGTGAAGCGCCTGAAGGCATCTTGCACTTCAGTCTTGTAAATAATTATATGAACCCATGTGTATCTTGAGTAGTCATCAACAATGACGAAGCCATAGAGACAGGCAGTTGTTGTGAGGGTGGAGTAGTGAGTAGGTTCAAATAAGTCCATGTGTAATAGCTCAAAGGGTTGAGATGTTGTCATGATTGTCTTCGAGGGGTGCTTTGCCCTTGTCATCTTTCCAGCTTCACAGGCACCACACAGATGATCCTTCTTGAACTTGACATCTTCGATGCCAATGACATGCTTCTTCTTGACAAGTGAGTGTAAGTTCCTCATGCCAGCATGTCCTAGCCTTCGATGCCAGAGCCAGCACTCTGAAGCTTTTGTGAGAAGACATATGACAAGCTGTGGACCTGCTGAGAAATCTACCACATATAGATCATCTTTCCTATATCCTTCAAAGACTAGAGATTTGTCAGATTCCATTAGTACAAGGCAACGATATTTTCCAAATAGCACAATCATGTTTAAGTCACAAAGCATTGAGACAGACATTAAGTTGAACCCAAGGGATTCAACAAGCATCACTTTATCCATGTGTTGATCCCTAGAGATTGCAACTCTACCTAGACCCAATACTTTGCTTTTACCAGTGTCAGCAAATGTGATTTGACTCTTGTCGGATGGACGTAAGGTTGAGTCCATGAGAAGACTTCGATCACCAGTCATATGATTAGTGCATCCGCTGTCAATAATCCATTCTAAAGCTTTTGGTGACATGCCCTACAGTGCAGTTAGGAGGATAGGCTTCACAAGGTATGTTGTGAAGCATAAGCATTTTATGCATACTAGGATTATCACAGCATAGATCAAGATTAGAACACACAGTATGACAGATAAGAGATTCATATGTGGAATACATAGTAAGTCATTTTATCATGCGTCCCTTTATGTTTTAGGTCCCCAACAATAATATCGGACGCCATTGATTGCTGGCTGGAGACCACATTCTGCAAAAGAGAGTTAATTCTTCTTCACCACCCACATTTTCAGGGGTGGCTTAGAAGCAATGAGTCTAAGTGCAGCATCTGAGAATTTTGGCTTTGAAGCCCTAGCAAATAGCCTTGCAGGAAATGAATGATACTCATGTGAATAAGCAGAAAAGTTCTTAGTTCTATGAACATAGCGGTTTGAAGACACATGCTCATATTCATGAGTCTAAGTATGATTTCCCTGCAAAACATTGGCGTTAGGGTGACTCAAGTGAGTCCTGTGTTCGTAAGTAGCCGTTGGACCATATGATGCCTTTGGTCTGGGGTTTGTCTTCTTCCCTGGTGGTGTCATGATGACATTCACTGGAAGATTCTCAAGGCAGCTTTTGGGAACCCAGATCTTCTTCATAGGAGGTCCATTTCTGCAGTTAGTACCAATATACCTGGCAAACACTTCACCATTCTGATTTTTGAACAGTTTATAGTTTGCATCAAAGGATTCATCAATGATAATAGGATTAGCACAGGTAAATCCAGATAAAGTGGATGGATCCACTGAAGGTTCCTTTGCAGCAACCCATGTGGTTTTGGGATACTTCTCAGGCTTCCAATAGGAACCATCAACATTCATTTTCCTCTCGAACCCAACACCCTCTTTCCTAGGGTTTCGGTTCAGAATCTGCTTTTTGAGGACATCGCAGAGTGTCTGATGTCCCTTCAAACTTTTGTACATCCCTGTTTCAAGCAATGTCTTCAACCTAGCATTTTCATCAGCAATACTAGTGGTATCCTCCGCAGAGGGGTTAGTAACCACATCATTAGTTGAAGACAATGAAATAGCAGGAGCAGTGGAACATTCAGCAACAGATGTAGCGTTATCACGCTCAATGCATTTTAAACATGGTGGTTCAAATCCATCCTAAGCGGGACTGATCTGTTGAGCGCGAAGTGACTCATTCTCTGTTTGAAGGTCTTCATGAGTCGCTTTCAATTTCTCAAGCTCTTGCTTCCTTTGAAGATAATCATAGGAGAGCTTTTCATATGTGGTTGAGAGCGTCTCATGAAGACTTTCAAGTTCTTGGTACTTAGCATGAAGATTTTTTATGTCTTCTACTAAGGAATGTGAACATGTCATTTCCGCGTCCAACAGGTCATCTCTTTTGTCTAAAAGTTTTTGAGTATGTTCCATAGCCCTTTGTTGTTCAGTAGCAATTTTAGCAAGTGTTTTGTAGCTGGGTTTAGATTCACAATCAGAGTCATCTTCACTTGATGTTTGAAAGTAAGCATCGCGTGATTTTACCTTGGCACCGCGTGCCATGAAGCAGTAGGTGGGAGCAGGATTGTCCATGTCATCAGCTTCAGCGTTGGTGTGGAAGTCATTTCCTTCAGTGTTGAAGATGGACTTGGCAACATAGGCTGTGGCTAGAGCCAGACTCGCAACGCCAGGGTCGGACTCCTCTCCAGATTCCACGTCCGCCTCCTCCGAAGTAGACTCCTCCTCTGAATCCATTTCCTTGCCAACAAAAGCACGAGCCTTGCCAGATGAGCTCTTCTTGTATGATGAAGACTTGGAAGAAGACTTAGAAGACTTTGAGGATTTCTTTTTCTTCTTGTCATCGGAATCATATTCCTTGCTTTTCTTCTTCTTCTTCTTCTCATTTTCCCATTGTGGACACTCAGATATGTAGTGACCGGGTTTCTTGCACTTGTGGCAGGTTCTCTTCTTATGATCATGGGTGGAAGCTTCATCATTCCTTGAGCTGGATCGTGAAGACTTTCTGAAGCCTTTCTTCTTGGTGAATTTCTTGAACTTCTTCACAAGCATAGCAAGCTCCCTTCCAATGTCTTCAGGATCATCAGAACCGCAGTCAGATTCTTCTTCTTCAGATGAGGAAACAACTTTTGCCTTCAAAGCATGAGTTTGGCCATAGTTGGGGCCATAGATATCTCTTTTCTCAGAAAGCTGGAACTCATGTGTGTTGAGCCTTTCAAGTATATCAGACGGATCGAGTGTCTTGAAGTCAGGACGTTCTTGTATCATGAGGGCAAGTGTGTCAAAGGAGCTGTCAAGTGATCTCAGCAGTGTCTTGACGATTTCATGCTTGGTAATCTCAGTTGCGCCAAGAGCTTGAAGTTCATTTGTGATATCAGTGAGGCGATCAAACGTGAGCTGGACATTTTCATTGTCGTTTCTCTTGAAGCGATTGAAGAGATTGCGAAGAACACTGATCCTCTGGTCTCTCTGTGTAGAGACGCCTTCATTGACCTTGGACAGCCAGTCCCAGACTAGCTTTGACGTTTCCTGAGCACTCACACGGCCATACTGTCCTTTGGTCAGATGGCCACAGATGATGTTCTTTGCAGTCGAGTCCAGTTGAATGAACTTCTTGACATCAGTAGGGGTGACACCTTCACCAGTTTTGGGAACGCCATTCTTGATGACATACCAGAGGTCGACATCAATGGCTTCAAGATGCATGCACATCTTATTCTTCCAGTAGGGATATTCAGTTCCATCGAACATCGGACAAGCAGCGGAGACTTTGATTATCCCTGCAGTCGACATAGCTGAAACTCCAGGTGGTTAAACCGAATCACACAGAACAAGGGAGTACCTTGCTCTGATACCAATTGAAAGTGCTAGTATCGACTAGAGGGGGGCGTGAATAGGCGATTTTGTGAAAGTCTTCAAAACTTGGAAGTTTTAGAAGACAAACAGCAGAAATAACCTAGTTGATATGCAGCGGAAGATAAACTACCTTAAGCGAGCCATAGTCAAGTATGCAATGATGTGAAAGTACATGACTAATAGCAGATAAGTAGTAAGGATCAGGATGGAAGATAGTATGAAGCCAATTAATAGTAGTAGTCAAACAATGAAGTCAAACAAATAGACATATGGGCAGTGACTTCACGAAGACAAACTTAAGTAAAGGATGGAAAGGGATAGAACCAGTTGCTTGTTGAAGACACATGATTTGTTGGACCAGTTCCAGTTGCTGTGACAACTGTACGTCTGGTTAGGGAGGCTGAGATTTAACTCAGAAGACCGTGTCTTCACCTTATTCCCCTTGAGCTAAGGACACCCAGTCCTCGCCCAATCACTCTGGTAAGTCTTCAAGGTAGACTTCCAAACCTTCACAGACTTCGTTCACCGGCAATCCACAATGACTCTTGGATGCTCAGAACGCGACGCCTAACCGGCTGGAGGATACACAGTCCTCAAGTGTAATAAGTCTTCAGGTCACACAAACAGAAAGACTTCAGTGATGCCTAACACTCTTTGGCTCTGGGTGTTTGGGCTTTGTCCTCGCAAGGATTTTTCTCTCTCTCAAATGCTTCGAGATGGGTTGCTCTCAAACGACAAAAGCCGTGTATAAACTCTGAGCAGCCACCAATTTATGGTGTAGGGGGTGGGCTATTTATAGCCGCTTGGCAACCCGACCTAATTTGTCCAAAATGACCCTGGGTCACTAAGGAACTGACACATGTTCCAACGGCCAGATTTCAAACACACGCGGCAACTTTACTTGGGCTACAAGCAAAGCTGACTCATCCAGCTCTGGATAAGGTTTGCTCTCATTGTCTTCGCTCGAAGACATAGGATTTGAGTTGAGCATCACTTCAGTCACTCTGACTTAGTTCACTTGGACCCCACTTAACAGTACGGTGGTTCCTATGACTCAACAAAGAAGAAAAGGAAGCAACGAATCCACACAGTCTTCGCGCTCCATAGTCTTCACGCAATGTCTTCTCATGTCATAGTCTTCAATATGAATATCTTCTCATACCACCATTGTCTTCAATGTCTTCATACATTTTTAGGGGTCATCTCCGGTAGGTAAACCGAATCAATGAGGGACACTACCTGCGTTATCCTGTAATTCTCACAAACACATTAGTCCCTCAACCAACTTTGTCATCAATACTCCAAAACCAACTAGGGGTGGCACTAGATGCACTTACACTTACTTTCAAACATCAAGTGAAGATGACTCTGATTGTGAATCTAAACCCAGCTACAAAACACTTGCTAAAATTGCTACTGAACAACAAAGGGCTATGGAACATACTCAAAAACTGTTAGACAAAAGCGATGACCTATTGGACGCGGAAATGACACATTCACAGTCCTTAGTTGAAGACATAAAAAATCTTCATGCTAAGTATCAAGAACTTGAAAGTCTTCATGAGACGCTCTCAACCACTTATGAAAAGCTCTCCTATGATTATCTTCAAAGGAAGCAAGAGCTTGAGAAACTGAAAGTGACTCATGAAGATCTTCAAAAAGAGAATGAGTCATTTTGCGCTCAACAGATCAGTCCCGCTCAGGATGAATTTGAACCACCATGCTTAAAATGCATTGAGCGTGATAACGCTGCCTCTGTTGCTGAGTGTTCCACTGCTGCTACTGTTGCTCTGTCTTCAAGTACTGATGTGGTAACTAACCCCTCATCTGAGGATACCACTACTATTGCTGATGAAAATGCTAGGTTGAAGACATTGCTTGAAACAGGGATGTATAAAAGTCTGAAAGGGCATCAGACACTTTGTGATGTCCTCAAAAAGCAGATTCTGAACCGAAACTCTAGGAAAGAGGGTGTTGGGTTCGAGAGGAAAATGAATGCTGATGTTTCCTACTGGAAACCTGAGCAGTATCCCAAAACCACATGGGTTGCTGCAAAGGAACCTTCAGTGGATCCATCCACTTTATCTGGCTTTACCTGTGCTAATCCTATTATCATTGATGAATCCTTTGATGCAAATTATAAACTGTTCAAAAATCAGAATGGTGAAGTGTTTGCCAGGTATATTGGTACTAACTGCAGGAATGGACCTCCAATGAAGAAGATCTGGGTTCCCAAAAGTTGTCTTGAGAATCTTCCTGTGAATGTTGTCATGACACCACCAGGGAAGAAGATAAACCCTAGATCAAAGGCGTCACATGGTCCAACGGCTTCATACGGAAACAGGACTCACCTGAGTCACCCTAACGCCAATGTTTTGCAGGGAAATCACACTCAAACTTATGTATATGAGTGTGTGTTTTCAAACCGCTATGTTCACAATACTAAGAACTTTTCTGCTTATTCATATGAGTATCATTCATCTCCTGCAAGGCTATTTGCTAGGGCTCCAAAGCCGAAATTCTCAGATGCTGCACTTAGACTCATTGCTTCTAAGCCACCCCTCAAGATGTGGGTGGTGAAGTAGAATTAACTCTCCTTTGCAGAATGTGGTCTCCAGCCAGCAATCAAAGGCGTCCGATATAATTGCTGGGGACCTAAAACACAAAGGGACGCATGATAAAATGACTTACTATGTATTCCACATATGAATCGCTTACCTGTCATACTGTGTGCTAACCTTCATCTATGCTGTGATAATCCAAGTGTGCATCAACTGCTTATGCTTCACAACATACCTTGTGAAGCCTATCCTCCTAACTGCACTGTAGGGCATGTCACCAAAAGCTTCAGAATGGATTACTGACAGCGGATGCACTAATCATATGACTGGTGATCGAAGTCTTCTCATGGACTCAACCTTACGTCCATCCGACAAGAGTCAAATCACATTTGCTGACACTGGTAAAGGCAAGGTATTGGGTCTAGGTAGAGTTGCAATCTCAAAGGATCAACACATGGATAAAGTGATGCTTGTTGAATCCCTTGGATTCAACTTAATGTCTGTCTCAATGCTTTGTGACTTAAACATGATTGTGATATTTGGAAAATATCGTTGCCTTGTACTAATGGAGTCTGACAAGTCTCTAGTCTTTGAAGGGTATAGGAAAGGTGATCTATACATGGTAGATTTCTCAGCAGGTCCACAGCTTGCCGTATGTCTTCTTGCAAAAGCTTCAGAATGCTGGCTTTGGCATCGAAGACTGGGGCATGCTGGCATGAGGAACTTGCACACTCTCGTCAAGAAGAAGCATGTCATTGGCATCAAAGGTGTCAAATTCAAGAAAGATCATTTGTGTGGTGCTTGCGAAGCTGGGAAGATGACCAGGGCCAAGCACCCCTCGAAGACAATCATGACGACATCTCAACCCTTTGAGCTGTTGCACATGGACTTATTTGGCCCTACTCACTACTCCACCCTCACAACAACGGCGTGTCTTTATTGCTTCGTCGTTGTTGATGACTACTCAAGATATACATGGGTGCACATAATTCTCTACAAGACTGAAGTACAAGATGTCTTCAGACGATTCGCCAATCGACCAATGAACAATTATGGCGTCAAGATCAAGCATATCAGAAGTGATAATGGCACTGAATTCAAGAACACCGGGCTTGATATTTATCTGGATACAATGGGAATCAGCAAAACGACATTGTAGAGCGCAAGAACAGAACCCTCATTGAGATGGCTCGAACAATGCTTGACGAGTACAAGACACCAAGAAAGTTCTGGCCTGAAGCCATTGATACAACTTGTCACATCATCAATCGTGTCTACATCCATAAGCTTCTGGGCAAAACATCCTATGAGCTCCTTACTGGCAAGAAGCCAAATGTCAGCTACTTCAGAGTCTTTGGTGCTAGGTGCTGGATCAAGGATCCCCATCACAAGTCAAAATTTGAACCCAAAGCTTACGAAGGCTTCATGCTTGGTTATGGAAAGGATCCACACTCTTACAGAGTCTTCAACCTCTTCCACTACAAAATCGTTGAAACAGTGGATGTGCGATTTGATGAAACCAATGGTTCACAACGAGAGCTCCTGCCAAGCACACTTGATGAAGCTCCTTCCAGTGAATCTATCAAGCTGATGGGAACTGGTGAGATCATGCCCTCTAAAGCACAGCCTGAAGAGGAACTTATCATTTCTGCACCAAACCAACCTGAAGACAATGCTCAGACCAAAGACAATCCTCCCAATTATGACAATGATCAGCATGAGCAAGGTCTTCGTCCAGTTCATCCTCGTGTTGCAAATGAAGTACAAATTGAGAAGATAATTGACAGCATCAATGCGCCTGGTCCGCTTACTCGCTCAAGAGCAACACAGTTAGCAAACTTCTGTGGGCACTTTTCATTTGTGTCAATATCAGAACCCAAGAAAGTTGCTGAAGCTTTTATGGAACCTGAATGGATTCAAGCCATGCAAGAAGAACTTCAACAGTTCAAGCTGAATAATGTTTGGGAACTTGTCAAGCGACATGACCCTCGCAAGCATAACATTATTGGAACCAAATGGATATATCGAAACAAGCAAGATGAGCATGGTCAAGTCGTCAGAAACAAAGCACGTCTTGTGGCTCAAGGATACACTCAAGTTGAAGGAATTGACTTCGATGAAACATTTGCTCCTGTTGCTAGGCTTGAAGCTATTCGCATACTGCTAGCCTATGCTAATCATCACAACACCTAGCTTTGAAGATCCAAAACATCCTGATATGGTGTACAAACTCAACAAAGCACTGTATGGCCTCAAACAAGCTCCTCGTGCTTGGTATGATACAATCAAAGACTTCCTGAAGGGCAAGGTCTTCAAACCAGGATCTCTAGATCCCACACTCTTCACGAAGACATACGATGGTGAACTGTTTGTATGCCAAATATATGTGGATGACATAATCTTCGGCTGCACCAACCAGAAGTATAGTGATGAGTTTGGATACATGATGCAAGAGCAATATCAGATGTCCATGATGGGTGAGCTGAAGTTCTTCCTTGGTCTTCAAATTCGTCAGCAAAGAAATGGCGTCTTCATATCTCAAGAAAAATATCTCAAAGACTGCCTGAAGAAGTTCCGCATGCAAGATTGCAAAGGCTACACGACGCCAATGCCAGCCAAACATCATCTTGGTCCCGACGACAATGGTAAAGAGTTCGATCAAAAGGTATACCGCTCCATGATTGGTTCTTTACTTTATTTATGTGCATCTAGGCCAGATATTATGCTTAGTGTTTGCATGTGTGCTCGATTCCAAGCGGCACCAAAGGAATCGCATCACTTAGCTGTGAAGCGAATTCTTTGATATTTGGCTTACACCCCAACACTCGGATTATGGTATCCAAAGGGCTCAAGGTTTGACCTAGTTGGATTCTCGGATGCTGATTATGCTGGTGACAAGGTGGATCGCAAGTCAACATCAGGAACATGTCATTTTCTTGGTCGATCACTTGTCTGTTGGTCTTCAAAGAAGCAGAATTGTGTATCACTCTCAACTGCTGAATCTGAATACATTGCTGCTGGATCCTGTTGTGCTCAGCTTCTGTGGATGAAGCAAACTCTCAAGGACTATGGCATCAACCTGAAACAAGTACCTCTCTTCTGCGACAACGAGAGTGCCATCAAGATAGCCAACAATCCAGTTCAGCGCTCGAAGACAAAGCACATTGGAATTGGTCATCATTTTCTCAGAGATCATGTCATGAAGAAAGATATTGACATCATTCACGTCAACACAGAAGAACAACTTGCAGATATCTTCACAAAGCCCTTGGATGAGAGAAGGTTTTGCAGGTTACGGTGTGAGCTAAATATCTTGGAATCCTCTAATGTCCTGTGATCAGGCACACATCCTAACACTTATGCATGTTGATGACCTAGATGTGCAACACACGAAGTAAGGTATATCTTCAATCAATGAAGACTTACGCTTTGAGTGTGAATACATTAACATGGAATTCGACTTCGGAGCGCCACGATAATTGTGCGCCGTGTCTGGGTCTAATACTTCCTATACGGTGGGTAACACCACCACCAAATTTCTCTGTATGAAGTGTTTCACTCATGGCGTTACTTTTGCAAAGACTTCGCATTTGGTTTGTCTTCAGTTTCAATTTATCTTCACAATTTTCTACGCTATGATGATTTGATTGCATATACATATACTAGTGTTCTGTCCTCTACAGCATTCACTTATAGCTATGTCTTCAAGTTGAATCTTTTGAACTAAGTGAATGTGATCGGACCCTAACCCCTCTATGCTTTCTATCTCAAACTCAATCTATCCAAATCATATGTATTCTATTGAAACTGTCGTATGTCTTCTCTGTGTCCTAGTCAGCAGAAGACACAGAGACAAACATCAAGTCCTATTTAAATGATTCATCTTTATTGTCGATATCCGGAGAAGCCGGAACAAACATCCGACAAACTTGGCGGGCGTGGGAACGTGGGACAACTCTAAGTATGTTGCATGCTTGCCATGTGTTCCACGGATGTGAACAGACAGGGGCACCTGTGTAATTGCGCTGTGCCGCACACCTACTTATAAATATGTGTCCCCTGCGGTCAAGAAAACCTTCTTCCACCTCTCCACCTCATCAAAACCCTAGCGCCACCGCTAGCACTCGACGACGCCGGCGATGAAGCGCTTAGCTGCCACGACTTCTCCGACGCCGTCCTCACGCCGGCCGCGGACATCGTCCTCTCCGCCGTCGCCGTAGGTGTCCTCCGTCGCCAAGTTAGGGCATGGTGGGCTGAACTACTCGGTCTCCTATTCATCCAATCTAGCAGTTCTTCGTGCGGTAATTATAACTCTATTTTTACCACCTTTTTGATCTTCATAGATTCATCCTATTTACCGAAACTGGTTTCTACCTACTCAATGTTAGATCTATTCTGTTTGCATCTCATTATGCCTAGTCCATTCACTTAGATTCCCTATCTAGTTTGATTCCTCACTTGTACTTATTCACGGATTGGTACAAATCTGGAACCAACTCACCTCATATAAGTGAATGTCTTCGCATCATGAGGTCAATGTCTTCAAACCGATTTATCTTCAAAATCTTCTGAGAATGCATATGACCTCTTCCCCTTCCCTCGCATCTCTAATGCTGTCACAGGTACATGTCCGTGGGAGAATCCCTTGGTTCTCATAGTCTGCATTCCTTTGCAGAATACTTACAACATCATATAAATTCTCCTGAAGCCAGTTCCTGTCTGACCAGCAAGCGAAAGCATTTGAAGCCTTTGAACATATTGAAACCATTCAGTTTGAAGTTCATGGCTACGGAGAAATCTGCCAGGAAGGGTGGCAGACAGCGTCGTGGGGGAACTTCAAAGGATCTGCCTGATGATCTGGTAGAAATGTATAAAACAGATCCTGAAGAAGATTACAATCAGCGCAAGACTCGAATCTAATGGATTCGACGCTATTGGGCTGAACAGTGGTACAAGTACAAGTTCGTCACCCAGGAGTACGCAGAGAAAAATGCTATCAAAAGCCCTTGGGGTGATCTTCTCTATCGAGGCCTTCCCCCCCAAGAACAAAGTTGAAGCCATTGCGCAAGAATTCTATCCTTGCATGGTCCATGGACCACAGCCTGAAGAAGCCGACCCATCATCATTGCTATGGTGTCGTGACGACAATCTCTTCAAGCGCAACCTCCAGTTTGCTAAGGCTTCGGCAAAGGAAAACAAGAAGTCATGGGGATTAGACTTCAATCCTGGCCCCTCTGCTCCCCGTGAAGATGGCACACGTGAAGCTGAAGAAAACATAATCGGCCCCTTTGCAAACCTTGATGGTCTCATCACCTACATCAAGGTGCAAGGTGCCAAAGTGGATCATTCTCACAATGATGCTGATTCTGATGAAGCCCCAGCTCCTACTCCAAGGCCGCAGAAGCCAAAGAAAATTAAGGCTTCATCATCAGCTGCACCTACAAAAGCTTCTCGTGTGAAACCACTGGCCACTGCACCTCCTGAAGCCAGTGTGTAGTCTGAAGATCAATCCCGCATCTCCAAGAAGTCGGAGAAGAAAAAGCAACTTGTCAGGCGTACTGATCAAGCTCTGACTCCTGCTGCTATTTTGCATGAAGAGCCCATTGATCTGTCCAGCGATGAAGATCTTGCTGATGATGCCCTTGAGCAGCTGATAAAGATCAAGGAAGAAGTAGAAATCTTCAACAACTTGCCTCTCTTTGACATGGCCATCATCCATAACTTCATTGATGAGTGGTTCGACACCCCCAATCTAAGCTTTGAAGATTTGCAGCTTCCCATTGGCCTCAGCGTCGCTTTCAATGGCGCCATTGCTTCTGAGCTAGCTCTTGCTCAGCGCATCGTTGAGCTGAAGAACAAAATTGATTATGAGAAGGCTCAATTCAAGAAGCATGTGGCGAAGCTCAGTGTTCAAGATGTCAGAAACTTCAAGGTCATGCTGCATGAGCTTAAAGAAGCTTTTCTGAAGAAGTGCCAAGAAGCTCAAGGCTCTCGTGAGCGCATGAAGAGCTTGGCTGATAAGTATGTGCTTGCCTACAATGAGGCTGAGAAGCGCAAGTCACTTGGCCGTCCTAGCATTGACCCCAGGATGACGGCAAAGAAAAAGAAGAAGCTTCCTGCTGACCAGCCTGCACCTTCAAGCCAAGAAGCCCCTCGCATTATCTTCTCGAGCAGCATGACTGGCTCGAAGCCAAAGGTCACCACAACCGCTTCAGAACAGAAGAAGACGAGAGCTGCCGAGGATGAAGCCAGAAAAAGGAAGAACACTAAAGCCTCTGATGCCGCTCCCTCCAAGAATAAGTGCAAGACCAAGAAGAGTCGGGCTGCTCCCACAGAGCCCCTTGTTGTTGAACCCATCTCAGTGGTTCGTCCTGCATCTGCATCCCAAGAACTTTGCATGACTGTTCATGAGCCTGCTTCCACAGAGGCTCCTAAAGCTGAAGATATACCAGCAGCTGAACCCACCACTGCTGAAGACATTGGTCGTCATGACAATGTTGAAGATGATGAAGTTCTTACTCAGATCGAATATAATGTGGTATCATCGCCTGTTCGTACGAACAGCGAAATCATCAGCATTGGTTGTCCTCTGACGCCAATTGCTCAGGATGCATCGTGCGCTGATCACCCACAACAACAAGACTCCCCCAGTACTCCCCAACAACAACAAACCACACCGTCCGTCCAAGTTGAAGAGGATGAGGAGCTTCCCACTCCATCTCCAAAAGCGTCACCTGCACTACAAAGGCTTCGCAAAGGACCAAGGCCTCAAGTCTCTCTTCCGAGCATTCCAGAAGGAGAAGTGCACCGTCAACCTGTTGCACGTCAAGTGTTCTCTGAAGCCACTCCAACTGTGAATGTCTCTGTGTCTGAAGCACAAGCTGCTGAAGACAATCCGGCTGCATCAGCCGATGAGGAACGTCAAGAAGAACGTGTTCAAACTCCCCCATGCCTGAAGAAACAGTTCATGAAGTGAACGTGTCTGTGCCTGACCCTCCAGCTCCTCAAGTGGAGGTTGAACATCCTGAAGCTGCCACAACCAACGCAAGTGAAGCCGATGATGTTGTCATGGCTAATGTGGAGCTTGAACCAACCAGTGTGCCTGAAGCTAATGAGGCCACTGCACCTGAAGCTAATGAGGCAACTGCTCCTGAAGCACCAGTTGTGCAGCCTGAAGCCTTAGTTGCTGCCACTGCTCCTGTTCCGCCACCACGGCCCTATACAATCGAGCAAGCATACAACCATGGCGAGCTAATCAAAGTAAGATGGCCCGTTCTGGTCCCTTCGCCTAATGTCTCTGGTCCTCAATTTGACTATCACATTGAGCATAGGCCTCTGGTCCAGAAGCCCAAGCCAAGACTGCCAAGGTTTCCAGGTACTGCAAACTCACCAGGGTCTTTCAATGCAAATGGCTTCAAGAGCCACAACACATTCTTTGATAGCTCGAAGAACCCCTACACGAAGCCAAGAATATCATCAGATCGGTTCTGGAGTCATCAACAGCAAAGCTATTACTCCTGTTTTCTTTATGATCAAGGGCGCATTTTCCCTCATATGCGCCTCGACACTGAAGCCATTACTGGACTGCCCTGCTTAGAAGAAGTACTTGATTGCTTTCGTGATGCTGGGATGCTCAATTTTGTCACAGATAAAGAACACTAGAACGAAGAGCTATTGCTTCAATTCTATGCTACTCTGCATATTCGCGGCTACAACAGAGATATCAAGACATGGATTCTAGAGTGGATGACAGGAAATGTTCATCATGAAGCCAAAGCTCTCGACATCATTGAGCTTACAGGCCTATCCACTCCCGGAGAACTCTATGAACCTGGTTGTCAAAATCACTGCAATGCTTTGGAAAGCATCTTCCATAAGCCCGAACCCAATATGAGTCAGATGTTGAGCATGATGAAGCCTTTGCCTCGTGATGCTGAATATCCAACAGAGTTCTTTGTTGAAGAGCTTGAGTATTTGCCATGCACCATATATCACATCATCAGGCGAACTCTATGGCCTATCAAAGGACATTCATCAGCGGCAAAGCTTGAAGGAGCTATGAAGACTCTGGTCTTCTACATTCTCAATGGCATCAGCTTCAATGCACAAGATTTCTTCATCAGGCAACTGGCTGCATCTGGATCTGATCTGTTTGGTCTGAAGTTTTATGCTCCATGGGTCATGCGCCTCATCAAGCGACACTCATCTGTCAACTATCAACCTTCTGCTCGCAATCATGTGATTTTCCTACCAGAGGTTGATATGTTAGTTGAAGCTATATACCCTGAACCTGCTGAAGCCTCTTTGTCTTCAGAATGCCGAGCACCAAAGCTTCACTCAACCCATTGAAGGTGTTCAAGCAGCAACACGAATCTATCCATTGGCTGGAAATACTCGTCTGCCTCATCGAGCACCTACTGAAGCCACTGGAAGCACCATCGCCCAAAGGCCTCGGAAGCATTCTCGCGTTCTCAACGACCGAGAACTTCTTGTGGCCCTTCATCAGAAACAAGATAAACATCACTTTTGGCTCAAAAGAGAGATGAAAAGTCTCTTGGTGGATGTTAATCGCATTCGTAACCTTGCCACCAAGAATGCCTTTGTTGCTCATGAAACTTGCCGGCGGTCATGGAAGAGCCTGACCCTGCTTAGTGCTGAAGCAGATCTTCAAGATGATGGCTTCAATGAACGATTCCAGTTTGACTCCACTCCTCCACGGACTGCAGTCCTACGTCGTACTCCATCTCTTGAAGACTCTGAATATTCTTCCTCCGCGGCAACTGTCAATGCCAGAGTGATCGATGACGAAGGTGATGCTACTTCACCACCTCTTACTTCTGCATGCATCGACACTGCACCAAGTTCGTCTGCACCGCCAAACGACAACGACAACCCTGCTGCTTCAACTACTCCTCATGAGGACGAGTAGATACTCTATGTCTTCAAACCTTTTTGGTCATTACTGACCAAAGGGGGAGAAGCGTATGAGTTTGATAGTCTTCAAGCGGGTTCATATGGGCGGTTGCATTATATTTTTGCCTCGTGCTTACACCTCTTGCTTTTTAAAACATTTGGTTCTTTGAGTTGTAACACCTAAACTTGATGGTCGTCTGCTACTTATTTGCTTTACTGTGATGCGATGATAAATTCCGCATGTGCGATGATAACTTCCGCACTTAGATCATCCTGCAGACGTCCATTTTTCATTATGCATGTCATCCTATATGCTATATCATTTCATGCATGATGAATTATCTTCATAAGTTGAAGCAGATCTCCACAAGTACAACCTGCCATGTGCATTTGCATTCCAAAAGCAAAATTACTTATATGCACATCTTCAGGGGGAGCCCTTGCTACTTATGAAGAAAATTTCCTATCCTTTACAATTTCACATACTTTATTCCCGTTGAAAACTTCAACCAGTTTGTCATCAATCACCAAAAAGGGGGAGATTGTAAGTGCATCTAGTGCCACCCCTAGTTGGTTTTGGAGTATTGACGACAAAGTTGGTTGAGGGACTAATGCGTTTGTGAGAATTGCAGGATAACGCAGGTAGTGTCCCTCATTGATTCGGTTTACATACCGGAGATGACCCCTAAAAATGTATGAAGACAGTGAAGACAATGGTGGTATGAGAAGATATTCATATTGAAGACTATGACATGAGAAGACATTGAGTGAAGACTATGGATTGCAAAGACTATGTGGTTTCATTGTTTCCTTTTTCTTCTTTGTTGAGTCATAGGAACCACCGTACTGTTAAGTGGGGTCCAAGTGAACTAAGTCAGAGTGACTGAAGTGATGCTCAACCCAAATCCTATGTCTTCGAGCGAAGACAATGAGAGCAAATCTTATCCATAGTTGGATGAGTCAGCTTTGCTTGTAGCCCAAGTAAAGTTGCCGTGTGTGTTTGAAATCTGACCATTGGAACACGTGTCAGTTCCTTAGTGACCCAGGGTCATTTCGGACAAATCAGGTCGGGTTGCCTTGTGGCTATAAATAGCCCACCCCCTACACCATAAATTGGTGGCTGCTCAGAGTTAGTATACGGCTTTTGTCGTTTGAGAGCAACCCACCTCGAAGCATTTGAGAGAGAGAAATCCTTGCGAGGACAAAGCCCAAACACCCAGAGCCAAAGAGTGTTAGGCATCACTGAAGTCTTTCTGTCTGTGTGACCTGAAGACTTATTACACTTGAGGACTGTGCATCCTCCAGCCGGTTAGGCGTCGCGTTCTGAGCATCCAAGAGTCATTGTGGATTGCCGGGTGAATGAAGTCTGTGAAGGTTTGGAAGTCTACCTTGAAGACTTACTAGAGTGATTGGGCGAGGACTAAGTGACCTAAGCTCAAGGGGAATAAGGTGAAGACATGGTCTTCTGAGTTGAATCTCAGCCTCCCCAACCAGACATACAGTTGTCACAGCAACTGGAACTGGTCCAACAAATCCTGTGTCTTCAACAAGTGACTGGTTCTATCTCTTCCCTCCTTTACCTTGAGTTTGTCTTCGTGAAGTCTTTTCTTATCTGTCTTATCTCATTGACTTCATTACTTGACTACAATTGTTGATTGGCTTCATACTATCTTCCATCCTGATCCTACTACCTAGCTGCTATTAGTCTTCGTACGTTAACGCTATTGCATACTTGACTATGGCTTGCTTGTTGTAGTTTATCTTCCGCTGCATATCAATTAGGTTATTTCTATTGTTTGTCTTCAAAACTTACACATTTTGAAGACTTTGATAAAAATTGCCTATTCACCCCCCCTCTAGTCGATAACTAGCACTTTCAGATATCATGTTCTTATCAAATACAACTTTTTTTTGTGTATACGGGTTTCTTTTTGGATACATATCATGTTTATTATTGGTCTCTTAGAAATTTTATACATGTGAAAGTTCATATCCTTTCTTGATATCATTTATTCCTTGCCGGCCACTTTGTTGTTTCCTTTTATTCTTATGGTGGTTTGGTAAGATGTTGTGGCATGAGTGCTTGTATGTTGTGCATATAATCTTGCGCACTCGTGTGTTTTCAATGTATTTTGGACACATTTTCATGATGATGATCAAATTGGTTATTCATATTATATATTGTCCACAAATATGTTCTTTGGATCTTTTCGAAAAGTTTTTTTTTCACATATAGAATGCTTATTTTCGTATCATAATATCTTGGTGCATTCTATAGATCCCGAGCTCCTCAAATTTTCCTCATTGAATATGTGCATTTAATTTTCACTCACATCTTGTAATACGCACACATTAAGGAGGAAATCATAATATATTGGCTTCTATATTTTTCCCATTTTGGCATTTCTTGCTAATGGGGGAGAAGTTTAGAGGGTTTAAGATAAGTATTTTAAGTGCTTTAAGATAAGTATTTTAAGTGCTTGTTGTTCATTCATGCCTATCTACCCTGGTTATATATATTTGTTGCATGAATGAATATATATAGAAAACTCCACCTAGTGTATGACAAATAATATATGCAAGGAAATTCAAAGTTCATTCACACATGCATATATTGCGGGGGAGCTTGCTCTATATATTGTGGTTCTACTAACATCAAATACTTGCGTAGTGTTTCGATGTTAGTACACCATGTGTGATAAACTCAAGTATCTTTGTGACACTTGATGCTATCAAAACTATCCCAAGTATACAATTTATCCTCGGGTAAATTGCATACTTGGGTTAAAATTCATTATATAAACCCTCTTGTTGAGATTGTCATCAATTACCAAAATGGGGGAGATTGAAAGTACATGTAGTCCCCATGTGTGGTTTTGGTAATTAATGACAATCCTAATGGACTAATGTTTGCATTAAGTTATACATTTGAAGGAAAGTTCCATTTCCAATGCATGAAGAATGTTGGATGAACTAAAGTATGTTTATTCCATGGTGATGCAAGAAGGAGATAGAATGGATTTCAAATGAATGACATATACATATTGTTGTGCATGCATCAAGGCTTATGGGTTGAACCATGATGGATCAAAATCTTGAGAGAATGATTAAAGAGAAGAATTCTACATATGCTTGAAGATAGGATCATTATGAGCTCATATGTTGAGTCATGGATTAGTATGTCATGAAGCAAGTAATTCAAGTGAAGAATTCATTGTGCCTCTCAAGATACTATGTTGGAGCATGAGAACGAGCAAATGAGGTCCAATATGATATTCAAGGAGAAAATTGATATGGTCATGATGAATTAAGATATTGGTTATTATGTCTTGAAGAAATGAATCATAGTGAAGATATCAATAGGGCCTTAAAGACATCAATATTAATCATGGAGCAAAGATAAATGTTGACCAAGATGAAGATCAAAGATTGACCTCTAAGATGGACAACACACAAGCGCATATCATGTGCCACATGAGATATTGTGGCATGGTAAGAATTTATCAATTGCGCTTTGTGTATTAACCCATACTATGTGTTGTCTATGTTATGTGGGTTAGGTAATTCTCATGAGCTTGGTGCTCATCAAAGGATGTCATCAAGTAATTAATGATGATGTACAAGTGAAGATGAATGCAAAGCAAAGCTTCCCACATTGTGTATGGGGAAGCTACTTGAAGACTTCTCCAATGTCTTGCCTTCAACTTGAGCCATGAAGAAACATCAATATAAAGCTCAAGTAAAGGCTCTAGTCAAAGGTATTAGTTCCTTTGGCTTTAGAAGTGAGGATCGATGACCATCGAAAAGGATATATGCTCAAGAATGAGTTTTCGGAAGCTATCTAGTATAGTTCTTTTATGATTCTTGAGTTATAGGGATCCCGCACTATTAAGAGGGGATCAAAGGGGTTAGTGATGGATTTCTCAAGTCAACATCATCTATTTCTATTCTTCTCACATCATATTCCAACATAGGCATATTTCACTCCTGTGCAATGCAAATACAAAATGCCTACACATCTACCAAAGAAAATCCATAGCCAAATAGGTTCCCCCAAGTATATGATCTTACCTTTCCATACTTTGCACCCTCCTAATAGTTGGAAAGGAGGGATTGCATGCATCGATAATTCATTGATCGTGTGCATGACGCACATATATAGGTACAAGGTGGACCGGCCTCTACTTGTCTCCCAAGATGTACAAATATACGAGGGGGAGAGAGAGAGATACAACGGTATAAATACAGACCCAAGTCCTATACACATGCGGTAGACAACGTACGCTCAACACCCCCCGCAGTCGAAGTGTCGCCGGAGACACAGAGACTGGACCGAAACTCCTCAAAGGTTGGGGTCGGTAGTCCCTTAGTCATGACATCGGCAAACTGCTGGGTGGTAGGAACGTGCAGAACACGAACCTTCCCAAGAGCCACCTGCTCACATACGAAGTGAATGTCGAGCTCAATATGCTTCGTACGACGATGATGGACGTGGTTGGCGGAGAGGTATACAGCAGAGACGTTGTCACAGTAGACGATCGTGTCCTTGGGGACCACACAAAGCAACTCCTGGAGAAGCTGACAGAGCCAAGAGCACTCAGCAACGGCATTAGCCACAACCCGATACTCTGCCTCGGCACTCGAGCGAGAGACCGTGGGTTGCCGCTTGGACGACCATGATATCAGCGAAGGCCCAAGATAGACACAGTAGCCAGACGTAGAGCAACGCGTGTCTGGGCAACCAACCCAGTCAACATCGGACTAGGCGACCATGTCGATGGAGGAGGAAGCCGTCAGGGTGAGGCCCATGGTCATAGTGTCGCGTATATAGCAAAGAATACGCTTCACTAGAGTCCAATGGGAATCACGCAGGGAGTGCATGTGAAGGCACACCTGCTGAACCGCATACTGCAAGTCAGGCCGAGTGAGAGTGAGATATTGCAGGGCGCCGACGATGGAGCGGTAGAATGCCGCATCCGGAGCAGGAGAGCCCTCCAAGGCAGAAACCTTCGCCTTAGTGTCAACAGGCGTGGGTGCGGTTTTGCAGTTAAGCATACCTGCGCGCTCGAGAAGCTCCTGAGCATACTTCTGCTGGTGCAGAAAGAAGCCATCGGCACGGCGAATGACCTCAATGCCAAGGAAGTAATGCAGCGCTCCCAGATCCTTGAGGGAAAACTCGTCACGAAGACGGGCCGTGAGCTGCTGAAGGAGCCCAGGCGAGGATGCTGTCAGGATAATGTCATCCACATAGAGCAGTAGGTACGCAGTGGCAATGCCCTGATGATAGACGAACAGTGACGCGTCGGAGCGGGTTGTGGAAAACCCAAGCTGCTGTAAGAACCCAGCCATCCGCTGGTACCATGCCCTGGGCGCCTGCTTCAGGCCATAAAGAGACCGAGAGAGCAGGCAGACGTGGTCGGGATGCTCGGTGTCGACGAAGCCGGTCGGCTACTCACAGAAGACCCGTTCCGTGAGATGGCCATGCAGGAATGCATTAGAGACATCCAACTGGTGCACGTGCCAAGCATGGGAGACCGCCAGGTGAAGCATCGTACAAATCGTGCCCGGTTTAACAACCGGGGCGAAGGTGTCGGTGAAGTCGACTCCTACGCGCTGGCGGAAGCCGCGCACCACCCAGCGAGCCTTGTAGCACTCGAGAGACCCGTCCGGGTTGGTCTTGTGACGAAAGACCCATTTGCCACTGATGACGTTGGCGTGAGGGGGTCGCGGCACAAGATTCCACGTACAGTTGTGCTACAACGCATCAAACTCCTCGCGCATCGCGGCAAGCCAATGTAGATCACGAAGGGCGGCGCGAGCGGACGAGGGTATGGGTGAAGGTGGAGAGGATGATGTCAACACCGCGCATGCATATTCATCATCGCCGTAACGCATGCTGGGCGGTGGATACTAGCGCGAGATCGCGTCGTCATGCCAGCAGGAGGGCCGGCTGCGGCGGGAGGGACGGATTGAGCTGGTGGAGGGTCCGTCGCTCCTGGCGTCGCAGCGGGGCCGGGCTGGACGGGGCGGGCCGTGTCACCCGACGCGGTGGAAGCCGAAGAGCCACCCGGGGCCATCAGGGCGGCGTAGGTGCCGAGGCCAATGGGCCGACGAC